>NW_024609884.1:41705865-42176578 GCF_016920785.2 Ixodes scapularis
CCACAGAAATCCGTCCTTGGTCCGCTGCTTTTTGCTATCTTCATTAACGACCTTATGCAAGACATTTTCTGTAAAATATGTGTATTCGTAGATGACTGCGTCATTTAATATGCGCTCTTGTTTGTCTACTTCCTCGTCCTCCCGTTTTTTTTGACGCTTTTTGAGGTGACCATAAACCGATACCCTCAAACTTCAAAGTGATCTCACAAAAATTAACAACTATTGCGAAAAATGGCTGATGTCGCTTAGCAAATTGAAGTGCAAACTAATCCAAATCACTCGTAAAATGTCTTCTCTAACCTTTCAATATGCCATTGACAAAGACGTGATTGAAGCAGTTCGAGTGTACAAATATCTTGGCATAAGACAAACGCTATTGCGAAAAATGGCTGATGTCGCTTAGCAAATTGAAGTGCAAACTAATCCAAATCACTCGTAAAATGTCTTCTCTAACCTTTCAATATGCCATTGACAAAGACGTGATTGAAGCAGTTCGAGTGTACAAATATCTTGGCATAAGACAAACGCTTAACCTTTCAAGGAAACCGCACATCGAAGCCATTGCTGCAGAAGCCTCCTGAACACTCGGATTTATCAGACGTAATCTAAGAGACGCACCATCTCATGTCCGAAGGATGACTTACGAAACCCACCTAAGTCCTAAATTAAAATAGGCTTCCGCCATCCCCTCATCCGCCATCCCCTCATCAAAGTCCACTCAATAAACCATCTAGAGTCAACCCAAATCCGAGCCGCCCGATTCATCTTATCATCCTACTACTAGTATTTATTTTCTAAAACGTCAACTTGGACTTGCACCCCTTCAAACCCGGAGGAAGCTTTCTCGCCTTTGCCTTCTTTATAAAATTTACTACCACTGCCAAAAGCTAAAATAACGCACCCCCCCCCCCCCCCCCCCCCCCCCCCTTTCCCGATAGAATATCATACCGCCTGAATAACTCTTAACAAATCAAACGAATCTCCGGTAAAACTAATGGGTCTGACGAATCATTCATTCCTCATGCCATCGCTGGATAGAACAAGCTGCCATTCTCCTTCGTTAGCGTTACTGATGCAGCGGAGTTTTATAATCTTCTACAACACCATTTTATTTGAGTGCATGTATAACTTCTGCTGATTTTTATATTTTGCTATTTTTTGGTGTTACTATTGTATTATATGAGACATTGCCTTATGTAATGCCCCAACCGGGCCTTTAAGAGTGAAAATAAATGAAAATGAATGAATGATCGGTATTGGTTTACGTGAGACACCGCGCGACGCAACGTCACCGGAATTTCCAGTCAGTCACGACGCAATATCATCGAAATTTCGCAGCTGCTGACGCTGTCCATTCGCACCACGTCGAGTGATCGTCCGCGCGACTTTGTTTTGTTTTATTAGTATACTCTTGCACTTCTGAGTTATCACTGTGCCAGTAACGATGATAGTATGGTAAACACCTCCACTATCCTCTGTGGTCTCAAGTAGGCATACAGGTATATTTAGAACGAGGTACCCTTTCCGAAATGTTTTTAAATATTTTGTTGGTTTTAACATGCGAGTCACCTGCGCAGAGTATTTTGCTTTGCGTTTTAGCTTTTGGATTCGACATTGCCGACTATGATTTAGCAGCACTGTCGTCCAAGACTCATATTCTTACCTACGGAGCTGGATACTTCACCTCTGTGGCTGTGAAGACACTCAAGTGTGAATACTGCAGGGAACATTTGGGTTTAGAGAAGTCAGTTCCTCACGATGCAGTGGTTCATCATCTGACAGATGCTTTAAATCGAGAGGGACTGCACCTTCCAACACTTCAGCACAACACACAAAACTTCAGCAACTGATCGTCAGTGTAGTGATGCACACTGAAGTTGTTGTGAACAAGCTTATGCCGCCCTAGAGCACGTCGCTCAGTTCTTGCGGTTATGTGATCGACAAAGTGTTGTCCAGAACCCGGCATTAGATACGCTGCCGGATTTCGAAGAGTTGGACACTTCTGCAGGCGACCATACACCTCAAGCAGTGCTTAAACTCATCATCATCTTGACAACTAACATTCTTCTCAAGAATTCGTGCACAGTAAAAAAGGATGCAGTGCAGGATCAAAGGTTTGCTCCAGCCAAAAAGCGACTCTGATCGGAAAGGATTAGCGTAGAAAAAAAAGTAACTGTAAAGAAAGCACGGCAACTTTATAAACCGAAATACTAAAATCTGAGACTAAGGCCAGAAGGAAGTCCGTTCGCTGGCCAGGGGGGGGGGGGGGGGGGGGGGGGCTATTTCAAAGACACTATGTAGGTTATTAAAGTACGAGATGTTCGTCACGGAGCGGGCGCGCAGGCTTTAGTTACTAGAAGGGTTTGTCCTTAAAAGGTGACCAATGGGATATACTATAGTTATGCGAATATAATCTATTAGAATTGAATAGTGAGCGAAAGGCGCAGCTTTTTAGGTTACGGGTCAGTTACGCCCGGTTACGTCGAAGTTTTTTTGTCATGAGTATTTGTCACCAGATTCTAAAAATAAAAACAAAAAACACACACATATATAGATATATATATATATATATATATATATATATATATATATATATATATATATATATATATATATATATATACCGGGTGTTTCTGCGAAGCAGGGATGGGCAAAATACATGCAAATATGTATTGAAATACAAATACAAAATACTTCGTCAAAATTGTATTTAATTACAAATCTAATTACATTTCCAAAAAAGCATTTAATTACAAGATACAAATACAACCAAATGTATTTGGTCTCCTCCAAATACTTTTCCAAATACATTCCTCACTTCACGGCACCTGCCATGGGTTTCTGGGTATCTCATTTTAATTTTGAATCGCACACTCGGGAGTTAGTGTGTGAGGCTCTAGTAACGTAATAGAAATATAATCACAAAAAAATTTAATCAGCTTGAACGTAATTTAGGTGAAACAAGTACAGAGCTTCAAGCAGATTTTTTGGTCGATTCCTTTTTGGTATAGACCAACAAAGAACCGAGACGACCAAGACGCGCAGCACTACCTAGAGAATTTTTTATTGTTGCAACTCGCACCAGTTACGAGAATCTGGACGACCCGCGCATTTAGAATGTTCCAGGCGAAAATGTGGACGGAAATCAGGCTGGAAAGCATCACAAGTTGTCACAGGCACTTATTTAGCCAGTCTGCCTGTGAACGTCGATTTCGTCACTATTCTTGCCCTGGACTAGCACCGTAATCACAAAGTCACTAAGCGCTTGTGCTTGATTGAGAGACACTGCATTCGGTGCAGAACGTAGTTTTCTTCCTGCTCTGGACAGTGAAAATAAATTTGAGGGATGTATTTTCGCCCACAAAATTGTATTTAATTACAATTGTATTTGAAATACCCACGTTTTAGTATTTAAATACACACGTCAAATACATTACCCAATTTGTAATTAAATACAAATGCAAAATACACAAAGTATTTGGAATACGTATTTCAAATACTTGTATTTGAAATACTGCCCATCCCTGCTGCGAAGGCTTTCAAAAATCCTAAAAATTAAAGCGTCAAAAAAAGAAAAAAAACTTTCTTCGGGAACAAACTACCAGCCACGGCGGACGTCAGGAATTGCCAAAAACATAGTAATTAGCCAACTAATAAATTAAAATTTGTTAATTAACTTTTTAATTAGGGGAAATAGACATATGATTCTAATTAGAAAGTTGCTGAGCGTTATCGAAAACCACTAAATCAGTCATTTTCAAAAAGACTTTCGGCGCGTGAGAAGCGTAGTATTGTACTAAAGTTACCACTCGTGGAGCATGTACAAGGCTGGGGCTAGATAAGAGACGGAAAAATCGCGCGGGCGCCTTATCGCAACCGCTACCTTTGTACCTGCTCAAAGAGCGGTAACTTTAGTGCACTACTACGCTTCTCACGCGCTCAAAGTCTTTCTGAAAACGACTGATTTAGAGGTTTTCAATAACGCTCAGCAACTTTCTAATTGGAACCATATGTCTATTTCCCCTAATTGAAAAGTTAATTAACAAATTTTAATTAATTAGCTGGCTAATTAGTATGTTTTTGGCAATCCCTGACGTCGGCCGTGGCTGGTAGTTTGTTCCCGAAGACAGTTTCTTCTTTTTTTCAAACGCCCTAATTTTTAGGATTTCTGAAAGTCTTCGCAAAAAAACCCGGTATATATATATATATATATATATATATATATATATATATATATATTGTAACTGCATGCAATTACATCGAGGGCTTCCGAAAAGCTGTTGTTACAGAAGCCCTCAATGCCGGAAATTAGTGCGTACGTATGCGTTTCCTCAAGGTCTCATGCCAAGAGTAATTCACCTTTTGAAGTTCCGTGCCATGACCGATTTAAGAAAGTGAAACATGCTATATTTTATCTGGTTTTTGACCCCATTTATTTACATTGGTTTCAAAACTTAAGTAAAATTAACTAAACAGGGAGCTAAACGAAAGAACGTATTTTTTCCCGCAGTTTTCTTATGAAGCACGGCGGAATAAAATCAGGAACGAAAGCTAAACAGTCAAGCTTGCTCCATCCTATTGTATTGGTCTCTTCTCGACGGTGGTGTGGTTTCCCTGATCGCGCACTCACGTTAGCGGCTTGGCTTTCTTAAGAAGCAAATATCCACAAAGCGACACGGAGATCTGCCTCCTCTCATGGAAGATGCCGACGCATGCACGTGTCTCCATTGCGTGAGGTCTCGTACTTGTCTTAGGAGGCTGCGAGAGAAAGAGAGAGAGAGAGATTCTTGCTAGCGAAGTTATGGGCTCCACGAGCAGTTTCTCGCAAAAGACAGACCTCCGAACGGAGAGCTGACTTCACACACTGCGCCGTGTAAACACGCCGAACAATTTCGCTAGTCCCCTCTCGTTTTCCGTGGACCTGGACATAGGTTCGGGAATCGCCTCTTGTTCATGCGATACCACGCCGCACGAGCCCACGGTGCGGGGACGACTTTGGGGGCCCGTTTACAACCGACCATAACCGCAGTCAGCAGTCGGCGGCATGTGCTGCGCAGACGATCCTCAAATCCCTCCGCTTTTTTTACTTCGCGACCAGAGACTGTTGTTTGGGCCGGCGTACGCGTGCAGAAGACGACGGAGCTGAATGATGTCGACAGAGCAGCGCAAGAAAGACGAAGTCTCGTCAGCCCCCGGCAGGGTCTGAACGCTTCGGAACCGAGCTCGAGTTACGTGCGAGGCTGCCGGCCACCCACGACGACGGCACCGGCTCTGTGCCGTCATCCCGCTAGACCTAAACATTTGGAGTGGGTGGCCTCTGTTCTTTATGTCTGTATCTGGTGAGACAAAAGGTAGTGAGAGCGTCGACAAAGACAGGCCCAGGCTTCCAGAGAGTTTTATAGGTTTCTGATCTACTCGTGAGCGAAGGTTCATCTGAAAATACGGACTGTGTTGTTCCCTTTTGGGAAGGGTCAAATGAACGCCAGTATAAATTTGGTCAAATCCGGTTTATTCGGGGCTTGACCGTGGTGTAAGAAGAAAGAGGTTTTTGAACAAGGCCTGAAAGGGGCCGAACTTTTGCTTACGGTGCGCGTATCTCCTGGCAGGGCCACTGTCGACTTAGGGCTCCCGCGCAGGCGCGGTCGTGCACCGCGCACACTTAAAAACTTGTGCACGAATAAGGACGGTACCTCATGGGTGTAGTAATATTGCGCATCTCATGGGCGTTTGCCAGAAATGCGAGCGAATCTTCGATACACTTGTTTCATGGCGACACGGCGCCGTTCAGTCATCTCTCTTTTCTTCCACCGTGGTCTTGAACAGAGGCACAGAATATTCCCAGAGTACCAAAACTTCCAAGACTAAATCCAGATTCGCGTCGCGGCGCTGGCGGCGCTGGACTCGACGGCTACTATATATGGTGACCCTGTGCCAGCGAATCGAGCCACGGCGGAAAATCCTGCATGCAGGACCTGTCCGCAAGTGGCAATGCCAAGATGCTCCTTTTGAGGACTAGATTATGGGCTACTTGATGTATAAAGCCCTAGCAAAAACCAACACGCTTACCTCCTTTCGACCGGTCGTAATCCCCCTGCTCTTTGTTGTGAGCTCCCGTGGCTATATCCAGTGTTGTCAATACGTTCTTCGTGCTTTTTTTTTTTTTTTTTTTTTTGTTCTCAGTGTTAATATACAACCAACACCAGCCAATCCGAATTCCCAATCATCTGAAGCGTCAGTGATCGCTTTTTAGTGTCACTGAGTGACGCTACGAAGTAGCGCAGCTTCTTAAGTTTGTCTAATGATTGGCCGGAGGTGTACCCATCCGGCAATAGACCGATCTCACCAAGCATTCGACGCATGCGCGAGGCAGCCATAACTTTAGTTCACAGGAGGCAATCGGCAGTGCACGAGACTGTTCGTGCCCTGCACGCCCTCCAGCCAGGTCGTCGCACGTGCAGAAAGACTAAAGTTCCCTTGATGCATTGCGGCAGCGGTGGCGTAGTCAAACTAGCTGGTGAGATCGATGTATTGTTGCAAACCGTCGCGGTACGCTCTTCCACTTGCTGGCTTGTAACGGTCATTTCGTTACAAAGAGGCACCTAGACTTATTCATCAACACAAAATTGGCATCCCATATACTCGCAACAATGCCTTCCACCACTCTTTCACGCTATCTACGCCCTGTGAACGGAACTACCTTCTTGCTCCCGTAGTCTCAATCACAGATCATGTTCTTACAAAAAGCACCCTAGATTGTGTCGTCCTCTTGTTTATTTTCCAATGTGCTATATCTTGTTTTCAATCCATGTTGTAACCACTTCCCCCACCCTAATGCTTACACCCAAAAATTAAATTTTAAAAAATTAAAAAAACGAGATAGAGTACGAGGCGTGGTTGTGCCGAATCTCGAATAGATTATACGCTATTTATGGCACAATCATATTTATCAGTGTATTATCCGCCCTCAAG
Source organism: Ixodes scapularis (assembly GCF_016920785.2). Lineage (NCBI taxonomy): Eukaryota > Metazoa > Arthropoda > Arachnida > Ixodida > Ixodidae > Ixodes > Ixodes scapularis. Next base: position 41,712,835 of record NW_024609884.1, read on the forward strand.
AAGAGTATGCTTATGCGGAGCTTCTAGTCATCGGTATTATCGATTCCTTGAAGAAATAAGGCTGCATAAACAAAGTGCCATTCAGTTAGAGTGGATACTTGAATGAACGACTTTTGTGACCGATCCTCGATTCGTGTGAGAGGCTGCGAAGCTGTTGACACGGAAAGGGAGGTGTGACTATTGTTGATTTACCTGTAGGATCAGGTGTAATATTGCGGTGACGGAGAAGTTTCGAATGTTGAGCAACTCAGTATGAAGACATCCGCCACTCCATCGGCGTGGATTTAGTCCTCTTTCCTCTATTTCGCCTTTCGCCCGCCATACAGCGCCAGTTTTCGCTGCACAGTTGGGTATATGCGGCAGCTGTTCGTTTCTCTCCCCACGTCTTTTCCGCTGGGTGGAGAGCCTTCTATTGAGTGTTATGTAAGAATAATATGGACTTCCACGGTTCCACCTCAGATAGAGAGCAGTTTGCGGCCTCTAGGCGACTGGTGGGCCGCTGAAAAAATTCGGCCTGCTTTGGGACCTATCCAAGACTTACCGCTCATTCACACTGGAAGCGGATCCGTATTCGCAAAGCGGTTGCGAACACGGTTGTATAAAGATCCAGTACAGTTGCACGCGCACTTGATGTCATCGAGTGCGCCTGCGATTGTACTGGATCTTTATTCGCGACTCCAGCGACCTGTAGGGGACGCCACTATCGGGCAAATATGGCGGTCGAATCCAGGTGGTGCCGTGCGATGTGCCAGCTCAACGCACAACGCTGGGGCACCAGCAAGTAAGCATTGGACTCAAAATTGGTTCCCCCGCGTTTGATCTTCCACGTTTCGAACCTGCGGCGATGTTTTGGGGTAAGCGAACTTCCAGAGGCTTGACTTTCTTCGAGGAAACGAGGAAAGGACTGCCCCCTGTCCTTCCACGGTGCTGATGAACGTTGAGAAACGCAGAATGTCTGGCTCACGCGGTTACGTAGGTCGCGTGCAGAGCAACCTAGGTCACAAGGCGATACTATGGTTACGACACAGTCACCGGTAGAACTGTTCTGTCGCTCAAACCACCGACATGGAAACACGAAAGCCAGAAGAGACGAGCAGAAATCGCGAAGGGACCTGTTCCGGCCAGTTCAGTGTTTTCCCGCTAGGTGCCGTTCGTTTTGCTGGAGTCGCGAATACAACCGCGTTTGCAACCGCTTTGCGAACTCGGATCCGCTTCCAGTGTGAATGAGCGGTTAGGGTGGTTCACACAGCTCCGTTTTCTCATGTTATGAAGCGTATGTACGCTTACGTCGAGATGCGCCACCGGCAGATCCGTGCTTCGTACGAAGCAGTGCCACTAGTTAAAGGAGTAGCTTGGCACGAGGAATACGTAGCACGAATGTGCCGGTGACTTTCGGTTGTATCTTGACGCAAGCTGACGTAAGTTTCGTAAAGTAAGAAAAGTGGGCTGTGTGAACCAGCCTTTAGCCAGAAGTTAGCCGTCAGTAGAGCAAACGTATGTGAACAGTTGCCGCCACTATTGATTCTTTACACCACAAGGATGAGTATGAGACGTTTAAAAATTGGTCTAGGGAAGTCCCCAAGGTAGAAGAGAATCACGTTAAAATAACTTGACTTCCACCTGACATTGAGAGCAGTTCACGTCCTCTAGGCGACTGATGTACTGCGAAAACTGGCGACACTGTTAACATCCGTTGCTTTACTAACGGCTAACTCCTGCCGGCCCTATAATATGCACATGCATTCCGCCGCCTCCGCACCCCAAGTTATAAACATTCCACCCCCTCCCCCACTCCCCCAGAAAAAAAATTCACGGCTACTTTATTGAAGTTAGGTGACGTTTTTCAGAAGCCACCAAAAGGCGCAAGTTGCGCTCCATCACATCTGGAAATCAAGTCATTCTTACGTGATTCTTCTCCACCTTGGGAACTTCTCATACACCATTTACGTCTGCTGGAGCTACGACGAGAAAGGTGGCACTTTTCGAAGATAAGTTAATCACTCGCTAGCTGACAGTGAAAAATGCAAAATAAACTCCTCCTGTGCGCGCCACTGTGAACTCATATCTTTGACATCATCAAGCGGATACCGGTTGCCGAGAAGACGCGGAAATCGGCGTCCTTGTCGTTTCGTATGTTGCCCGTCTACACTAATCCCCTTAGCAGAATGTCGGGGGTAATAATAGTCTCCTACCTTGGTACGTTCGGCTCTGTAGATCGGCGGTATTGCACAAGAGCAGGTACGCTACAGCCAAAGCGAAAGATGTCTTGCCATGGACGACGGTGCTTTCATGGCGTATTTATACGCCTCGCAAGTGGGCTCATTTTCGTCGTCTGCGCATGAGAAAGGAAGTAGCGGTGACGTCAGAACGCCGAGCTCTGATTGGCTGATCGCGACCCCCTATCTCAGCGTCGTCTGCTCCTTTGCAACGTCGTCTGCGTCTGTCTTACCTTTCCTGCGACTTTCGGAAGTGCAGGTCTTCACGAGCGAGCTCGTCTTCGCCTTTCAGAGAGGGCAGACGAAATAACTTGAGCGGTACGTTGTTTTTGTCTAACAACTAGCAGACGTGCACTAAGGAGGGAAGTCGAAGGACTCACTGGCGAGGTGTCCTGAGGCGCCGAGGTTTGTTTGCCAAGAACCGAGCGTGTGTCCCGCAAGTTCCCTCCCAAATACTTTTTCCCTCCTTTCGTGTGCGGCGAGAGGTTGGCGCAGTTAACGTCGTCTGCTTTACGTCTGCTAGTCAAAGCGACGGCTGCTTTACCTTTCCTGCGTCTGTCGGAGATTCACCGCTTTTTCGCCGGCGAGAGTCACCGTTGCCTCGGAAAACAAGGAGATAGCAAGAGGAAGAAATTGACCTCTTAATCTAAAATTGAGGTCAGCGATCAAAGTATAATACGGGAAGGGTTCACAAGGGTCGCGCGGACATATTCCATTCAGCACGCCAGCCGGTCCTGGGCAGACGGACGCCGAGTCGCGGAGTGCCTGCTAGGCCTAACTGCCGAAGCTCGCTTGGTCGCGTTCGGTATAATCGTGGCCGTTGAAGCTTTTCCCGGGTGTTTGTGGATCCAGCGTTCTTGTTCGTCGTGGTCTGTTTCAAGTACTTTTTACTTTTTTCTTGCTGCTTGAAGTCGGGACCCGTGAGAAGCGCACGTAGAAAAATAAACGTCTGTGGGTCGTCGCGACCGCGACGCTGTCGGCCATGCTGATTTGATCGTAAGAAGTGCGTAAGACGGCTTCGGAGCTGTCGTAGGATTTCGTCGTAACCTGCGCAAAACTTACGAAAATTTCGTTTCGTGAATACAAATTTGTTCTTAAGTTTTGTCTTACGCACATTATTGGCGTAAGATCGTTTCGTGAATCTGGCCTCTGCGCTTCCTAAAGTCGCAGGAAAGGTAAGACAGACGCAGACGACGTTGCGAGCAGACGACGTTGCAAAGGAGCAGACGACGCTCAGATAGGGGGTCGCGATCAGCCAATCAGGACTCGGCGTCCTGACGTCACCGCTACCCCCTGCGCAAGAAGCAGACGAACTTGCCCTCCGCATAGTGCGAGTAACACGTTCGTTCATCAAACAAAACCTATAATGTAAATCAATGTGGGACACACAAGTTCCGGAGATAGAGGGGCCCTGCAAAATGAAGCAAACTAATAGACGCTTCGATTGACCCCAGAGCAGTGAACAGGAGGCGCCTCGGTCGACTGCTAGTCAGCGCGGTTGGTGGCCAAAATGGGCAGCTTTGGGAAGGCCTGACCACCCAATGATTGGACGCGAGCTCTGCGTCCAAGTTCGGCAGGGCACTCGGACTTTCGAATCCGAAATCGGGTCCAATGATTACGGCCGCGGGGCGTCTCAGAGTTGCAAAAATTCCGCATAAGATGGTGCCACCTGTCGAACCAAATTACATTGCCTAGGTGATATGAAGCACCGATCAGTAGTAGAGTAGATTGTTGGGCTAGTTGGTTTTTGAGCTTGGAATACATTTTAGCGCTCAAAACACAAGGCCACAACGACGAGAATCAGACACCACAGTGCGCTACTAACAACTGATTTTATTACATGAAACGTCACTTATATACCATCCGTGTTTCTGATATCACCCATTTGTGTTTCTGAGATCAGTAGTAAACACGACTGATCCTGACAGCATTGGCGAGCAAACCAAAGCAAATTAGGCGTTAGATATTTCGACAGCGAGAGGTCGGTCTAGACTATAGTATGGCGAGACTGGTTCACGTAGTAGATTAGGAATTTATCTAGCGCAGTGCAAGTGCTGCGTTCAATGTTTTATAGATAATGCGGTAGTGATGCATGATGTGGCGCCACTAGAATGCTCATTAAGATAAAAACGGGTGGGACGTAGATTGATCCCAGGATCCTTTGGGTCTGAGGCGCGAGCTTTTGCTCCACGTGAGCAGGTGTGCTAACAAACTTGGCGACCGGTCAAATCGCAATTGTTTATTTACAGCTTGAAGACAGGAGTAGAGTGAATGCTAATGAAGTATATGCGCAGCCTAATAGAATAAAGGATAAACCAAGCAAATAGTATAGTCATGACTCCAATAATACAATCTTCTTCAAAAGTCGATTGCGCAAACGTTCTAGAGCATGTGAATTCCTACATTAAGTGTACTATAGTACAGTGAAAGAGACACTGTTCAAAGAGTAGCCTGTAAACGCCACAGGTCGCCTTCCTGAAACACTATTCTTAATGAGAGACTGAACTCTAGAAGCATTTTTTTGTTATAAGTGTCTGGATAGGACAAGTATGTCACAAAATAAAGTTTCCCCCAAAGGGGGAAAAACAATTAGCGCGATATTTGCATCGTGATACTCATTTTGATTGCGGAACAATTTCAAAACGGGCTTTTCTTTGGGCACCTCTACACGAAATAGCACAAGCTATAGAAGCACGTCGCAAGACTAAAAATTAGTCTCGCAACGTAAGTATGAGGATTATTTTTTTTTTTTACATGTTTTACTAGGCACCAAGTGAAAACTTTTTTTCGAATTCAGTGTTTCTTGAAACGTAGCTTTGCGACTCGCTACCAGAGCGGCTCTTGTTGCTTTTTCTATTTCTACCAATTCAAATGTGTCAATTGCCTTATTTAATTTGTTTTTAAAATGATGCAGTGTGCACACAGTCGTATCTAACCCTGACCACACTGTTAGAAAAAGACCGTTTAGGTACGGGACATATCCCTGCTAACCTTATTGCACAACATCTTCTATATCGTTGAATTACGGGACATGTATCATAATTCCTTAGTACTGGACATATGTTGTGGCGACAAAGCATGTGTCCCGTACACAACTATAATGGTAACAGTGCTGCTTGCTGCAAGTTGCGGGAAGAGTGCCATCATGTTCGAAAACAGTGCATGTTTCACAGGAAACGATGTCAGCACATTGATTCATCTTTACATCTGACTGCATACTCAACATTTTGTACAAGGTGTCCCCCCAATAAATGTGTTGTATTTATAGCAAACATAAACCATGCAATGCCGAACGCTCAGTTTGCACCCAAATTTAACGCAAGCAGTCTGGACCAAATGACAAAGTTTCAAAGCTTGTCGATATTTGATCCAAACGTTATACTTGACTTTCGGAATTTTTATGAAGGGAAATCGCTGCCCACAAACACATGGAGATGAATGGCATGATACATCACAGGAATTGGCCTTACTTTTCCACTAAAGATTTCCGAAAATCACTTCTAACTTTCGAATAAGATGACGATTTCTGAAACATTGGCACGTGATCCGGACTTCTAGCGCTAGATTTGAGTGGAGACTGAGCGTTTAGCAATGCATAGTGTATTTTCGCAGTGAAAAAACACTAAATATTTTTTAGGGGACACGCTGTATCATTGGACAGGCTTTGTAAGTTCATTTTTGCAACAAGTACCCATTTCGTGAAAGTATTCGTATGCTCATGTTGTGTCACACATACACGCACATATAGCTGGTGAAGCCGAAGTTCCTCACAGTATGAATGCGGCATTCTTTGTGCAAGGTGCTTCGGTGCTTGCCTGCAATATAAGCATGTACTACCAATGGTAAAATATACTTCAAAAATTTATAAAGATTCGAAAAAAGTTGAAATATACATTCTTTGGTCCTGATGGAACTGAAGCATTACGGTGAACAGATTTTGAAGGATTGACAAGTGTTTATTGCCTCAAAAGTCTTAACACCTATTTCCTAAATGAATAGTGCTAGCTGATTAGGTAGAATTTTTCTGCTATTAAATTACAACTTTCCTTAGAAAATAAATTCTGAAAACATCTGTCATAATGAATCAACATACAAAGCCTCTTGGCTCAATACTAAAATCTTTATATATAGTGTTGATACAAGGTGGTTATTGTTATCAACACAGTAGTGTTGATAACAAAATTAAATAGATAAATTTAAAAAAAATCTAACCTGTTTGTCGCAGTTTCTTCAGCGTTCGCTCTGCTCAAGTAGAAAGAGTGGAGGGCTTTGGGGAGGAGTCTATCCTGCGTTTTTTTATGTTCCAAAAAGCGATAGGAATAAACTGTCCTGCCACTTCTTCTTGAAGGCTTCGAAAGTTCTTGGAGGGCTCCTTGGACCTTCGGGTGCACAAGAGCCACCTTCCGTGAAGTCCGCCGGAACCCCTACGAGGTCATGCCTGTGAGTCGTATGCAAGAAATGTTACGTATAATGTGAGATTGGCTTAGTTAGAGGACAACAGCTAGCCTCCTTTAACGTATGCTTCTTTAGTTAGTGATTTTACCTGGACAAACTCATAAGCCTATTTATTTATTTATTTGTTTACTTATTCAGTACATCATCAAGTATTGCATATATATATTGTTCTTGATTAGTATGTTAGATCATCTGCCAATTTAGCTACAGTGGATCCCCGATGTAGAAAACCACGCTCTATGAGGCGAAGAGGGGAGTGAAGGCCCCAGCAAAATGGGAGATCTCGGGGGAGGGGGAAACGAGGGGGGCCCGATGCTCCCCCCCCCCCCCCCCCCCCCCTGGACACGTGCCTGCTCGGACATCTCCTGAAGTAGGACAGGCTCAGTTTGTACCAACATACCTGAGAACTCAAACTCCGCTTCAAGTTAGACAGCTCGAGTGCGTACAATAAGTTATACTAATTTGAGCTTTTACTACATTTTTTTTTGTTTTTGGTGGAAGCTGGAATCAAGCTCACAAATTAGAGTTATCTGGTCTTAGATATAACTTTCTGACATGAAATCCTCCCTTTCTTGTTGATTTGATCAATATTTCATGGTAAAGTTGTCAGTTATGTGATTGGATTGAATCTTTTTGAAGTACACTTTATAGCAACAAAAAGTTGCTTTTAAAGCAGTAAAGAAAATGTTTTTTAGCACAAGCTTATATTTCCCTCTACTTCGTTGCACTATATACATGGGCGATTTTTTTTAAAGCTTTACAGATTTGTTTAAAAAAGCCATGAAAGTTACAGTGTTGCGGTTTGTGCACGTGAGTTATACGGCCAGGCCAGCATTATGTGGGTGGCTAATCTTTGCAATAAGTCGGCTGATTAAGTAAAATTCGTTAATCAACTTTTTAATTAGTGAAAATAGACATATGGTTCCAATTAGAAACTTACAGAGCGTCATCGAAAACCACTAAATGAACTCTTTTTAGAACGACTTGAAGCACGTGGGAAAGTCGGGGACGCACTAAAGTTACCACTCGTGAAACAGGTGCAAAGCTAGCAGTGGTGGAACGCGATGATATTCTAATCATCCGCGTTCCGCCACTGCTAGCTTTGCGCCCGCTGCACGAGAGGTAACTTTAGTGCGCCCCCGACTTTCCCACGTGCTTTAAGTCGTTCTAAAAATAGTTCATTTCGTGGTTTTCGATGACGCTCTTTAAGTTTCTAATTGGAACCATATGTCTATTTTCACTAATTAAAAGTTAGTTAACGAATTTTCATTAATTAACCGACTTATCGATAAGGCTAGCCACCGACATAACGTCCCCCTGGCCGTATAACTCACCTCTACAAGCGGCATAAGTGTAACTTTCACGGCTTTTTTTATACGAATTTGTAAAGCTTTAAAAAAAAACACCCTGTATATTAGGATAAGATTAGCGATTGTTCTATATTCAATTAAAAGAAAACGCCTTTCTCGCTTTTTGATTCCTCAGAAACCTCTCATTAGCTTTTATTGTATGGCACACACTTTAATTGACCCAAACTTTCAACTAGCTGTACAATGACACGGCAGTATAGATGACACGTGAACCAACTGCGACATTCATATTTGATAGGAAACTGGAACTAACAGAAAGACAGCCATAAATAACAGAAAAAGCGTTGTTTGGGGTTGTCTTCCACTTTTTCACGTACGAGTCTCCTGTTAAAAATGCTGTTACAGTTTCTTAGGGAAGGAGATCTTTAAATGTTCTCAAGGTGCTAATAGATACATATATATTAGAACGAATTCACGATTTCTATAATGTGCCCAGTATAGGGTTTCTGAAAACCAAGAATGTAAGGGAGGGCTTTAGACGAGTGTAAATTTGAGCGAGGTAGTGATGCATAGCGCAATGAAAAGAGTGAGCGACTGGTGTGTACGTTTCTTCGATGTGTGCTCTTCATTTCAAACGCATTGATTTTCACATGTTGTGATCAATCACATAAATAGCTGTATTCTTTTCGGCACAAAAATAGCTGTATGTTTATGTCACATAAATAGATGTATTTTATCTCCGGCATAAATATGCTCTATTATATAATTATTGTTCCGTGTCTTTGGATAAATCCGAAAAACTCCACCCCGGTAAAAGTTTGGTCAATTCGGATATATCCGATAAACTGTGAATTTCGGTGTTCCAATTCCTCCGCCCCCTGCACGCACACATACACACACAAAAGTATTTTACAATTAATGGTTTGATCAGCGCGTAGAGTCAATGGTCCTGGGAAAATGCCACCACACTTATGTTTCGAATTTCATCCAGGACAGCAGGTCATTGTACTTTCGGGTCACAACAGAAGTCACTATTTATGTTTCCAGTTTGGGTCATATTATTTGTGCTTTAGAGGAAGGAGAAGTTGTGGTTTTGTGACAGTGAAAGCTATGAACCATAGAGTTTTCATAAAATGGGGAAGAGGGAGAGTTGTAACATCCTTTACCACTCTACCTCGCGCGGCCGCGCGGTAGGTTGATGGAATAGTATAAAATGAATACAAGCTTCCCAGCGACTACCTCGAAGAGTTTATTAATTTTAAGGTATCGACATTTATCGAAGCAACACTTGTGTGCAACTTTGCCGAAAAGGACAAATTATTATTGCCACTAATAATGGCACCAGTGCCAAATACAACGAAGCAAATATTAATTGATACAAACGCTTTTTTTGTCCTGCATACGTTTACACCCGGATATTATTTATTTATTTCTAATAGAAAACACTGAGGAATGAAACTTCAAATTTTGGAGAATCGGGAATCAACCATAAATAAACTTTGATAAACTCAGAATTTTCGGCAAAAAATAAACTCCGAAAAATAAACTCAGAAATCACGGAACCTATATATAATCCATAAAATAATAACGTATCAGCGTTTCAGAAGAGTGTCATGTTTAAATAAATAAAACGCCTTGTGAAGGGTTAAATTATTTATACAGTAGTATAGCTGCTCTAGGAAATTATTGATTAGTTTATTTCAGTATGTAAGTGACTTTTTTTTTTTATTCGCTTTTACGAAAGCCATTTCATTTCGTCACGGCCGTATTCTTCGGCCGTCATAATGCCGTAGGCACTGAGGGTATTGAAATAAATAAATAAATAAATTAGAAAGCCATATATTGATTACATGTTTCAGGATTTTGGATAATAAGGGTTGCACCATAATTCTTCTGCCGTTATTTACACCTTTTTACTTGCAAGTTAAATTTTGTTATATATATATACTTGTCCTTAACGATGGGGTACTAATATGTGCTAGGTAAAGGCCTGCAAGGTACGAAACAGTTTTGATCGGCGCAGTTTTTTCTTTATCTGCCCTAGGTGCTGTGTAGTTACTTAGATTCTGAAGAAACATCGCTAGCTTTGTCTCTTTCACCGGCGAAATGAACATTGAATATTAAGTTGCGGCGGAATTCATATACAAATAAAACCTACAACGAAATCAAGATGATATGAAAGAAGCTCCAAAATTTAAGAAGTACGCCATGAACTTGTTGGCCAGGTAAAAAAAAAGGACAAAAAAAAAAAAGCCTTATCATTCTTAAGCTGATTTAGAATGACACCACGTAGGAGTGAAATAAGACTCTCTTGACCCTTTATATTTTGGGCTGATCATTATAATCAAGAACGAAGAGCTTTCTCTATGTCTGCATTCAGCCTATTTCTTATCATCCTTTATATTCACTTGTCAACTCTTCGTCTCGCGTATAAACAACATCTCATAGTTTAATTTGGCGATTATTTTATACATACAAGAATCATCCAATTTTATTTTGTATTTTTAAAATCGCAATTTTAATGCGGAAACGCTACTTGATAGCACTCTTTGATCTTAGTTATAAATATATAAAAACCCTGTTGCATTTTAAATAAATAAAAATTCTAATATTACTGTTTAATTGCGTTACAATACTTCCTTTCGCAACAAATAGGAGCATAGTCAAAGGCTAGAAGACGTAGTACAAACGCGAGCACACATACTAGAGTAACTAGACACACAATCTCGTGGCGAAGTCATGGCGCTTGATTGGTTTAACCAGATATAGCAGGCAAACAACAAGACACCAGTGCCGTGGTGTTGCACATCTGACGCTCTTCCCCATGGGCTGGTGGCGCCGGCTGCATGCGCTTAGACTTAAGATGAAACCAAGTGCAGGGCATCGCACAGCCTACAGGCCACTACAGAATGGGTCAGAAGTCTCTATAATCGCCGACAGCTTAAGGGCAGGGCGTGGTTTCTAATGTTCACGCTTCTCGCTTCGTGATTGGTCCTTCGGCTTTCTTATCGGCTAATGATGAAGTCTCACAGGCTGCAGAGCGCTAGTAAAATACTTGAGACTCATCCACATCATGCGTTTCTTACCATGTCAGTGACAAAGCCGAATTGAATTGAATAAAACTGTAGTTTTCTTAAGTGTCGACCGATTAGCAAAAATTTAGTTTTTTTTTATATTGCACAGTCTCTGCAAAAAGAGCGCGTCTACTAGCACGACATCTTCGGCGAAGTGTTGAGAATAATGGCGGAAAACGTAAGTTCTGAACTAGTTCAAATACTCTTCGAAGTCTTTTCTATATCAAATCAAAACACCCGTAAACATCACCAAAAAAAAAAGGCTTAGAAAGCGTATTATTGAGGGACCGCGGTATGTGTATTGTCTGTCTAGTTCATTAATAGTTCAACTACACGTAAACGCATACCACCATGCCGGTATTATTGGGGACAGCCTTTTAGTACTGATTAAGGAAGTGCGGCACCCATCTTGCAGAACGTATTTTTTAATCCCAATTGATTGTGTAAAATATACACAACTCATTCAGGAGAGATGCTCACTGCTTTCTCAATTCCACGCACTTCTATGCGGCGGTCTTCCAAAACCAAGTCCTGGATTTTATCCACAATTTCTGGTGTCGTAGCTGATTTTGAACGTCGTGAAAGTGGATCATTACTTGTGTTTGTACGACCACGCTTGAATTCGGAAGCCCAAAAACTCACGGCGGAAAGAGAAGGTGACGAGTCCTCAAGAACAGCGCTCAACCTGGATTTGATTTCCGTCGCAACTTTCTTTATCTAAAAAAAAAAAATAAAGCTTTGTTGACCGCTCGTAGTTCGTTTTTATCCATCACTGAAAATGTTCATGGTTGCTCGACTAGAATGCTTTGTCAAAGTCAGACTTTTTTAGATATCAATCACATTTGCGGTCATTTCATATACGAAAGGGTTGCCAACACAGACCATAAGAATAGCAGAAGTGTTTTAAGTTGGGCAAGTTGTTATGACGACATATTGAACAGAACAGCGCACAAAAAGACAAGGACAGAGAGAAGGAACATGCACAACACACAAGCGCTAACTCGTAACTGAACCCGTACATTGTAATTCCGTACATTGCAACCCGTACACTGCAATTCCTGCTCGTGTTCTCCGATTCTTAAAGATACAACAATGATTGGACATTATCAAGACAAGACGACTCGCGAAATATTAGAAGCGCATTGCATTAACAGCTTTGGGGCTGTTACATTAGCCACCCATCAGTGACACTGCTTGAAACAGAAACTTTGCTTTTAGATCGGACAATAGGGCAAAGACATCGTAGTTAAAAGGTGTTGTGTCGCGTTCGACGCGCACAGCGCGCACTGCGTGTCTTTCAGAACGTTCTCTTCTCCTTTCTTTTGTGTATACATTCAGTTGCCAGTCAGCGCTTGTGTTTTGTGCATGTTCCTTCTCTCTGTCCTTGTCTTTTTGTGCGCCGTCCTGCTCATAGGACATAAAAATAGTTTGAAAAAATAGTCCCCTAGCCGTGATTCCGGAAACGTTTCAATATAACCTCGTATGTCAAGTGAGATTGATCTGAGCTTGACAGGCGATTCGTTTTTTCGTTTTTCACGCGTCACCGGCGAAAAATGGGTGGGATTAATTTTGGAGGTGATCCACCCTGCAAGTAAGTGGTGATGAAAAAAAAAAAAAAAGTTCCATGTGTTTGCGAGCCTATACTAGATCGAGGGAGGTGGGTATGAGTTAAACAGGCGATTCCTCTTTTCGTTTCTCACCAGTGCCGGCTATGCAGTATATCTGCCTGCCTCCCCTTATTCGTTCGACGAAACAGGTTAGGCGCATGTGGTCGAGCGCGGCCAGAATGTTTGTTGTGGCTGAAATTCTCTGAAAAGTACTCAGTGACTCTATTCCGAGCGTTCGTGCTTTCAGACCTCGATGCATCATCTCGTATCTGCTCGTTTCATAGGGTTGTAACACCCTGTGTTGCACCGGGTGGCGCCGACGTCTGCAAAGTCAGTTATTTCGGGGCACCATGCTGACGTTCTATATGCTGCAGACTCACTCGATCTCTTACGGAGCACCACACTTGATTTCCCTTTACCGTTACCGTGAGAGTGAACAACACCGTCATGACTAGCCCATCTACTTGCTCTGTCCTCATTGACAGTCGAATCGTGTAGTCATTCGCAACGAAAAACATGCGTGTCTTTCTACGACATCGTGAACAAGAGAAGATGATGTTGAAAGAATTCGAGTTAGAGGTGAACTATTGCGTATTTCTGTCCCGTGAATTGGGATATCACCACCATTTGAACCGAAAAACTAACCACTGGGTGTGACGTTATGCCCAGCGGTTTCAATTGCCTCGCGCGTGCCGCTTGTGAGGGAGCGTCTCCAGCGCTTTTGACTCCTCAGATAAGGCTTGCGGAAGGCGCGGGAATGTTGAGATCTATGTACGTCACGATTCCCTCCTCCCACCGAACGCGCCGAGAAGGAGGCGGGGCGGGCTTCAGCGCTATTTTCAAAGCGCTGTTGTGGCTACTTAGCAGACCAATCTGAAATATAATTTTGTTAATCCTGGAGTCAAATAAAGACAATTTAAGCGTTTTTAGTTTTCTCAGATACAGAACCGATTCAGTTTCCCTTTAACAAATCACGGATCACACTGGTAGCAATATGGCGACCGGGTTTGTTTTGGATGCCCTAGTACTGGTCCGAACTCTCGGGTGTCTCAACTTGGCAGTGAAGCCCGCTAATCTGCTTCTTTCTTACAAGGAGCTGCATCTGATTCAATCTACCAGGCGCGTGCACCACCTTTCAACGAACATTGGTGCACAAAACAAAACTGAGGAATCAAGACACCACGTTACGTTGTTATCGCTTTAAGCTTCGTTTCTGCGTCACAACTCGTATCTCGTCAAGTTCCAAAATAATCGTTGTCGGTACGTGTAAGAAAGCAAAGCGTGGATTGAGTCAAGGCGTTACTACGAAAATGCGTCGCCATTTTTAGAATTGTTCTGGTAAATGTCAACATCTTTCCCTGAGTCGGTAACATAAAAAGTGGACATGCAGCTTTGACGTTTCGTCCCCAGCACCCCCCCCCCCCCCCCCCCTTTCCTACTCTTGCGAGGGCTGCGGGCTTCTCTACTCCTATAGTCCGATGCAACTCAAGAGGGTAGGACGAGGGACAGGAATGCTAGGGAGGAGGAAGCAGGCGGAACGCTAGAGAGAGGAGTAGGTTTCCCCCTCTCCTTCCAGCGTTCCGTCTGCTTTCTCCTCCACGGCCTTCCTTTCCCTCGCTCTACCTTTTTTGAGTTGCAACGGACTATAATACGTCAAGCCCTGGTTGTTTCCAGGATGAGAATCTGAATCTTGAATCTTACAGAGCTTTGTCCATAGCACGGTGGTCCATAGCCAATGCAGCATACGTATTCACTTCGTCAAACATAAAATGAAATGGAGCAGGCCGTGAGCTTGTGCTCAAGGCATTCGGTGTACTCCGACATAAGGGTCAATGTAGTGGAGAGAGAGAGAAAAAAAAAACATGCAAATAAATTTCAGCTCGACCATTGCGACCAATATGCTCTTTACCTCCTCTTGTGGATACTGGAGCTCCTAACGATTGAAGCCTGGTGGCGCCATCTCGGAGTCGCAATAGGAAATGCTGATCGCCTTACGGAAAGAAGGTTGCCGTGCTCTCCCCCAGGTTGCGTTGGCGCACACAAGCTCCGTCCGTTGCAGTGTGGCTAATGGAGGTGACGACTCTCTTACATGAATTTCAAATTTCTATATATGCAGAAAAAAAAAAAAAAGAATATTGTAAACGACATATTTTTCGCGTGCTCAATATATTTCGCGATTTAGGTCAAAGCTCAAGTTTTGAAATAATTCGCGGGTTCTCATTTTCGCGACGTAGTGGGATCTGAATATAGATTCCAATGTGTTTACATTTTACTAGGGCTAGGCGTCGATTAACAATTGTAACCCGATTAATCGACACCCTTTAGCCGATTAATCGGTTTCGTTCATTTTGATATATAATAGTTCAAACATGTCAAAACAGAAATGTTTGCCTCCGCTGTATATGTGATAAGTGGCGCGACGTATAATTTCAAATTTTAAATCAACCTTGATGTGTAGTTGATAGCAGTCCAAAGACACCCACACTTACAAATTATTACTCCAGCCACGAAGGCAAAAAGGTTCGCTGATATTCTCCGAGAATACCGAGAATACCGAACGGACACTCGCACGACGTTCAAGCGGCCGGGACACGTATAACCTTGTTTAGGGTTACCAACCTCGCCCCTAGAGTTTACTTAAGGTCAAAATTTCAAGATTACCTTCATACAGGTGTACTCGTTCACATCTGCGTGGTGAATCCGTTGAATATTTACTTCCTTTTTGTTCGTCAAAATTTGATCGATTAAGTGGTTAAAAAAATTAATCTCGATTAAAGCATGGAATTGCTTAATTGGTAGGTTAATCGCTCAAATAGTCCAGCCCTACATTTTACCGGAATTGTTCGCGAGACCTATTTTTCGCGAATCGTAGGCGACTCGCGAAATTCGCGAAACTTAGGTCCTCGCGAAAATTAAGTCGTTTTAGTATATGTTGTTCTTAAACATCATCTTTGTATTTTTCGTAGGGTTTAATATTTTTTTATTCTAGTAATGAGCCAAGTCGCCCAAATCTATCTTCTATTTCGACGTATCAAGAATTAAAAAAATGCAAATTGAATTTGGGAGCCTAACCAGTCTCATGATAACTCAGTTGGGCACGAAACGCTGTAAAAATAGAGGGAAACAAATCAAACGCAATAGCTTGTGCAAAAAAAAAAAAAAAATTGTTACGTGTATGTTTATACAGCCGGAAGTTACCCCCCATTCACACTGGAAGCGGATCCGCGTTCGCGAAGCGGTTGCGAACGCGGTTGTATGAAGATCCAGTGCAATTGCACGCGCATTTGATGTCATCAAATGCGCGTGCAATTGTACTGAATCCTTATACAACCGCGTTCGCAACCGCTTTGCGAACGCGGATCCGCTTCCAGTGTGAATGAGCCCTTAGTCTGCCTCAGTGGGCGTCTGATGTCTCAGCTGTAGATGAGCAATTTAGCCAGTGCGGTACAACCGCTAACCTGGGGTCTTTAACGTGCACCACGCAGTAGATCTAGATGTGTATCTAGATCTACTGCGTGGCGTGCGGGATGAGCATCGACTAGTGCCACCGCACGCCGGTACGATGCTCCTCCAGATCGAAACCCTGCTGCAGCTGCAAAACCCTGGATCCCTGGGTTCTGCAGCGCGAGCTTTCGCTCCACGCGCTCCGAACTGATGTGCGCTAGACCACTCGGCCACCAATCCCCCCGATTGCTTGTGGGATTTCCATGGGACAATAAAGCAGAGGCGCCGATAATAAAGCGCCAGGAAGATTCGGGCTTTATCTACACTTTAAGGGGACCGTGCAACAACCCTGGGTTGGCATGTTTTTCAGTTTACACAAGCTTACTGGCCGCAGTGTAACCCCAGAAGACTCCCACATAAGAAAGAAGTGTTTTTTAGGGCGAAGCCCCCTAGGGGCTAGCCATGTCCATATGTCGGTCCGATGTCCGGCTACAGTGGTAGTCCGGCGTAGGGTGCTCGTGCTCACGAGCACGTGAGCACGTGCTCCCGAGCACCTGAGCACGTGCTCCCGTGCTCGTGTATGGCAAAAAAAAAAAAAAAAAAAAAAAAAAAAACGCATCTCCACGTGGTGAATGATGTTGATTGGGGCGAAGCTCTGGTGGTGCTTGCTTGCGTAGACGGTGAGCCGCAGCATGCCAAGCCTTTCGTTCGTTTTCATCCATGTCAGAAAGAGAATGTGTTGTATGGAACGTGGTTATATACGCATCTGAGCATTTGACCGCATCGTGATCTGAATGAAAACGAACGAAATGCTCGGCATGCTGCGGCTCAGCGTCTACGCAGACAAGCACCACCAGAGTTCCGCCCCAATCATCATCATTCACCACGTGGCAACGTTACTAAAACACTCAGTTGGGAAACTCGCCGTCGAAACCTGGGCCGTTGGTGTGACCGAGACCGAGCTGAATACGAAAACAGCGCCACTCTTTATCATTTGTCTGTACTGTGGTCACATTCAGCTTTTAGAAAGCATGTTTTTGCGTAAAAACAAACGGAAAAAACTCTTTTTGTATGAAATTTATTGGAGTTTAGTACAAAATGAAGGACGGGTGATGTTTTTAAGATTTTTAGTTTCCAAAGTTTTCGGGCACAGTTAATATTGTTTTTATACAACCATGCCTCAGCGGTGCTTTCAGGTAGCGCGTCCCGACCTAGGTGCATTTTAACTTCGGCAGTAACTCGCGGCGCGTCCGCTGGGGAGACGGGGGTGGCACCCTTGTAACCTCTTACGCTGTATCTGTTTCGGCGCCAAAATGGCCGATTAAAGCCAAAATAGACGTCACGTGCAGTTCCTCGAGTGGTCGCTGCGGGAGAAATGGCGGCGTTGTGTTCGCCATTAGCTCGGTGCTCGAGGACAGATCAGGGACACTTTTTCAGAGCAGTTTCTATGGCGGTTTCCCAACTGAGAGGTTTAGTAACGTTGCCACGTGGAGATGCGTTTTTTTTCTTTTTTTTTTTTTTAAGAAGCTAGACGCCAATAGCGGAAACGGGTTTTAACAGCTGCCGCTAGTCTAACACCAACAGGGGTGAACGGCCTGCGTTTTAAGGTTATGATGATAATGCAATTAATGCAGAGTGCAGGCGAGCTGGACAATTATAACGATAATTCCTTTGTTCCCCTTGTTTCTCTTCTCCAGGGATTATTATCGCTTTCTTGTCAAAGGCAACACGACGTCGACGTCACCGTCGTCGTCGTCGTCACCGCCGTTCTCGTCGTCCTCGTCATCGTCGTCGTCGTCATCGTCACCGCCGTCGACGTCATCGTCCTCCTCCTCGTCGTTGTCGTCGTCGTTCTCGTTGTCGTCTTCGTCGTCATCGTCGTCATCGTCGTCATTGTCGTCCTCCTCGTCGTCATCGTCGACCTCGTCGTCATCGCCGTCCTCGTCGTCCCGACGACGACAACGACATCGACGTCATCGTCGTCGTCCTCGTCGTCGTCGTCCTTTTTTTTTTTATTGACAGGCAAAAAAGGAAGTCAGAGAAATTAGTCGGGAGACATCTTCTGACTGGCTACTCTGAGTAGGGAAGGGGAATGAGAGATAATAATAATAATAATAATTTGTTTATTCCATGTGCCCAAAAACAACCACGCGGGTCTTCACATTGGCGCACACAAGACAAAAAGAAGAAACACAGCACATTCACAGCTTAAAATGTACAAATTAGCATGACTACAAATAGGTCGCACACTTCACACAAAATGTAATAGAGTTTCAACTTTCATCTAGGCTTGCCAAGTTCCGGCGAAAAACTGGGAGATCACTGAAGCTGTCCAAGCTAGATGATGTGATTGTATTAAATGAAATTTGCATACGGGACAGTGGTGAGAGTTTAGACATGATTTGTCTAAACTCTAATCAGAGTTTAGAGACTTTGGAGACTCACAAATCTCCAAAGTCGGAAGCTCCTGCTGCCGACTTTGCAGACTTGTGGACGCACACGGGCTGCGGTTCCGTTCTTCAACCTGCCACGCCTGCCACGCCGTTCTTGACGCGCAGTCCTCTTACCATTTCACCGGGCTGTAAGCGCACGGTGTCGTCACTCCGGTATGCACAGCATGCGCGGCAACGTAAGGCCCAACAAAATCGACGACGCCGCTTGCACGAAACCGCCAACAATCCGCCATAGAATTAAACGCACTTTTGCGGTGAATAAATTCGCGCAACGAAATGGCTCTGTCGTTTTCCGCGCATCGCGTGCACGTCTTATATGCACACACTGAGTTAACTGATCTGCTTGCACTATACTGCCACTAAAAAAGCTACACTTCAGAGTAACGAAACTTGGCCATATTATGTCTCAAAATCATGGTTGCCAATTACCTGAAACTTTATCTGAAATCACTGGAAACGCTTTTCCGCCTTCCACAAATGGTTACACATTTCTCAACATAATAAAGAAATATTACATGACCTTCCTAACACCAAATCTAATGCTGAGAAATCGCACTTTTGAATCTTGACGATCGGCAGTTGCGTCTGCTCTGCATACGAGCCAAAATGGCGGCGCCCACAACAATGTCGGAGAACGGAGTATCGATACTTTAAGCGCATGCAGCTCATTTAGTGGCGCTAGCTTGCAGCAGGGAGAAGAGAGCTTTCGGAAATGTTTACTCCGCGGGAAAGGGCTGAGACACTGCATCCAGCGTGCTTTGTTATTTATAACCACTGTGCGAAATGATAACGCATTTCTTTGAAAATCAGTGTAGCGGCAGCAGCGATTTCAACCTTTTTCTTTTGGTGCATACTGTATTGTCGGCCTCCGTGTACATTTTTGAGAGAGCAGCTCAATGTATGCGGAAGGGACCAAGGCTGTGAAGCAAGCAAAATATATGACAGTTTTAATAATCCATGCCACCAACCATTACTAAGGATGCGCACAGTTAACAGTGAACAACAGAAGCTGAAAACACCATAAAGTCCTTCATTTGAATGCCATATATTAAAAAAAAAAAGGAATTACTTTGCACAGCCAGAAAACAACCCCATTACTTAGCAGAGATTTCTAGACTTGATCTGGCGTTGGTAAACACGGCTGGTAAAACACCTCCAAAACTAAACGGAAAAGTTTGGTGATAAAATATTCTGAAAGATTTAAAGTGCGGTTATATAGAATAGAGAACAACAGATACAGACGATATGTATTTTTGCTTTCGAATCTCAGAGACAGGATTTTACTCTCTTTTTTGTCGAACGCTACGTGCTATTACATCACTTGCTTAGGTTCGTTAGGTTAATTGCAGTGGCTCATACTTCGATGTCGGCGACGGCAAAAAGCTGTGCTGGAGACGACGGGTGGAGAAACACTGGCGATGCCGACTTTATTTCACGGCTGGGAAACACAAAGCGGCCGTCAAGTAAGACAAGTGGTGCAACCATTTTAACAACCGACGACTTTGGCACTAGTAGTTTCAATTCATGATCGAACGAAGCCAACGCTACTATCACAAGCACGTTGACCAAAATTATTCTTGCACTGCACGAGGGTACAGTATTTTACAGTGACTATGAAAGCCCCGAGCTCGCTCGAACTTGAGAAATAGATTTGTGCAGTCCATGGACGAAAACAGTCATCAAGACTTAGCAGTAGTAAAAAGATGCAAAGTAAGACCTAGAGATACTCAAATCAATACTGCACAGGGGGTTGATGGAGCTATCAGAAACCTAAAATTATAAAAAGAGAAAGCGATATCTGCAAAATATCAGTCATCTGGGAATTGCCTACGATAAGTTTCAGTCACTGGCTCCAGAACCCAATAGAAAGCCTCCACTGAGTGCTTTACAAGAGTGAATACCAACCTAAGGCTTGTGGTCACACCAGACATGGTGGCATAGACCAGGTGGTTGAGGTCGCCGGTGGTCTGTGCGGTGAGCTTCAGTGTACCGAAGCAGATGTCGTAGACAGCCTCGGTGGCATTGAGAAAGTCTCGTCTGTGTTCTCCACCAACTAGTGCACCGACAGGGTGGCGTTGTAGAGCTTCACCACGGTGTCCGACACCTGAAAACAGACAATAAGAACCCAATCAGAAAACCAGAAACTCATTCATAAAGTGGTGCTGGCCATGGCAAAACAAGCCGATCCAGTTTAATGCTAGCTGAAAAGAGTAAGCTCCTGCTTGGGGTGCGCTGGCATGCTAAGGTATGGAACCGGCTGCCGCTTCGTGATAGTATGTATTCTGGCAGTCCCTTCCAACCTTGTTTCACAGAGTAACATATCCGGGGCTCCACACATTGCTTTCCTAGAGCCCCAGCCTGGATGCCACTGGGCCAGTTCATGCGGTTCCACTCTATACCTTGGATCCAAGAGCAACAGCGAAACACCTGCATGAAAAGAGGACAGTGGGATGAAGGGAGCCGACCTTGGGGAAACGCACCACGCTAAAGGTGTTCATGACCCTGTCCGGGTACTCCTATCGGATCTTGGAGATGAACAGGGTGCCCTTGCCCGAGCCGGTGCCTCCACCAAGGGAGGGGACCAGCTGGAAATCCCTGCTGGCAGTTACAGCCCTCTGCCTCCTTGCGCATCGCATCCAAAACAGAGTCCCCCAGCTCCGCACCCTCCATGTAGTGGCCCTTGGCCCGGTTGTTACCGGCACTACTCTGGCCTGTACAGACCCAGCACCTCGTTAGGACAAACACCCGAGGTGGCACAACCTGCGGCCATGTGGAGCAAATCTGCTTGTTCGTTCCCTAGCTGAATACGTATTAACTATGCAAGAACTAACAACCCAAGTTTTATGCAACATGCACTCAAAGTGTTGTAGCCACCGACAGCTTAAAGGCCGAAGTAGCCAGAAAGAAGGAAACTCTCCCTTAATTCCTCCTTTCCATTCAAGAGAGAGGAGGACCCTCCTTGCCGCGGGGAGTAGCTCCGAGTCTCTTTCCTGTATGGCGAGGAGAGATGAGTGTGAGGGAATGGCGAGAGGGACACTGGGAACCGGTTTTCTGCCCGACAGAAGATTTTGTAGGTTGGCCTTTAAGGACTGGTTCGTGGCTAGTCGACGCGCATCCCATTACTGCTCAGCGGCAAATACATGGCTTGCATTGACGTCACATCAGCCGCCTTTGCTCCGGACCATGCTCAGATGCCGGTACCTTCTCCAGTACACATTTCGAAACATCGAATTTATTCTGCTCGGCGTGCCTTGCCGAGAAGAACAAATTCGATTTTGCGAAATGTATGCTGCAGAAGGTACGAGCACAAAAAGGGTACGAAGCGATGTGGGCTGGCACGGTGCCATATGACGTCACGTGCCATGCACGTATAGGCCCGTTTCACTTAGCCAGTAGGCGCAGTCGCGTTTGTTTAGACATAACCATGTAATGCTTGCACCTAGCAAAAAGCGGCACTGCAGCATTTCCCAGTCTTTTTACAAGCGCATTGCATCGGTTTATTGGCGAAAACCGAGTGTCTAAAAAATGCTAAAATATTGTAACAAAATAAATGCAGCTCACACTCCCAATGTCCAATAAAAGTAAGTACTTTTCTAGTAGCTTTGTTTTTGTTTTCTTCCAAACTCATATGCGAATGAAATTCTGTCATCCGCGAACAACATAGAAACGTGTTAGGAAACACACCTTTCAGCTGCAACTTTACGTCAGCTGTACTACTCTACCGTGCTCATGGAGGAGAAGTGAAGACTGGAGCGGAACCATGTGCACGTTACCGCTTGTAAAATGGAGCCAGTAACCAGGCAGCACGTGCGTCGCCTGCCTACCAGAAAGTGGAAGGTGCTCACCAAACACAAGGTTTCCGGCCTGAAGAGCTGGCCAGATGGTGCGGACTGCACGGAGTCCATAGTTCCCGGTTCAAGGTCAACCAGGAGGGCACGCGGCACATACTTTCCACCTTTGAGGTAAGGAAGGAGGTCAACGCGAGCCACATTTTAATTTAAAGATTACAGACTTAAATAAAGGGTGCATGACAACTAATTGAAATGTCGCAGCAAATTTCCAACCCTTTACCAATGATTTGACCCGTTTCATAAACGATATGGGGATGTTACGTGAGAATTGAAATATATTGAGAAATGCATCTCGAGACGTAAACATTAAATTTCAGAGACCCAAAAATTACGAGTTAACCAACAGTCCTTCGCTTGATCTAACATGATCCAAATAAATGTTGCAGTCATGGTAACTCAGGAACGGGGGAAATAAACTTGACAGACAACACAAAGCTTTTTGTAGCTTTGTGCTGACCGTCCCGTTTTCCCCTCGCTCCTGGGTTACCTTGTCAGCATTGAACCAGCTCACCTGCACTCTTGCTTCAGTTAACTACAGTGATCGCTAAGTACCACAATGCACCCCAGGTTCTTCACGTCAATCCCTAATTCAATACACTTTTTATTTCTTTATTTTTAAACGCCTAAGGTGAGGAGACAATGTAGTACCAGAGGTCTTGTTGTAGTACACGTTGATTCTCTTCAACTGGAGCTCCGAATCGCCATGGTAACAGCCGGTTGGGTCGATGCCGTGCTCGCCGGAGATTACCAACAACAACTGCAGGGAAAAGAAAATTGACTGAAGAAACCACTATTTTCGGTCGTCTATGAATTGCGATAGCATTCATCATGAGACGAACGATGCAGCTCACTGAATGCGACGACGCTAATTTTGAGTGAACACTTCTTTTATGAATAGTTTGCGACGCAATCATTGACATCACCACGACTGCAGCGCGCCACTTCGAAATTGAGTGTTTGCTTCGTCCCTGTGTAACCGTTCAATCTTCAGTCTCTGTGTAATCGTTTAATGTTCAAGCTGTTTCCCCACCATCATTGCAACTACGTGTGTGTCTTGTCCTGTATCTGTGTAATCGTTTAATGCTCGAGCTGCTTCACCCCCATCATTGACAATCTACCAACCAACTGAACTCAAACCGATAATTGCTTCGTAGCTTGGGCGCAGATGTGAATGTGTTCGTACTGCCGCTCTGTGTATACGCGGCGCGGGTTCATCCGCTTGCTGCGACGACGTCGAGGAAGACGACGTCTAGGACTACCTTTAGGGCGATCTCAGGACAACTTCAAGGACGACGTCTATAGGGTGATCTCAAGGACGACCTCTAGGACAGCCTCAAGAACGACGTCTAGGACGAGCTCAAAGGGGACGTCTACAGGACGACGTCCGCATACGCGCGGCTCCTGCGTATGCGGACGTCATGCGTATGCGAACGTCCTGTATGCGCAGCGCATACGCGCGGCGCATTCGAGGCCAGATCCCGTATCGCGAAAACCGGGTGAAGTAGCTAAATTTTGCTATCGCATTAAAAAACTACCAGGGCCCGTTTTCTCGAACGCGAACCGTGGTTTAAAGTTAACTATTGTCCCTAGAAGGGAGAATTCTAGGGACAATAGTTCTAGGTACTGCTCCTCCGCCGAGGGAGGAGCAGTACCTAGAAGCAAAATGGCCGTGGCGTCGCTCAACGAGGGCTAATAATTCTGCTTGGTTCTGCTGAACATTCATTTCGATCCGGCTGTTATTTTAATGACGCACCATCAACCTATTAGCACGTCAAGCAAAGCGGTAGTTCAGAGGGACTACTAAATTAACCGACGGCAGCATTCCGCGAACGCATCACTCTTCAGCAGTCCGGGATCCAAGACATATGACGGTACATAAGCCTTGCAAGTGTTTTTATGGTGAGTAAAAAAATGTTTTGCGAACGAGTGTTGGTATATATTTATTCTAACACGTTTAATTTGTTACACTATGCATGCCAACTCGTGAGCCGCGCTTACTTTGCGGAGAGAGGGGGTTATCTACAATAAAGTCTTCGTTCCTGGTAACAGCTGGGACATTGTACTGTTGTTTTTTTTTGTTCGCCGTGCGCCGACAGTATGCCGACAGCATCGAGGTTTCAACGTATCCCCGGTGGTCAGCGATTCAACGGTGACGAGAAGCTTAGCTTTTCGTCACCGGTGGATCGGTTGGGCAAATGGAAGAGAGGGCAAACAGTTGAGATCAACAGGAATCGCAGAAACGTGCGTTGCAAGGAACAAAAACGAGACTACAGCACCGGCGTTGCCAGACTGAAAGGAACACGGGAAAGTTATGCGCTGTTTATGGCGAAACATATTGAAAAAAAAATGTTTTTTAGATTTTCGAATATTCGTCGACAAACTACGGCATAGTAGCTAAAATTTCTTCGTACCATCGGAAGCAAATAAATTGGTTTTCAAGTACAACATTACTATATTTTGACTTAAAATACCATACTAGATCGATAACAACCAGCGGAAAAAGAGGATAAACAAAATGACAGGCTTGTTTCACCGATAGATGGCGCACCTTATTGCCCAATCAAAAATAATTATTGTTGTTCTATATCCAGCCGTTTATTACAGTACCTAGGTACTTTTTCCTTCCTAGGCACCGTGGTTTACCAAAATGGGTTTACCATCGCTTCGAGAAAACCGGCCCAGAGAGTCAAACAACTCTCCGAAACTCTACAGCAGCAGCACCGGGTTCATGGGTCGAGGTTATTCCGGGCACGAGTCAACGCCGGTCCCAAAAAGACGTGAGAAGAGGCAGTGCACATTTTAGGCCTAAAGAGGTGCCTCCCTAGAACAAAAGGAAAGCCGCTAGAAAATAAGTGGCAGTTTTCAGACGCAACGAGGCTACCTAAAATGGCGCGCCGAAAGAACACGGCAGAGGCAAGCGAGAGGCTTGCGGGCTACGTGGGCGGGAAAAGGGAAAAAAATGTCCAGCAGAGAACAGGCTAAGTCAACTTAAGTGTTACACATCGCGACAGGGGAGGGCAAAAACAAGCAAAAGATTAAAAAAAAAAGACTAGGTTTAAGGCGGCGGAAGCGGAGAACAAAAGGAATTCGCAGGTAAAATGAAGGACGGACCAAAGGTGTTATTGAAACGAACGAAGGTATAATGAAGACGCCCTGTACCGGTAAAGTCTTTGAGTAAGGTGCCGAATTACGCGACATAAATTTGAAGCGAATAATGCAGGGACCTTCGGCCCGCATCCTGAAACCCAAAAAAAACTCCGAATTAAAACACACACACACACACACACACACACACACACACACACACACACACACACACACACACACACACACACACACACACGGCCCACTTAACGGTTTGAATGACGGTTTATTAGGCCTAGCAACTGCCAGAGCCGGAAACCGCAATGACTCCAGCGAAACGGTTTGCAAGATGAATTAAAATGACCACCGCACCTTTCATACCCCTGCGTTGATTTGGTAGCCGCACTGGCCAACTTGCATGTGGATGGTTTTACGCATTTTTCAAAAGAACGATCACACCGGTCCCCCCAGCTCAGCAACTACAAAAACAAAATTGTGTTGCTTGTACGTTTAGACAGCCTAGATGCCAGTACGCCTCGATGGGTGACCTGTCTCTTAGCTGTAGATGAGAAATTTAGCCACTGCAGTACAACCGCTAACCTGGGCTTTTTAACGTGCATCGCGCAGTTGTGACCGGACGAACCCGTGCCGGTACGAAACTCATTTAGATTGAAACGGGCGGGTGTGGGGATTGAACCCAGAAGGTTCTGCAGAGCAAGATTTCGCTCCACGCTGCGTGCTGAGACGGGTTATCCTACTCGGCCAACAAAAAAGGCACTTCCCTATAGTGCAATTTATAAACTCCTCTTTCTACCCTCTACCCAGAGTGCCACGGAGCCGGTGGATTCTCTGCGTATAGGCCATTCGGTCGCCGGGTAGATGAAATGATTCTTTAGCTTTTGATTTGCCTATGTTAAGAACGTGGCGTACGGTGATAGGGTTGTACCAGTAGTGATTGGAATAGTGCTGCGTCATGTTTATGCCTTGACAGTGCAAGGGAAGCCCAGGCGGCTGGTTCTTTCAACATTGCAGAAGTCAGGGATGACGCTACGCTATTGGGATCGAAACACTATTCGCACACCCCGACTAAATTTTTTTTTTTCTGACATCTATGACATCACTTTTGTAAAACACTCAAAATAGAAGCTTTATTATTCTGACGACGCCCGTCAATGCAGCACACAGTCAACGGGACTCCCTTTCCGGAGGTGCAATAAAAGACAGCGTGGCTTGGGCCGCCGGCGGCCCAAGCCACGCGCTGTTTCACGTTGCGCACACGCCGCGAAGTGGCGTTTGCGGTGCCAGGTGGGTTAAAGGGGCTATTAAACGATTTTTTCACTTTCCCTAAATACTACTCAGAATCACTCTCTAACCAAATAATCTTGCCTTAGTTTTTCTTTCTAAGCAGTGGCAGTCGGCAAATAAATGCGAAAAATATGAGCATCGTTCATCCCCTCAACGCGGAGCCAGAACAAGCGGCCACGTGGCTTGTTGCCTATCCTATGCCGCCAACGTTAATCATAGCCACGCAATGGGGTTGGCAAAGGAGAAAACGCGTGCTGAGCTCCGAGCATTTTTAAAGTTCGGCTATTAGCCGCGAGATGTTTTGGTGGCGCCCTCCTATGGTTTCCCCTTGTGACGTCATTACCTTGCAAACAACAAGTTCGATGGTGTTTGTAAATAGCATGGTGGAAGCTTGAAATCATTGCGGTCTCAAACGAACACTGCCAACACCGTCAAAATTAAAGTTCTTTCATTCCTCTTGTTTCCGTCGATGATAAATCCTTTTCTGACGTCATAGTCAGCGTTCGGCCAATCGCGGAAGGCCGACCATAGCGACGCTTTCGGTCGCGCACGTCGCCAATTCTCATCACCGCAGTGTTTGGACACGAGCGACTA
The DNA here is from genome assembly GCF_016920785.2 of Ixodes scapularis. NCBI lineage: Eukaryota > Metazoa > Arthropoda > Arachnida > Ixodida > Ixodidae > Ixodes > Ixodes scapularis. Next base: position 41,740,228 of record NW_024609884.1, read on the forward strand.
CCCGAGTGTCCGGCGAGACATTAGAGAGTTTTAGAATAGGGGGCCCCAACGCTTTGGGGAACCCAACGCTTTGGGGTACCCAACGCAACGACACCTCACGCAGCGTGCTTATAGAATAGGGTTTGTGACGACGCAACGCGGCACGCTCGCCTTTTTCGCATGCAGCGCCATTGTGGACAACGAACGAACTTCTTAACAGTGAACTATTATTAAAATGCAAAACATTTGCGCTGAAACGACACTTTATTGCGGCTTGCGGTTCAAATAATAGGGTGGGTAACACCAGTTGGAACGGCACAGCAAGGCCCATCTGCCGACCATCTCTGAATCAGAAGATTTGCTTCTCTGGTCACAAGAGAGTGTACGCCCTCAAATACCAGGCTATCATGTGCGCCAATAGAATTATCTGCGAACTCGACGGGCCATTCCACGGTCACAGGCACGACGCTGGTTGGTGTAACTTGCTTTTAGCCCATCCTGTAGCTGATGCAGCACGACAGTTGTAGAGAGTTTTATAATAGGGGGTCCCAAAGCCTTGGGGCCCCAAAGAAAAAGGGGCCTAGCACTGCGCATGCGCAGAACCCAAACTCATTTTGGGGTTTTGGGTTGGCACGTGCCCCCAACGTGAAATTCAAGAAATAGCGTTGGGCCGGGTTCGGTCGGCAAACATGGCGGCGCCCTTTCCGCTCGCTTCGGAGCAAATTCGTCATGGTCGCTGCAGTACAATTTCATTGCCAGTGAATAGTGCAACCGGCTTTCGCTTTGGTTTATCTCGCTCAAGTCACAAAGAATGAGCGGTGGGCTCGCCCCGTTTTAAAGATCGTACCTGATACTGGCCGTTCCTAAGCCTAAACATACGTCGTAACTGTTGACATGGTGACGTATTGCTACTGCGTGGCTAAAAACTCGTTCACACAGACCCGTTTTTTTTTTGCTTTTTTTCTCGTTCGGTTTTTTTTTTTTTTTTTTTTTTCTTTTACGTTACTTTGCGAAAAGTCACCGGGAAATCTGTGCTTTGTATTAAAACCTCTGCCAGCAGCAGGTCAACCCGGTCGCGGATGGCCCGCGTGGAGTAATTCTTCTGATTGCTTCGGAGACGGAAACCCTTTCGGCAATGGACCTTTTCCGAGAAGCGTTCTGCGCACGCGCGAGCGCCCGATGCCAAGCGGCGGAAGTCAGAACGAAAAATCGAGGAAATTCGGAAGGAGGCTGTATATCAGCGAGTAGAACACGTAACTGCAGCATATATATAATTGTGTTACACAAAAAAAGAACGCCGACGGAAAGGAAAACACGACGTTTGGGTGGACGCCACGGATGCCCCTCTTTCAAGTCGCGTTGGGCAGGCGCCGCTGCTCAGAGAGCGAAGAAACTGGTAGCGTAGCTCCCATTATCGATTGGTAGCGCAGGTAGGTCACTTCCTCGATTTTTAGTTCGTGCAGCCACCGCCTGGTACCATCGGTATGTGGAAAAGGTCCATTGAAGTCCATCTCTTGGAATCCTCGAATGGGTTAGTGGCGTACACCTCGCGTAGCACATAAATGTCATCGTCGATCGAGAAGCGAACGCGCGCGGGAGCCTTCTCTTCCGCCATTTTCTTCTGGCCTTGGATCGGCCTCGACTCGTTCGGCCATCCCGCTTCGGGTGCAGCCGAAACAATCCAATCCGTAGCGCTCTAATTTGAAGCTTGTTCTTGTAGTAGCATAGAGAGTTGAGCTAGCTGGTACTTAAGACATACCTAAAACAGCGCACAAGCACAGGAGGGAGATAACAAAACACGGGAAGGGGCGCTGACTCCCAGCTTATGTATTGTGAAAGAAAGAAAAAAAGGAACCTTCAGATATGAAGCCCACGTTGTTGTTGTGTCAACTTTTTTTCTCGTCTTTTTTTTTTTTTTTGTCGTGACCTTATAATGTCAGTTTTCCCCTTTTCTACTGTAACTTAGTAATGTATCTGTTTTTATTCTTTCTTTTTTTTACCTTGTGGGTGCGCGTGGGAGCTTGTTTGAAGCTTCCTCTTTCTTTCAAGATGCATAAGTTCGGATTCAGCGCTCTTTCCTGTGTTCTATTTTCTTCCTCCTGTGCTCGTTCTCGAATTTTTTGGGGTATGTTTCGTTCTCGAATTTTTTGGGCGTTCGTGTGCGCTTTGACCATCTGCAGCCGAAGATTTAAGCCTTCAACTGTGCCGAGACTGAGACGAACGCGAGCTCGCATACTCTGCGAGCAGCTGCACTATTTAGATCTGAGCTGGAGCAACTTTGAAGCCTTGAAATACTTGTTTTCAAGATGCAGGTATCGTGCCACGAACAAAATCTATTTGGAGCCACGGAGTAGCTATACGTTGCCATGTCAACGGTTACCGCGTATGTTTAAGGCTTAGAAACGGCCAGAATCGGGGACGATCTTTAAAATGGGGCGAGCCCACCGCTCATTCTTTGTGATTCAAGCGAGACAAAGCGAAGCGAAAGGCGGTTGCACTATTCATTGGCAATGAAATTGGCTAATACTGCAGCGACCATGACGAATTTGTTCCGAAGCGAGCGGAGAGGCCGCCGCCATGTTGGCCGACGCAACCCGGCCCCAAGCGCCAACCCAAAGCCCCAAACGGAGTTTGGGTTCTGCGCATGCGCAGTGGTGAGCCCCTATTTCGTTGGGGCCCCCAAGCTTTTGGGCCCCCTATTCTAAAACTCTCTATTGATTGTTACCAGCCAAAGTCGAGAGTTCACGCAGTTCTTGTGTCCTGTCTATGAGCCGCGCTCGACTTTCGTCAGGCGGTTGGTTTGAATTCCACAATTACGTCATCGAGTTTTGCAAAGCAAGACTGAAAGAAATAGTTCCCTTTTATTCTCGCAAGTTCACCGCGACCAAGAAGCTTCTGAATCAGTGGCGGTCCGTGCGAGTATAGGAGGTATTCACTGGACGCCATATTTGAGGGCGATGTTTAGAGCGCATGCTCAGAACGAGCTCACATTAATAGCCTGCTAAGACCGGCAACCTTGATGGTGCTAAATGCACGCTCCAAAAGGACTGCGGAAGCTCGCCGTCAGCACGCGCTCAGCAGCAGCGCACACGGATGTGGGCGCCAGTGAATACTCCCTATACTTGGGCCAGACTACGACCAGTGCGCCTCTGTAAAGTCATTAACATTCCAACCCGATATTGTTTCATGACCCCTCTAATATGTTTTAATATGTCGCCGTGAAGCGGTTCAAACGGGAGAAGGGGGAGGGGGGGGGGGGGGGGGGGGGGGCTTAACACGCTCCCCGGTGATACACCCGCCGTTCCTTTCGTGCCTCCGAAAAGGGGTTTAAAGTCTCAAGTTTACATGATCTCAGTGTTATCGAGTGGTAGCCAGCAGTACCCGTTTCGCCGTTTTGTGCTATTTGTCTTCTGACGGTGTTGCCGGTGTTCGTGCCTCTCTTTGTCGAATACCCAAATGGCCACTGACGCTGGAAATGTCTCATTCAGCTTGTCTGTGTGCTCTACTGGCTCGACAGTTGATCCTTTCCGATGCGACGCCCGGCAGCGATGTACTGAGCTGTCGCACGTAATTTCAGCACGCGTCTCACTTTACATTTCGAATTCACAACAAAGGCGAGCTGGATATCCCGCTTTCTTTCCTGCACGTAACAAATGTAAGTGCGTACGCAATGTGACACTGAGCGTTCAGAACGATTGGTGTGCCTCCACGCCTCCACCACCATTCGAGCGTGTCTTTGATTTTTTGCAAGGCACTCTCACTTTGCACCTGAGTCGGGGCGGATTTGTGGGTCATGCTTGTGTGTTAGTGTGTGGCCGGGGGGGGGGGGGGGGGTAGCTGAGATATGACTTTACGGCCGAAACGTTGCTCAGATCTATTTTGTTGGCACAATATTTGCGATGTCACCAAAAACTAAACTTTGGGTTGGTGTATATAAATTTTTATATTTCAAAAAGTCGACCTTTAAGGGCTTGGGGGGGGGGGGGGGGGGGAGGGGGGGGAGGGGGGGAGGGGGGGGGGGGAGGGGAGTCCTCCGTTTGGGGGTGTTCCTTTGACGATTGAGTGATTGCATCTCAAATCGTGCAAGAAAAAATTATGGGTGCTCAAAAAATGATGACAAAAATATATTTTGGTGGAAAATGTGTGAGTAGAACAAAACTACAAATTAGTACTACGAGGCATTTTTTGTTTTTGAGTTTTTGGCTTCGAAAGGGCAAAAGGTACGTCTTGCCATTTTTGCCGTTTTCACGAGTGACACCATTAGAAGTCTAAAACTTTGAGATTTTTTTTTCTACAATAAGTATAACTTATTTTATTGCTTTAAGACTTCGTATAGAAGGGTAAAAGATCACGAGAAATGTTTTTTTTTTTTTTTTTTTTGCTTTACGAAATAAATATTTTCCAATATTGCACCTTTGACATTAATAGGCCAAGTTTGAATCAAGCTAGCTTTCGATGTACAGTTATTTAAGGCATAAGAAACATATGGAACGAAAGCTTGCATCTAAGCCAGTTAAAAAGTTATAATATTGTTTATTTAGGTTTAGTTTGTAAAGAAGAAACAAGACTGTAAACTTGAAAAGAATGCTAAAAATTCAAAACTAAACTTCATTAAAAATACGTATTTTTTATTTTGTTTTATTTTTTATATAAAAAGCTGCATACGTGTTTTCATAAATGCAATAAAATGTCTTTGACATATGTGGTTTTGTCATATTGAGCATTGCGCTTGAAAATAAGACATATTTTTACCTCCATTCTAAGATGAAAAGATGGGCCGTTGCCAAATCTTTAAAGTAATTGTTATATATATATGCTTGTAACATGATCATGGTATTTATGATATACCTCATGTGCCATTTAGTAAAAATGAAGCATGGCTGGTAGGCTATAATTTTAAAAAAGTTCATGCACATTTCCAGTTCACTTTTAAAATCTTAGGACTCACAACTTTTCTTTAAATAAACATATTGAAACGTCTTTTTATTGTTTTAACGTGCATAAACATTATTTTTTCACAAACCTCTATGTTAGGCAATAAAGAGACGAGATAAATTATTTTCAGAAACCTAGCGGGCTGAGTGCGAAATTTCGCTTCTTTCATGCGGCCTCATTTTCGCGTATACTGCAGGCGATGCTCGTTTAAAACTTTCTGAATTTCTTTTTATTTGTGGCAATAAAGAAGAATACAGAAACGATGGAAATGCCTAACAATACATAGCCTTTTTAGTATTATAAGCTCACAGTAGCGTTTATGGTGATAAAGATTTTAAGGTAACAAAAAGTGAGGTAACATTTTCTTGAGGAATATTCGTTTCTTTTTTTACTTTTATTATCACAACCCTCAAAGACGACGACGAAGTTAATCCCTGGAGAAGGGGAACAAGCGGGACAAACGACAAACACAAATCTCCAAACACAATTATAGGTGACGGGTGCGCGACCGAAAAAAAAACCGCCTGGTCCTGGTATCGAACCAGGAGCCTCTCCATTTCCAGTGGAGCGCTCTACCAACTGAGCTAACCAGGAGTTAGACGTCGGTAGAGCAAACGGGTTATAGCAGCTGCCACACGTCTAACACCAACATGGGTGAACGGCCTGCATTTTAAGGTAATAATGATAATGTAATTAATGCAAAGGTGCAAGCGAGCTGGACAAGAATGACGAAAGGGTCGTGGGCTCGAATCCCGCCTCCGCCTAAAATTCTTCAAACGTTTTCTGTAAGGCAAGTGAATTACTTTATAAAGTGAAATCATTGGAGACATGCGGCGACCTTTAATTCGCGTCACATGTCATGTTTTAATCACTTTCATTCCGCGCAGGAGGTCACGTTTCACGTGAGCGTTGTGAGTCGTTTGAAATTCTCCCGCGTGGTCAAGGGGCTGTGACGTAATGGCCCTGTCGACCAATCAGGATTTTCCCGTCACAACGCCAACGCCGGCTTTTCTGCGACACGAACTCCTAAAGTTCTCGCTTTAAAAGTAAAACAAAACGCTTCTAGATTGCCTTTTGGCGGTCGGTACATAACGACAAAAGTGTTCAGATTGCTACGCTTACATAACGCTTCATAATCAGGAGTAATGCAGCCGTACTCATTGGTAAGTTCACACATAGAATCGTTGGCCAGAATAGACAAACCACCACGTTTAGCAGTGGGATTTATGAAGAAGGAGCGATACGAAGGCAACATTGTCACGAATGACTGGCAGACAGACGGTTAGTGCAGTAGGAAACTAAACGTTTAATAAAAGCCATATTGTGCCCAAACAGAAAATAAAAGAAAGATAGGTAACGTCGCAGGCGTCGAAGGTCGGCGGAGTGGCACGATTGAGCGCAAGTGCGAATTTGACCCAGGACCGGCACGCGGAGCACCTTTTGTACCCGCGTGGATTTCTAGAAAATTTGGCGGAGAACGTTCGGTGCGGAGAACCTCGATCAAACGACAAGGTTCTCAAACTTACGAGAACGCTAAGTTGCAAGAATAAATAAAAGGAGCTTCCGCTTCCAGGAATCGAACCGGGGACTCCGAGCGAAAGCCAGGCACGGTAAGCATTCGGGCGTGCCCATAATCGGTCAACGACGCGTGTGGCAGGATGAAGACATCCGCTTCATCCTTAGAGACCCTCTTTATTGCAAACTCCACCAGGCGGTGCTCCAGTCCCTCCCCCCCCCCCCCCCCCCCTCAAAAAAAAAAAAAACTTTCATAACAAAATCTTGACTGCATGCCTTGTGTGTACGAATACCACCTAAACTCCTTCATATTGCTTCTTTAAGGCCAATTGATTACTTTTAAAGTGAAATCATCTTAGACATACGGCGACATTTAATTCGCATTACATGTCATGTTTTAATCACTTTCATTCCACGCGTGACGTCACGTTTCACGCGAGCGTTGTGGGTTGTTTGAAATTCCCGCGCGAAGGTCATGTGTCTACATGTCATTACCCCATCGATCAATAAGGATTTTCCAGTCACGACGCCACTGACGCCGACGCCGGCTTTTATGCGACACGAGCTTCTTAACGCTGTCGCGTTAAAAGTTAATTGAAAACAAAAAAATAGGCATGACACCACCCCTTTGACCTTCCTTTTTTTTTTTTTTTTCCTGCGAGCCGTTTTCTAGATTTTGGTCGAGGCCCAAGCAGACGCGTGGGGCCATCTCGGAGAGGTCACTCAAAGCGTGCGTTTCGTCTGCGTGTATCGGGCTACCCACCGCTGCATGCGCCGTATTGCGAAGTTTTCTCTGTTGCTCCGTGCTCTTTTAACAGAAGAATCTAATTTTTGATAATGCTGCATAACAGTGAGTCAGCAAGTTTGTTCTGAACAAAATCATTATCACCGCGTTCGCTTAAGCCGTGGTCACACCGCTTGTCCCCTCAAAAAAATATTTTTTTTTCATTGCACAAATAAAGCACGCAATGCCAAACGCTCATTCTCCGTTCAAAGTTAGCGCTAGAGGTCCGAACCAGATGTCAAAGTTACAACCCGAATCGATATTTTATTCAAAAGTTATGTGATCTTCTGTAAACTTCGATTTATTCGAATATTCGAATATTCAGTGATAAATGATGAATATTCGAATATTCGAGAGCTCCGTCGACCGGAATTTTCCCATTGGAATTTTGAGAAAATTACTCAAAACTTTTGAATAAGATATCGGTCCGAGCTTAAACTTTAGCATCTGGTTTGGACCTCTAGCGCTACAGTTGGGTGGAGAATGAGCGTTCTGCAATGCGCACTTTATTATTATTTTTTTTTGCGATGTAAAAAATTTTGTTAAGATTTTTATTTTCGTGGGACACCCTGTACATTATACATCATACAACAGACAGTCTGTATGCAGATTCGAACGCGAGTCACCGCGAGATCTGCGCTTCGAATGCTGCATGACAGTGAGTTGAAGGAGTGAACTTGGCACGCGGCATTCGAACCACGGATATTGCGGTGACTCGTATTTGCAGACTCTCTTTTTTGTGTAATGTATGAGCAGCGTGACCCCGGCTTTAGGGGTCACACTGTGCGTTGCACACTGTGCGTGTGCGTTAGTCTTGTTATTCAGATTTATATAATAATCCTAGACGAGACGTGATTTACAAATAAAACTTCTAAAAAGGCGCTACAGCTCCCGTGCTCAACGAACGGCTATTTGCCTGGATATCCAATCTGCAGTAAATATATGACACGACGCATAAGAAATTAGGCACAGATGGAAGCTTGACCGAGCACGATACCATGTAGTGAACCTTGGGATACGGTAGGCTCATGCAAACTAGAGGCACATACTTATTCAATTTGCAGGTAGTAGGAACTTCTAAAGTTGGCTACGTTCACCTGAGCGCTGGTTATGAGCTACGTTTATTGCATATTGACTAACTGAGAGGTCGAAAGCGCTGAGGTTTGCCTGAAAAGAGCAATCGCGTTGAACAAAAAGAGCAAAAACGAAAAAGCAGAAGGATGGAACGAAAGAAATAAAAGAGCATACGCCCCCGCGGACCCCCATAGTATTCACACCATGCGGCTTGCGCCTGTCAGCGTTGTCGGTCGTTCCCAGGCCGGCCCTGGTGTAGTTGGCAACGTCGATCACAGATGGCGCCACTTCTTGGAAAGCTCTCCTAAATCTCCCGAGCGGCTCTTGACACGGTTTGGCGCCATATTTGAATAGTTGGACGTGGTCATATCTGTATTTGTCACTGATTGACGACACTGAAGAAAAGGCTGCCGGCCGAACAACGCTGACTTTTTACTCAACCAGCGAATATGCACGACAAATACCCCCGAAACTTTGCCGCTGAGTAATGTGTTTTAGTCGAAGGCAGCGCTTACCTACGGCTCTCGTGCTTGCCCGTTTTGTTTGTTTTGTGTCTCGATTATATAGTGGAAGTCATAATACATTATCGATAGCTCGTTGAGGGATTCGCCTCGCGGCGTTTTAAATATATATGTCAACGTAACACTACGTTTTTCTCCTTTTTTTAGCAGTCAGTGTCACCACACCTGGACTTAACGTATACATCACATTTATCAAGCGTTATTAAGAAAGACCTTTTTTCTGCGTGTGACACGGATTCAAATTGATACGAGGCCAAATCCTGAGGAGCCCCATTAAATCTAAAATAAATTCACAATTTGATACGAACCTACGACGATGCGGATCTGTGCCCGGGGATCACCGCCACCTACATGACCAGCATTCTAAAGACATCGGCGTTGACATGCCGCGCTCATTGATGGCCAGCGAAAAGTGGGACTTCAACGCCCGACAACACTATAATAGTCCCCGACTCGCGGGGTCCTTTTGTCTAACGTGCGCGCGTGTCGTGTTTTCTTCCCCTCTGCCGCGCACGAAAACAATGGACGAGGGAGGCCCGGGTCGCGCGTTATACGATTGTACAGAGGAGAATAAAAGCGAGGGCAGTCCGCGTCTTGGCGACCGCGTGGCCGCGCACAAAGATACGCGCGACGCCACTCCCCGTCGTCGAGGCCTGCCTCCTTTCAGCCGCTGCGGCGCCGAGATGAGCGGCCGGGCGTCGGATACTCTCTGCCCCTCGTTATTCATGAATTACGTGCGTCATTATGCGGAACGAAAACACAAGAAAGGGAACGCGCCCAGAGCGCGGCGGGTGTCATTAGCCGTCGCCTGTTGTGCAGCCCTGCCTAACTGATGAGGTGACATTCGTCGTCGGCGCAGCGGAAAAGAGCGGCTCATTTTGCTACGCGCCATTTACTCGATTTGGCCCCTTTCGAGGGATTGACCACCGGGGCGCGAAGAACTTGAGAGGGCTGGAAGAGGGGAAAAGGAAAAAAAGAAAGATGGCTCTGGTCCGGGAACAGCCCCTTAATGCGCAATTCAACGCTCCCTTCGCCAAGCGTGAGAGCGCATCAGCGCCGAGAGCATGCCAGCGAGGTTTAATTGCGTGGCCGCTCTAAACAGGACGCCATGATGGGCGGCGAGTCGCACTCGGCGCTCTTTTGGGAGGGCTACTTGGACTGGCCGCCGACTTGAGCCCGTATTGACCCGCTCGACCGCGGATTAAGGCGAAGCGATTCCGAAATATCCATCGAAGGAGGACTCGGTGGAAGTATATGGGCTCACGACCAACGAACAACTCGGATATTGAAGAAACCATTTCTATGGCGTTCTCCACTGTGCTCCAAACAAATGCAACAAGCATTGTAGGTAACTTTGGATGCGTTTGCCGGAAGTTGTGTGCACTGGCCGATTTGGAGGGCGAAAACCTCCACGGTTGAAATCGTGGAGATGAGACATCATGTGTCAACACTCTTGAGGCACCATTTTAAATGCGCCTTTGAACGGGGTGTTAGACCGCCTAAAAGCCCGGGTCACGGGTTTTAGACAGTTTTCTTTATTTCTCAAGTACAAAGTGGCATCGCTGTTGTATGGAACGACGTTCCTGAAACGCGTTTGGTTTATGTGAAACGTGTTCCCTTTTTGTTTAACTGTTACATCTTGTATTGGAGATACTAGAAGGGTAACTCAGTACGTTTTCTGGAAAATGGCAGGTGGAATGGCGTTTCTTTTTACGTTCATTTTAACGCAAACAGATACAGCCAGAATAAAAAGTGGTTCCGAAAAAAATATTATTGACTACAATATAGCTTTAAAATTTGTTTATGACCAAAAACCGTAAATTTGGCAAAAGCAAATCATTTCCAGAAATACTCTTAAATTTCTGATTCGTTGAAAAAAAAAAAAAAACATTTAGTAGGCCATGTTATACTATATCCCACCGCATAAAGAACATGGCATTACTTGAGAGGGAATTATAATTATACGCATTTATAAATAAACTATGAAAGACGAAATCATTCCACGATTGTTAAAGTGTTGGGCACCCTTAATAAAACATGCGTTTTAATATTGGCTGTTTTCTCGCCTCGCACTCACTCGTCCTCTTTATTTTACGCTACTCGTATTTCATTAGCTGGAAATTAATTGTTTTAATATACTGCGAAGCTTTTACTTTCCTTAAGGCGTTTTTGTGCGACACGTTTTACGCAGTCGCAGGTGCACTGTCTTCGTGAATCACCCTATGGAAATATTGTGAAGATGAAGCGCTGGTATCATTTATTGGTAATCATGATTTATAACATCATACACCACTTCACTTTTGTTTTTTCACTTAAATGTTCTTTCATCGATGATTCCCATTCTGTAATATTGGCGTCTGATTCGAAAATCATTGAGCACAATATATTAGTTCGAAATGCACGGATGGAACAAAAACGTCACTATACAGGCTGCTTAGTTTTAATTAGAACATATTAAAAAAAAAAGAAGAAAGGGGGGGGGGAGTTAGGCGGGTGACGTCTTCACTACCCATTTATTAGGCTCGGAGGACATCAGATAAAGGGAGAATCGTCATGGTAAGCGGGCTAATTAACTCGAATTTGTTAATTAATTTTTTTTTAAATACTGGTTTTAGGGATTCTGTTGCAATTGCCGTATTGACGCTAGGAATATTAAGGCCAAACCAATTTTGAAAAAAAAAAAAAAAAGAAATGAAAAGGTAATAATTATAGAAATATTAATAAAACAATTTGTTTTCCCGATTTAAAAGGAGCGCTCAAAGAGAGTGCCGGGTAGCCCTGCCCACAATGACGCGTCGATCAGCCCTATGGCCACTCGTGCCGTCGGTGGACCCACCAAGGACACGCTGCCGGCATAGTAGCGGCATGATTGGAACGACTACGTCACTCTTCCAAGCATCATTGTGGGCGGAAATGTCAGCATTTTTTTTTTTAAGCGCAATTTTTAAGTCAGGTTGAAAATTTCGAAAATTGGTCGATTGATGTCTAAAAAAAAACATTACCTTTTCGCAAATTCTTTAATCTAGTCTGGCCTCTAATTGTAATTGCCGTCAATACTGCAATTGGAACATGACCCCTAAATTAAGGAATTAAAAGGTTAATTAACCAATTTTAGCTAATTGGTCAAATAACTTACCAGCACCGCATGGTTTCGACATACGGATGCGTTGTAATGAATCCAAATAATCGGTGTCTTCATGTAGCAGGCCGGGAATTCCACGCAATACGTATAAAAAGCTTCGTTTTTCCCAGTGAAATTCTTAAGCCTTACTGCGTTTCACTGAATGGAAAGAAACTACTGAAAATTTAAACGCCGAACTCAGACGCAGAAAACGGGCTCTCGTGTTGGGGACTCCCACCGAGAGATGGCGCCACATGCCACAGAAAACAGAAACCAGACAGCACGGGAAAGAAGAGCGTCGGCAGCGAATTTACACAACCGCGTGTGCTTCATTCGTTTTGCTTTCAGCGTGACCGTCAGTGTGCATGTCTAAATTTGGACGGAGGTTAAACTACACGAATATTTTCTTAGATTATTTTAATCGCGACGGTCGCATGATGTCTGACGCGACCATTTGATAGGAGTTCTCAATAAGAGTCTTCACCACCTGCATTTATGTTCGAGGTTCATATTTCGAGTGAATTCGTTTTCTTCTCTTTTTTTCTTTACCAAAACGGAGCGTTACCTTCTAATTCCGCAAGGTAAAGCCAATTATCAAAGTACACTCTTTGAAGAAAAATGCACGCTCGATTCGTTCTAGCGCTATAGCTAGGGTGGCATCTATAGCTAGATGTCACCGTAGCTATAGACTAAATAGAAGCGAAATTAAAGGAGTCTCGTAAACATTCATTGTGCCATTTGTCACAAAATCCGTAACTTGGTGGTACAGCCGTTTGGCGACTTTGGAGATGGGCAATCGACAAACACATTAATTTTCTTGTTGCACTCATCCTGAAGAAAACAGCAAGGAGGACATTCGCTTAGGTTAGGTTAGCTTAGCTGGTGTTAGGTTTGGTTCATTTTAGTTAGATTAGATCTCAATATATATATATGGATTATTTTGAAATAATAAATATTTCCGACTCATCCCAGCTACTTTTGTAAAAAATTTGATAACTTAATATTCCATCAGGTTACCATGAACCTACCGCCTCCCTCTTACTACGGAGGCATTAGGGCCACTCAACGTTAGCATATGGCCTACTTTATTTAATTTGAAATCGTAAGCGTTTCAGGCCAAATTGTTCATCAGTTACCTCCGTTCGTTTTATCAATCCGTAAAGCTGGCTTTTATGCACGCACTGGTGTCAAAGGAGAAAGCAACTTTAAGGCAAGATGATGGCCGAAAATCGTCAATATTTGTTAAAAAAATGTACTACGTTTCGGTATTAGTGTTTAATTATTTCTGAAGATTCTTCTCTTATGCATGAAAAATTTAAGATGGGATATTGTCCCAAAATCAGTCAAATGCGCATTTGAAGCCATCCGGGTGACCCATAAAAAAGAGTAGACAAGACATTTTCTTGAGCGCGATTATTCATATTGTGGTATCGCTTGACATCGCATTAATTTTGAGATAGCAATCTTCTCTTCGTCGCATTTTTTGGGAGATTCGTATAATCCTTAAAAAATATCAAATAAAAATAATTTTCCCGAAGCCAAAGAGTGTCACTAAAGATCTATGCTAATCAGAGAACCGACCCGTAATTTTTAGTCGACACCAAACGAAACCGAACCAAAATCGTCGCCCCCATCTTGAAACTGAACCGGAACTGAACCGTAAAAAAATTTACGGGTAACCGGTTCAAAACGATTCAGCCTATTTAGTGTTTCGTGTTAATTCTACGGAGTGAATATTTGAGATTACAAGAAAATTAACAGCGGCATGTCTATATCGTTTGGAAAATTGTGATATACAAAGTTGCAATGAATTTCAGTGGAAAGATTTCATGGCGGGTTCGCATTACCAGTCCCATTAATTATGTGACGTTACATGCCACGTGATATTATGCGATGCGGTCACGTTAAGTCGCGGCATCAAATCGTCGCATTGCGACGCCAAGGTATCAATTTACAATACGAATTTACACGCAACGATACTACTAGATCTAATACCGTTGTTGAGACTGATGTCACGTGACACCACAACTTTGCACCGTATGTCAATATACCATCACTTACTATATTGTCGTGCTCCCGAGCACTTACCGGGGCTCGTGACAATCATAACAGCATCGGCAAACATTCGAGGAGTGGGCCGTGTTCAATCAAAGATGGGAATGGACGGACTCTAATAACAATTTGTGGAGCTCGGCCCATGCCATATGCTTGGCCATTCCCAGCGCGTGGCTATGATCGACATTGGCGGTATATTATGATCTGCACCAGATCACGTGGCCGCTCGTTCTGTTCACGAGTTGAAGGGAAACGCTGCGCATCTTTTTTTCTGCTACTGCCATTTCGCGGAGAGAAAAGTGAATGCGTATTTCGCAAGTTATCAAGGTCACCGAATAGCCATGAACATCTGGCTATTGGGTCTTGCTATGTTTGATGGCAAGTCATTTTCCTCAGACGATTGGTTTTTGATCAAACATAGCAAGGATGTTGATAGTCGCTAATCTCTCAAGCGGCCGGCGCCCGGCGCCCGGCTCCCGTGGTTCTTCTAACCGCCAGTATGACGCGCGCGTGTAGCTCGACACCGCACGCTCCGATGGCTTCGTTTGTTCTTTCCGCCACTACCATAAGAGGCTATGCATGCCCCTAGCACCGGGACACCTATAAGCATCTTTTACTTTTGAATTGCTACATTATGCTCTTACCGAGCATAAAAATATTGAAAGGACCAAATGTGACTGATTAACCTGACTGGACGTTACGTAGAACTGCAAGTCTGTACAAGGGGGTGGGGCGGGGGGGGGGGGGGGGGGGGTAGATGGTAAGAAAGTTTCAGGTGGTCTGAGAGGGACAGCTAACGTTTCGTTGAGATACTTGAATATCTGAGAAGCTAAGTCCATTAGCGAAACATTGGCAGGTGTTCCGAGTCTCACACGAGATTCGTTCTCAAGTTCTTCCAACCAGCTTCTACTGCCTCGGTATTTTGCTTAAACTTCCCAGTCTTTGAGTGCAAAAATGAGAGTCAAGCATTATTGCACATTAAGCACAAAAAGGCCAAAGTAAAAAGGTGCAGGGTAGTTTTAGAAACATACTGTGTTGCAAAGTTTCTTCGGCGCCGTATCTGCAGGGTGTCCCCACCGTAAACAAAATTACAGGGTTTCTTTCTCCGCAAAAATGAATGTATCATTTCCATACGCTAATACTTTCCCAAATGTAGCGCCAGCATCTCTATCTCTGCCCGTTTCGATCTGGATGAGCATCGTACCGGCGTGATGCACGTTGAGGCAGACTAAGTTAAGGCATTATAAACATACATCCCCTCCAAGTGTAGCAACAGCCGTCCAACCAGATGGCAAAGTTTCAGAACTGACCGTTACTTTATTGAAAAGTTATAAGTGAGATTTCTGAAAATTTTAAAAGGAAAATGGCGACCGACAAAGCTTTCGCGTACATGAAGCAAAGATCCTCATTTTCCCATTGAAATTTTCAAAAAATAACTCATATTTTTGAATGAGATAACGATTAGTTCTGAAACTTTGGTATCTGTTTCAGGCGTCGGACCGCTAGCGCTACATTTGTACAGGGGATGAGCGTTGTGCGATGAGTAGATTATTTTTGCGGTTAAAAAAAATCAAAACACTATACACTTTTTTGGGACATGCTGAACTACATAGACCAGAGAGCGTGGCTCCGGAAAATAATTGGTTTGCACAAATACTCGTGCCGAAAAGCGCGTTTTTATGGTGCCACACATTTGCGCCTTTGATCACAACGCTGCACCGAGCAGATATATTTTGTTTTACTTAAATAAATGACTTGTGCTGACTTCACATCAGGTGCCATTGTGGTGACCTTGCTGCTGAGCGCGTACTTTCTGCAGCATAGATTTCCCACCACCAAATGTGTTTTTCTCCACAAGAAGAAGTGGCAATGACCACCAGCATGTTGCGATGACAGCACGTGCAAGCCATTTATAAGAAAAAGTCTAATTTACTGGTGAAATTTAGTATTCGCAACATATCAGCCAAGCAGACGGCATTGTGTTTGTCCGTCCCTTCTCGTTTTCTGGATGGATGGATGGATGGTAATGGCTATTCCCTTTGTAACGGGCGGCAGCTTGCGCCACCTAGCCTAAGTTTAACCGTCCATGTTGCGGAGTTTTCCAGTATATGGAGCAGCCTAGCGGATGCATTGTCTAAGAAAATGGCCTTGCCCATGACTGATAAAGCACAAGGCTGTAAAGTAAGGGCCCAGAATTCAGATACACGTGCACGTAAAACCGAATATAATATGAGCCTCCCAATGGCTGCAATTCCTAAAGTTTCTAGCTCATGCTGGTGCCCAAGTGTGATTTATATTAGGAATATAATTGAATCTCCATGTCTTTTTTTGCAGCAAGGCATCGTGTATTGTATTCTTTCGAAGAATTATACATTATGCGTATTTGCCTCCAGATCTATCATGGGACCAGATGATTCTTCTTTACATATCCATGTGACCCGGTGTTTCACAATGCCAAACATGAAAACATGTCGTATTTTTTGCCCACAATGTGCTAGGGAACGAAAGCGGTAGCTGTAGCACGGTCGCACAATGTGGGTGGAATGGTTCCGTCACGTACCTGTGCGGAGGTGCGTCGTGGTTAACTCTTATTGCCGTCGTGGCTGACGTCGTGGATGCCACTGTGCTCGGTGACCCCTCGAAGTGGGTAAGTGCGGTGGTACTTTGTAAAACCATTCAACCTTACACGTTGCTACTGGATACTGCCAAAGTGGAATTTCGCACAACGCGAGTAATGTTTGAAAACAAGTGTTCGAAGCAGACGACACGGAAGACTCTCCTTTCGTCGCGTCGTTACTGGCGGGATGCCGGGGCTCCCGTTTCGTCTATATATATATATATCCGCGCTGCTCAGTCGACGGGAAAACCCGACTTCCCTGGCCTCGCACAAAGAGCGGAGAGAAGGGTTTTTCCGTAGCGGCGACGACACCCTACGAGATCGAAATTTTCGCAAAGTGTCGCCCGTAAAGCTATCCCTTTAAAAAAGAAACACGTTTCCGCAGGCCGGCCCAACAGCTGCCATATTTTCAGGTAGCGTTTTCTGTGTCGGCCTTCTGCGGTTATGTACAATCAAATTTTGCTGGTAAATGTTTATTGAATTACTGGCTCAAGATACAACAACTTAAAAAAATGAGCCCATCTCGTTATTAAAGATATACGTCCTCAATGAATTAATTCCCCATTACTGCAAAATGTCTGCATATTTCTTTTCGGTATTCTCATCCCTGATAGGCACGTGCACCAGAAATTTGTACAGCCTCAAGTCCTTTTTTTTTAAGTTGATTTAAACGAATGTGTTCTCCTGACACACAAGGACATTTCATTTATAGAAGCCTGTTATTGTTTGTTTTTTGTGATGGACACCAATCTTACGCCTCTGTGGGCTGGACGAACACAAGATACGCAGGGGCACGTGTTGGAAACATGACGACCTCGTGGTCACACACTCAGACTGAAAGGAAGCCGCTAAGCGGCTGCTATGTCGGGTAGAGCATAAAATACTAATTTGTTCTAAAAGAAAACAAAAAATCAATTAGCAAGAGTGTTGCCTACTTGCTAAGTTAATTTACCGATATATTGTCAGGGACAGAGCTCCACCTCAGTTAGGTTGGGCCAATTTAGCCGTGTACGAAAAACTTTTCACTTGGTTACGGGCAGTTTCAAACCAGCTAAAACGTGAGTCTAAGGCACGTACATATTAGAGTTGTGAATTTTGATCCGTCCTTTTTGGAGGATTGTCGCCTACATCACGATGCTGAATATAAACAATGTTCGTTAGGAAAATAGACAGATTGCCCATGAGTGTTTCTATAAAATTTGACTGAAAAGACTTGTCCCAAAACTGTGATGGCATTTAGAAAGTACAACTTTAGCTTGCGGATATATCATGAAACATATTTTTTTTTTAAATAGGTTTTACGATATCTATAGAGACGAAGTACGCATGTCATAGTTTTATGTACCGTGATAAATACATTAAGGTAAAAGCACATTCAAATTTAATGATTAAGACTCTGACTCTAAGATGCAGCGATCACTGGTATTTTAGGCGACTAACCTCAATTTGTAACACTTCGATGCCGATAAAACATGCCGCTTGGGTAAACAATTACAAATTCATTTGTGCAAATGGTACAAAACACGGAGTTTTTGTTTTAACCTAGATTTTAGACTGCTGTGTCAAAGTATAAACAGTAGAAACACGCAATTTCTTTGGCTTACTTGAAAAGAAAATGTGCAAGTACAAACTATATACAAAAAAATACTGTTCCACTGCGAAAGTGGTGCATATTGTAAAAAAAAGAAAAGAAAAAAAGAAGCTAAAAACGTTATATCTTTTGGCGGCTTGCCGGAACCGGAACTGAACCGGAAGCCGAACCGAACCGAAAAAAATTCGGTTAGACACCGATGTCAATATATAGAGAGCCTGAATTGAAGAGAGGATTCATCGGACGATATGATAAATCTTCAGCTTTATCATATCGTCTGCGACTGTACGTACTAGTTTTGGCTAACTCATGAATTCCGTGGGATTCCACTAATTTTGCACGTTTGAAGAGGCCATTTACTTTTTGAAGCGTGCTGACTGAACCATTATGCGTACGTCACATGATATTTCGGGGGAGCAAGAATGTGAAAAGAGCACACCTTTCCGCCTGTAGCAACGAACGGGCGCCGACTTGAGAGTTCAACGGCTAACCATCTAACTTCCCAGGAGAACTGAGGACTACAGCTATACTTGACTTGGCCTGCGCTGTACAAAAACGAACCACCAAGCCGGAGGTAAGTAATTAGATCGTTTACATGACTGCGGCGACGAGAGC
This sequence comes from Ixodes scapularis, assembly GCF_016920785.2. Lineage (NCBI taxonomy): Eukaryota > Metazoa > Arthropoda > Arachnida > Ixodida > Ixodidae > Ixodes > Ixodes scapularis. The sequence continues at coordinate 41,759,035 of NW_024609884.1, forward strand.
TCCTGTTCTGTCACTCTTGTTGCTTGTCTGTAGTTAAAAGAAAACAAGAATGTCTCGTTTCATCACCTTTCGTGCCTCGTTTCATGCCTCGTTTCATCACCACTCGAGTGCTTTTGGTTGCTTTGAACCCGCAGCTCTTTGGAGCTCGGATACCGCGAGCTTTTGGCTTTTCTATACCGGCGCGCTCCCGGCAGTTTGCAAAAGTGTTTTGAGTTCATGTGTTTTGTTTTTTCTTTTGTTTTGTTTTCTAGAATGTACTTACGAATATCGGCTTGATACGCATGTCGGCGAAACGAATAGTAATTAAATATAAGATCAATTACTTTCCGTTAAGTCTTAGGTTAATCAAAACAACTGAAAATGGAGTGCCATATCTAACAAAAATATAAAAGTTAAATAAAAGATTGAAACACAATCTAAGTCAAATAACTCTGATTCAAACAAAACAAATATAATTGTTTCGATTTTCAATAAATCTTGGCTTTTCTCTACACTGGTTTCTATTTTAAATATCAACTATGTTGAGTAGCTTTCTTTTTTTTAATTTTTTTGCGAGATTTGGGGTTCATTTACGCACCTATTCACCCCTCTAGGTGGTGCTAGTAGTTTTCAAAAGTGGCTAGAGAGCCAAGATTTCAGAAAGGGAGGAACTAAAACATTAGGAGCATTTGCATTTAAATGGTGGACACTTCCTGCGCATATTGATTGGCCGTGCGCACGCCCGTGTTTCCCTGACGCGAGGATAACGGCCTGGAGGAGCTTGCAGACTATCGACGGTTGCACCTCATCGTCACATCTTGTATGGCAAACGCGGCTCATAAACCACAACATACCGAAGAGCAGTTGGACAAACACTCTCAAATCGAGGCACACTAAACGTGGCAAATAAAGTAGGGCTCGGAGATACGTAAAGGATGCTACTGCTACAGCCTGACGTGTGCTCTGGATTTGGAAAACGACACAAAATATTGCCGCTCGTTTACGAAGAGCTATTACGCCGGCAGGGCACCACTTCCTCTCCGGGCAAATATGATTGACCAACCGGATTGATCGCTCATGGGTTCTCTTGCCCCATTCAGAAATGTGGATTTTATTGACGGCTTCCTCGATCTCCCGTAGCTTGACCCTCATATGGCTCCCTCGTTCTTGTCTTTCTTTTCAGTAAAAGGCACCGCTTCTATTTTTTTTTTTTAGACTTAGTTGAAATTGTTGTAATACGACTTTTCACTGGGCGAGTTGGTTCGTACTAGACACGATTAAAATAGCGCGAACTTGACAATGGCGATGGTATATATTGCTTGGTTGGATGATGCAATAAACTTAGTTGGAAGTCAGCGACAGTCGTGCCGTACCTGATCCTTTTTTTTTTTTTTTGTCCTTGTCAAGTTGTTGCCACTTTGATCATTTCTGAAATTTTTATTTAAATATCATTTCCAAATGCTGAGCAATGTGTATACCGAACAGGAACTATTTCTCCAGAAAGTGCTTTCAAAACTAAGTGCCTTGAAAGATATTCCCCCTGCTATAATACGTCACTGCTGATATGTTCCTATCGAACAGCAAAATTTTCAGTAAAATAAGGGCAAAACAATTTCTGTGCTGCTCAGACTGCCAAAGAATATAATAATAATCTCGGGAAATGAAGTCTGTCGAATTGGCGGTTTGAGATCATGGGAACCAGATGCACTTCCGAGCTAAGCCCAAGTGCATTCCCTCTAAGAATGCACCACAGTGCAGGCGGACGGTCGATGGAAGCTGAACGTTTATCCGCATAAACTGCGTGCTCCGAAAATAATCCTGCGACTGAAATAGTCGCGAACAAGAGCACGGTGGATTGTTTGTCGGGAACATTGCACATACAGGTACAGTAACTGTTTTCACTGACACCTTAAAGAAGACCGCTTGCCATAAACAGTGGGAACGTTAAAGACCGAGAGCTGTTCGTGATGGCGCTCATTGTCGCTCAAGCTAATTTTTTGTCGGACGGACGCCATCACGCACGATAAATACGAAGCTCAGCAGATCCCACACTCTTAGTTAAGGAGTGGTTCGAAAAAAAAAAAAAAAATGCCGTGAGTACATGTTCGTCCGCAGAACTTGTTTCAGAAGGAACAAACCCTTCTAAAACATTAAAAAAAAAAAAAAAAACATTTTTTTTTTTTTTTTTTACAGGCAGCAATTTTGGATTTTTGCGGAAAAGGCGGCGCTGTGGCAAGCCAGCATTGGCCAAACGGGCACTATAATGGTTTATCAGGATGGGAGTTCATGGGTCGTATTGTTCGGCTTTCATCGCCGGAAATGAGAGGAACGTCAGGCTGTCCACTTTGACGGTTTTGGCTTTATGAACACGTTGGCTTCGAGCTTTCACCGTGCTTGTTAAACATTCTATCAAGCTTGTCGTTCACGTTTCGTAATCAAGGTCATGCAATCGCCATACCGCTCATCTATCATGCAAAAGACGCGGAGTTTCTCCGCAGACATGATGACAGAAATATCTGCGGCGACGCCTCACGCATATTCCAAGCGTGTTTGCTTCATGCATATGTATGCCGGAAACATGCCTAAAAACTGTTTTTTTTTTTTTTATGACAAATGGGACCGTCATTTGAGGAAGAAACATACCGCACATAGCGTCTCTAAAGACTGTCGTTTATAAGATATATTAGCAGTGTGACCGCTGCGTACGCCACCGAAACAACTCGTGGTCAATATTCCTAAAATCCCAAATGGAAAGGAGCCTTCTCCGGACGCTTATGTGTGAGCCCGTCGTTTTGGTCAAAGAAGAAGAATCCACGTGTTTTCCTACCCCATCACGGTGTTCGCTGCATTGCGACACTGAAGCATAAACGCTGTTCGCACAGGAATGGTTGTTCACGAGCCGTGATCACGATCAAATCGGTCGGTGGTGGCAAATTGAGCAGAGAAACCGAGGGGGACCCTCGCTAGAGCGCGGTGGCAATCAGTTTGTCGAACGACGTTTCATCGACAGCTCGTTCCGTCGACACTGCGACGTTTCATCGACAGTTCGTTTTCGCCGAAAGCTTCCCGCGATCGTTTTATCGGCGCACGTTGCGACGTCGTCGAAAGCTTATTTCCGCGCGCACATCGCCTCGGTCGCAGGCATCCGGATGAAAATCCTATACGGAACGCAAGTTGGTCTGCTTCTAGCACAGGGGTTGCGATGATGTCAGAACGCCGAGCTCTTATTGGCTGGTTGAAAACAAATAGTGGGTAGACCTCGAGGCATCTGGCATTGATCGAAGCCTACCCACTATCCTTTCAATCAAAGTCAATCAGTGCTCGGCGCCGTTCTGACGTCACCGCAACGCCCGCGCAAAAAGCGGATGACTTGCTCTCCGCATAGCTTGCCGATCCCTCGGCGGTTCCGATGAAGCCTGGTGCAACCTCGGGCCTGATAAAATAGTAAAGCTTTTTTTTTTTTTTTTTTGAGCGAAGCGAGGAGTTTCTTTTTTGCGTAGCGCGGATTGTTTGGAAGCCAAGGATTAGGGCTCGCGAATTTGTTTTTGCCCTATCAGAGCCCCCCGGGTGAGTCCGCCCTAATTACGGTGTTTACAGCGAACGAAATAAACCAGTAATCTAAAGGTCCGTTCACACACTTACGACTCCTTAGGACCGTGTGCTCTAAAACCTCTTAAAATCTCCTTCGACGAAAGGCCATATTGGCGCCCGCTTTCGGGTAGCCATGGAACACTTTCAGTATCTACTTTTTTTTTTCGTGCATCAGTCTTTCATTTCCTTTTCTTTTTTTACTTTTACCATTATTATAGCCGACCATATCTCATATATTGTAGGTACATATGATTTCGAAAATAACGAAAAACCTTCGTTCTACAGAAATGAAAAGTTCCTGGGTCACCTCACAGATGGCGCCAGCTTGCCAGTCTGTGTTCTCCCGTCCTAAGAGATTTTAAGAGGTCCTAACGAGTCGCAGGGGTCTGAACGGGCTTTAATCCAATTTTCTTAATAAAAATAAATACGTTGTGGTTGAAACGTCGCAGTTGCGTATGTCCACACAACGTGTGTCCATGAAAAGTTGTCCACGAAACGCGTTTCCATAAACTTGTTTTGATAAAGCGACACGGACCCCTGGCATTGTTTTCTGTTATATCTGAGAGTTATTTGCGAGCACCACTTAGCGTTATTTCAAAAAAGCGAGCGAGTTATTGTCTGTTACAGGGTTTTCTTTTTTTTTTTTTAAGTCTGAGGACAGTTAAGCACTTCTTATGAGTTGTGAATGCGAAAGCATGAATGTCGTTCTTCCTCTCCTTTTGTTCGTCTGCGGTGTAGTGGCGTGGACGGCCACGTTGCGGCACTGCCGAGGTAGCGACCGACGGTCGAGCGCGCGCTCTCGTGAAGTGGCCTCGCCGCGCTGAGCTTGGCCGTACAACCTCTGCGGAGTTTCCCCGGGTGGGCTCTGGGGCAATGCCCGCACCGCCGCACCTCGCCGGGCCGCTGCGTGCGCTGCGCCGCCAAGGACAGCGCTTCTCTGGTGGCGGTTTTCGGAACTACACCGCACGAGAGCCAATGGGAGCCTCGTCTCTTGATGACGCGCGCCAGCCAATGGGAGCCTATCCATCAGGAATTGGCTTCATTTCGCTCCTTTTGGAAAGGTGGATTTAGCTGCCGTTTTACGTACCTTTTTACGCGGCTTCAAAGTTGGGAGGCTTCAGATCGCAGCTTCCCTTCGCTCCATTGGGACAGGGGAATTGAGCTGCCGTTTGGCACGGCTTTTGAAGTGGCTTCAAAGCTAGGAGCCTTCACATCGCGGCTTCACTTCGCTTCATTTGGAGAGGGGAGTTTAGATGCCGCTTGGCGTGGCTTCAAAGCTGGTTACGTCTGCTCACTCCATGGGACAGTTAATGCTTTCGCATTAAAAAAATTCTCTGTTACGTACTACGGGCTTCGCTCCATGGGACAGGGGAATTTGGGTACCGTTTGGCGCGGCTTCAAGAGCTGATAACGCTGAGTCGCTCCATGGGACCCCAGTTAATGCTTTCGCATTAAAAAGCAGGACAATGTCCTTCCACGAAGCCCTCCACTGTTTGCATTTTAACAGAGCGAACGTTAGATAGGAGGCGACCTCACCTGCCTCTTTCTCCAGCGTTCGCTCTGCTCAAGTGGAAAGAGTGGAGTGCTTTGTGGGGGAAGAGCTTATCCTGCTTCTTTTAACAAGGAACATACTATAGAGAACAGTTTCCTACATTATCATCATATTCTATTCTAAAAGTGCACCCCTTCCCGCAGCCAGACTTGTCCTATATATCCTGCTGTCCCCTTTCTAACGGGCTGTTTTTCGTCCGCCAGTTCGCCCCAGTTTTTCTGGGACTATGTATACGAAGGGATGAGCATGTTTCCGTCGTCACCGCAGCAACGCCCATCTTCAGTCGACTCAGAACCGCTGCCCCCGCAACAATTCTACGTAGTGGCTCTCGTCTGTAAGTAAAAAATAACTCCGTAAAAAAAAAAAAAAAAAAAAAAACATTAAGCAGAAAAGGGGTATTACCTTTAGACAAACGTGTAGGCGACGAAAACACACACATGCACACACACACACACACACAAGAGAGAAGAAAAAAAAACGAGAAAAAAAAGTCGACGTGGACACCCTCCACTTTCGTCAGCTTCCTCTCGCCGCTGTAGGAAAACCACTCGGCCCAGGTATGGCGGCGGCGGCGGCGGCGGCGGCGGCGGCGGACGGCGAAAGATGAAAGCGTGCTCTAAACTGGAGGGGGAATGTTTATCGGCGGGGGAATGGAAGGAGCTCTGGGCGTGGAGAGCCTCTTTCACTGGCCGCCCCGTTGTCGGACCGCGTCACGAAAAGGTGCGAGAAAGGCGGGCAGGTCGGGCCAGACTGCCGCTCATTGTGGGGGGTCGCCCGGCGGCCCACGGTGGTGCCCACCGACGGCAAGGTGCAGGCCGCCGCCGCCTGGACTGCCTTCTCCCGCCGGCCAGATGAAGTTGCAAGGCAGCTCGACCGACCTCGCCGCCCCTGGTGAAGTCGGGAGCATCACTCGAGTCAGTCGTCGTCTGCCCGGCTGGATGATCGACCTGTCGGGCGGTCATTTCTCGTCCGCGGGATTAGGGACACCTTTCATCGTGGTCACGTTCGCTGTCGCGCAGCTCGAGCGAGAGTGGACTTCGACGGCTGCGGCGCGTCGTCGGCGCAGTCTGGTTGGCGCTGTCGCGCCGGTCGCTGTGCCTGTCTCGCTGTCGTGTCGCGGCACGCGGGAACGATGATGGAAAAAAGCCGCACCGAAAGGGATACTGAACGAAGAGGAGCCGAAAATAAAGAGTTTCAAGGGGAACGCTGAGCCGATACTATTCGTTCAGTACTTACGCGACGACGCAGCACAGTGCAAAAAGGATGAGTGAAGAAGAAGAGGAAAGTTGGCGGTGCAAGTCAGAAGGTGCACGCTAGCTGGTAAAGACGTACCACAAAATCCCGAGGCTTGAATCTCGAGACCGGAGACATCGTGTTGTATAAAAACCGGTTTCCTCCGTATACATACCCTGTCAGTGTCCCTTTAAAGGGGTACTTCAACGAAATTTGAAATATACCCGTCGTGTTCAAAAATGGGTTGAATATGATCCACAATATCCGCAAATGATAATCGGATGTTTGTTATAACTAGTCCCTGCTTGGCATCATGTGGTACATATTAGAGACGAGATGTTTTAGTGGCGTCCTCCTATGGTTACCTTTCGTGACGTCATTACCTTGCGAACAACAAGCTCGATGGTGTTTGTAAGGAGCATGGTGGAAGCTTGAAATCATTGCGCTCTTAAAGCAACACTACCAACACCGTCGAAATTGAAGTTCTTCCATTCCTCTTATTTCCGTCGATGAGAAATCCTTTGCTGACGTCATAGTCAGCATTCGTCCAATCGCGGAAGGCCGACCCCAGCGACTCTTTCGATTGCGCACGTCTCCAATAGACGCTTTCAGCGCGCGCCCAATTGAGCCGCCATAGCCGACCTTCTCTCGTGTTACCGAGATGCCGAACCAGTGAAGCGGACGTTGACGAGTTACTACAAGGGCCTATGCTGGGGAGAAGGACACGGTAGAATCTAAAATTGCAATGACCTGCCCTGCTGTGGTAAGGATGAAGTGAAGCGAACGCAATAAGAGGGAACAAAAACTGAAGATCGGTTATGGCGGCGCCCATGCACAGCTGCCTGAAAGCGTCTATAGGGAGTATTCACTCGACGCCATATCTGTAAATGCTGTTTAGAGCGCATGCTCAGAACGAGCTCACATCAATAGGCTGCTAAGACCGGTACTCTTGGCGGTGGGGAATGCACGTTGCTCAAAGAACTGTGGAAGCTCGCCATCAGCACGCGCTCAGCATTTGCGCACACAGTTATGGTCGCCAGTGAATACTCCCTATTAGAGCGCGCTGCATTTCTACAAAAAGGAAAATAAACATGGAGCGTGTATGTCCCGACTCTTCCAGTGAAGTCGTCAAGGTGGTGCTAATATATGTCTCACTGATTTCACCTTGGCGTATCACAGTGTGATGTCTTACATCAGTGCCAGGTATCATACAAGATGTGTCACCTTCACCAATTTGGATGCGATCGAATATTTTTTGGATATATTTTGCATTTCTTCCGCGTACAAAACTGTTGTCGTGAAGAAATGAAGAAAGGGAGCATTCGTGGGCCCATTTTGTCAGAGGTAGATATGCGTAAACACGACACTCTTTATGAATATTCCGTATAAATTCAACTCCAATAAGGAATTATAAATGTACGTTCGGAAACTTCCTGTAATTTTTTTTTCTTTTTGTCAGCTATAGCTATTTTTAGTAAACAATTTGGGAAATAGGCGATTGTGAAGTATTCAAGTTAAGTGCGAACGCTTTAAACTTTCAACTAAACAGTAAATGTGAAGCAACAGAACTGTTCGGTTCCTAAATTCTTTGCTTCACGTCGCTTTTTTTTAAATTTTATTCTGTGCGTTTGGCTCGCAATAGAACACTTCCTTTGGTTGTTGTGGGGCGGCTATACTTCGTTTTACCTTAAGTCCAAACGCAGCCAGCGCTAGGAGCTCATAGGACCAATCAGAGAGCGTCGAAAGCGCGGTGTTTGTCATGTTTTTGTACGTGTTCTATCACCGCTGAACCAATCATGAACCGAAGGGCCCAGTGACCTGCGCTTTTAACACTGCTTGATTGGTCCCATAACCTCGTAGCATCGGCTGCGTCTGAACATCAGCTGAAACGAAGTATATTTGCAACAGTTCGGCACATCCAATGGTAGGGAAGCCGAAAAGAAGACGCGATTTACCGAGAAAGCAGCACGCACCAGAAACGCTCACCGGGCGCACACATTTCATTCGGGATCCTTCGAGGGGGGGGGGGGGGGGGGGGGGGGCAATCAAACCGTCGGGATCGAGCTTGAATTGGCCGGACGTGGGGCCTGGAGCTCCTCAGGAAGCCCCAGCGGCTACGTACTGCAGCTTTTGACGCGTACGAGGCATTCATCACCCGCTAAACGAAGCCGGACGCCGGGGCGTTGCATTAGCGAGTCACCGGAGCAGCAGCGGCGGCAGCAGCCGCGAAGGGTGTGCGGCTCGGATGACAAATGCGAAAGGCCGGCCGTCTGAGGTGTTCGCATTAGCCGGCGCATCCTTTGGCGGCATCAAAGGCGCCGCTGACTGCGGCCCCGCGCACGCGGAAGACAGCCTGCTGCTCGGCGAACGCCTCACGAGGCGCAGCCACAGCCGCCGTCGGTGGGTGGTCCCGCACATGCCCTGCACGCCGTCCGATTAGAAGAAACCCTGCCGGACCCCTCGCGCCCCAGCAGCACTAATTACAGGCGCCTTGAAAGCGATGGTAACGAGTCAATTTTTCCTTGCCTCGGCCGGTTCGGCCAGTTGAGGTGTCCCGGCCCTAATTGTGATGGGAGTCGACACTTGGCCGCCCGAACGATGCCAGGGAGGAGCGTGCCTCCGGTCTGACAGCTCGGGCCCGCGGGCCACGTCGTGGAAGCACCCCGACGGCGAGGATGGTGCCGAGCCCCCGGTGGCGCTGCCCGTTCCACTGCCGAGCGCTCGCCTCGCGCGGACCGCGCTACTTCGGCCACTGTTGCCACTCGGACGGTTCACTTGATAGGCGGCGGTCATCGCAAACACCGTGGCGCTGGTGAACGCGTGCTCCTCCTCTCCCCGAGGGAGGAGAACGCCGGGAGTCTATCCAAATAGCGGCTTGCAGGCGGGTCGCCTCGGGGTTCGGTCGGACCGAGCCGGTCGAAAGGCTACGGCCTTTAAATACCGGCCGTCGCGATAACTCGGTTACCGATCGTGCTTCGGGGAGAAATGCTTGAACGATGGCTCGACAGGTTCGTGAGGGGCGGACACGTCCTGTCTTTACTGATGGGCGATCTTCATTCACCGGAGACACCGGCGAGAATAGGCGTGAGGAAGTCGGGTTAGCCCGGATATACGGAAGTATCGCGGCTATTATCCTCACTGCCGCCCGTTGAGGTATTCATTTTCCTCGTTTGCTTACGTCTACATTGCCGGTTCCGTGCCGCATGCAGGTGTGTTCGGTAAGGTGAGGCATGAGAATTAAACGAAAATAGCCAAACAAATCCCTGTGTGCTTGTGTCTTTATCAGAATATAGTTGATAGGCTATGTACCTTGACAGTTTGGAGACTTCTGAATCGCGTGTTTTTATGATATCATTATATTATATTCGTCGCCACCGTTTGCAAGTTTTATTTCACTTTAACTGAGGGTATCCAAAAACTAACGAAAAATACACGTAAGTACGCGTCAATTCAACAACAAGTAAAACACAAATATAATTTTAGATTTTTAATTTTATGCGCCGAGGAACTCAAGGAAAACAGGAGGCAAGAGCACGCGGGGGCGCACCGAGCTCTGATTTGACTGATTAGGGGGTAGACCTAAAGCTATAGCAGCCTTTGTCTCCACTGCACTCGTCGAACACGTTCGAATGCGAGAGCGAAACGCCGGTGTTGCGTGTTCTAAAGCGTTCGACGGGTGCACTGGAGAAAAAGGTATCTAAACTTTAGGTCTACCCCCTAATCACTCCAATTTGAGCTCGGCATTCTGTAGTCCCCGCGCCCTCTCGTCTCCTGATCTCGATCATTGTCTCCGGGGGTATGTTTCGAAGGTGCCCGCACCGTATCAGGAGTCCGGTGTTCCGACCAGATATTGCCTCCACTTATCAGCAAAGTGGAAGCGTTATGCCTAATACATTACCAGTGTACATCACATTGCCCAGTGCGCACTTGACGCTCGCGTGCAGTCGTGGGTACAGAGCGCGACACAATTAACACAAACACAAAATCGCCGATATGTTCGGTTTGTTTTCTTGAACATTTTCAAGCCGACATATTTTTATTCGGAAAATCTGGCCGAGCTGGTAAAATAGGGTGTTGAAAAGTACCATATACAATAAAAACGGCAAAAAAACAAAAAAAAAAAACACCGATGTCGTCTTTGGGCTTGGGTTTGAGGCATGCGTTGAAACTGTCCGATACGACGTACGAACTGTCGAAACAACGGTCGGATACGGCAAGTTTGGTCGCACCGGAGCGTCGGATCGGGTCTCCGTCCGGCTCCGGCGTGCGACCAACTTGCCAGATATTCGCAGCACGGCAGTCCGACTGTCGGACGGCCGCAGCCAATGGCTGCACGGATGGCGCGAACGTCATGTTGTCGCGTAACGATCGGTACGATCGGCAGAGGAGGTGCTGGACCGAGGAGGCGGAGGTAAGCGGTGCATCACTCGAGTCGTCGTTCTCGTCGGGATGGCAGTTGACGCCATGGAGCTTTCCTGCGCACACAAAACGAGCTGCTGATTTCGTGCGTCCATAGCACGCCTGCCTTCTGGGACCGATCTAGACCGTCGAGTTCCGATTGGCAGCAGCGGACGCTACGAGGTTCGGTGCAAATTAAGAACCAGTAAAAAATGCCCTTGCCGGACCATTTTAAAGACGATTCACACACTCGGGTTGAGTCCGACCGCGTGCGAGGGTTGCTATGACGACAGCTGCGTCGGCTCCTGCAGAAGAACCGGTTTTGGGTTGTGTGTGTGTTTACACAGCCTAGAACTTGGTCTGCCTCAAAGGGCGACGAGTCTCCCAGCTGTAGATGAGAAATTTAGCCAGTGCGGTACAGCCGCTAGCCTGGGGTCTTTAACGTGCATCACGCAGTAGTGATACACGACCGCACGCCGGTACGATGCTCATCCAGATCGAAACGGGCAGGGGTGGGGCTCGAATCCAGGATCCCTGGGTTCTGCAGCGCGAGCTTTCGCTCCACGTGCTCCGAGCTGGTGTGCGCTAGACCACTCGGCCACCGATCCCCCCTAGAACCGGTTTCTACCCCGTTTTGTTGGAGTCGACGCAGCTGTTACCATAGCAACCCTCGCACTCGGTCTGACTCAACGCAAGTGTGTGAATCGCCCTTTACCAATGTAACGCGCACGAGGTGCGTGAGGCCTGGCGCTCTTGACAACCACGTAGTGAAAACCTGGCAGACTGGTTCGGTCGTTGGGCAAGCTGGACGGTCGGGAACACGGGCGCCGTCCAGGCGTACACGGTGTAGGCCTATGTGTTTGTTTGTGCATCTGTGCATTTGATTAGGCGTTGAGTAAAATTTCACTCTAACATACTTGCTTTGATTCACTTTGAGCTTTTCTGAAGCTATAACCTTCACAACATAGCATAGTTGACGCCAAGTATTGGCGACGTGAGCGATCAAAAACGTCGCTGTTGTCGGCCTGCCACGATTGGTCAAATGTTGATTTATGACGTCAGCAAAGGATTTCTCGTTGACTTAAGTAAGAGGAATGTAAGCACTTTCATTTTAACGGTGATGGCACAAGTTGCTTTCAGAGCGCACTGATTTTAAGCTTCCACCAGGCTCATTGCAAACACCATCGAACTTGTTGTTCGCAAGGTAATGACGTCACGAGAAGGAACCATACGAGGGCGCCACCAAAACACCTCGCCGTAATAGCGGCGTATGCTACCGACTTTGGCATGCCATGGGGAACGACGTGCCAAACGCAGCAACAACAACAAAAAAATTACAACTGTTAGCATGGTGTCCCACCTTGTTCTCCATGTACCCATATGTGCAAGCTCGTGTTGTATATCTGTGAAATAGGTTTTTGCAGGGACAATGTTGGCTTCCAGATATCCTGCTTGCTATCGCGTACAGTTTTGTGGAATTCTCTGAAGTCAGTAGCTATAAAAGCGCGTGTGTATGGTGGCACGCTAGCAATTGGCGACGCGCGCGATCGAAAGCGTCGCTGAGGTCGGCCTTCTACAATTGGCCAAATGCTGATTATTACGTCAGCAAAGAATTTCTCATCGACGGAGATAAGAGGAAAGGTAGAACTTCAATTTTGACGGTGTTGGCAGTGTTGGTTTGAAAGCGCAATGATTTCAGGCTTCCACCATGCTATTTACAAACAGCATCCACCTTGTTGTTCGCAGGGTAATGACGTCACGAGAGAAAACCATAGGAAGGCGCCACCCAAACATCTCACCGCTTGTAGCTGAAGTCGTTGTTGCTGACTGCGAGCTTTCGCAATATTTAGCGTGGTGGCATGAAATCTGAGTTTCAAAATCATCAAGATTGTCGCTCTTGGCGGACGATAAGTGACAGGCAATATCACTCGCACAGCGTATCTTTACCCGTGGAATGGCTTGGGCTTTAACCCTTTAGATGCGATTTCTTTGAACGTTGAGTAAATCTCAATTAGTATCTTTACATTTCTTAACTCTGGAACTCATGTACTCATGAACTAATCAGCTCAAAACACACAAAGATCTGAACTTAAGGGGGCGGTACGTGGTACGATATTCATTTAGAATGCTTTTGTTTCTTCTTTACACGAGTTTACTGGCACTATACTCCGCGACAACTTTTCTTGGCAATGCAGTGGAAGGTACAGGCCCGCGTCCCCTCTCCCATTTTGAGTTTGCATGGGCTCACCTCCTCTCCCCGGAAATGGGGGAGGAGGAGAGCCTGCGTACACTAAAATGGGAGAGGGGACGCGGGCCTGTACCTTCCACTGCATTGCCAAGAAAAGTTGTCGCGGAGTATACACCTTTTCCGCGTAGTCGTCGCCATCTTGCGTGTTGCAGCGACAGCCGCGCCGTCTGGCGTACGGTTGTTGTGCGCCCATTTTGGTATGCGGAGAGCAGCGTTGTTCCTAGCTCCCGCGTTGTCCCCATTGACCCCGTGCATCGTATCTTCATTGTTTTCCCTTTAGTGAGTTCTTAATTTGTTTGTTATTGAAAGTGTGAATTATTCTTGTGTTCTGGCGTGTTTATTCGCCTTCATGGCGCCCGTTGTTGCGCCAACAGCGCCGAGAGGTTCGTCGCCAGCGTCGCCGGTAATCAAAATCGGAGGCATGTTCACTTTTCCTGAGGACGTTAACCAGTATTTAATCTTCGCGTGTTGTTGTTTGTGAAGAATGACAGCCTTCTGCGAATGGCTAACGGAGGGTTTCTATGCGCGAGCGAGGCCGACCCTGGGCATAGAAGTATCATCGTTTAATCATAGAAATACTCACAATGGGAGTTGGCGACGCGGGCCGAACGGTTTATTGTTATGGTGCACCGTCAAGGTACGATCGCTAGTTACCGGGACATCTCTACTTCGTATGACGCCCAGATGAGTCGGAACTATTCAGGAGATGGGGGTGAAAAGGGGGGGGGGGGGGGGGGGGGGGGGGGAGGACGACGACGATTTTGCGCCCTCTTTTCGTATTGTTTCCATTAACGTATTTTAACGGGCGTCGCTACCGAGCAACACACAAAATTATAGTGCACATCCTCGTAGGAATGAACGGAATGAAAAACAAAACTTGAGTAGCCAATAACAATCATTACATCCAGGGTCTTACATTTGCACCACAAGCTGCAAAATTCGTTCTACATTTGACTTGTCGAGGCCTATTACTGCACTTGTAGATGTCCGTTTCTATACTGCCTATTTTTTTTTTTTTTATGGGCTGATATTGCATCGCTTCCCCGCTGATATCAGCGGGGAAGCGATGCAAAGTGTATACGTTACAGCCGCATTCGCTTTGCGACTTCTTGTGTTCGCTGCACAATTTGTAGCGCGCTATCCTCCGTTTTCGGAAATTGCTGCTGCAGCCAACGACTGCGCAGTGGCAGCCCGATGACTAAATATGCGCAGACATGATACATCGACGTATTAACCCACCTTATTACAACTCACTTCGCTGTCAAGGGCTTCAAAACCCAATTAAACCGCACCACCTCAGCATCTTGCCAGCCGGTTAGGCCTGCTCCCGCATACCGGAAGTGTTAGAACCGGAAGAACTATTCCCGCTGTGCGCCGAGTCGCCGAGTCGAGGCTACGCACGTTACGCGCTGGGTCGAGGTTAGACGGAAAAGGTGTATAGTGACTAGTGGGACCTAAGTATACTCGCACGCAACGCCATTGAACAAGAAACCTTTCTACTGAGTTGCAAGAATACAAGTGAGTTTTTCTTTCAATCTCTTTTTCGCAAAACTTGGTGATGTAGTTTGGAGGTCGCAGTGTTTCCCAGTTTCCCAGTTATAATGTATGGTCTAACAGTGACGAAATTTGAATGCGGCTCATAGATTGGATTCGAGCATTGCGTGAACACTCGAGTTGGGCTCGCGATGATCAATAGCTCGACCCACTGATCTCTACTATAGGGGGCTGGATGGCGCTTAGCTGTTGTCCGAGCCTGGCGGTAGTGAAGCCACGGGAAGTTCGATGCTTGTCCCGGAAGTCGGGCGTGCGCTGGGCTTCCTAGTGCATTCACTCGATATTTTGTACCATGTTTTTTTTGTTTTTTTTTTGTGTCTTTGATTGGGCTTTAATTCTCCCGTTCTGGATTAAATCCAGAGAATGAGGCATTTGAACTTGTGACATATTCACAACTTGATCAACTAGAATCTCAAAATGTTTACATTGAATGGCGTCCTATGGTACTTCTCGGGTCCGCATGCGCTCTTACTGCGCAACAAGCAGGCTCTCTTGAAGGAACAAGCGAAAATCCAGCGCCCTGAACGCTTTTCGAACCAGCAGTCGGAATGGTTACAAAGCCTGCCAAGCGCTCATTTCCGGGAGAAACCGCTCACTTCCGGTGGCTTCATACCTGTTTGCTCAATGCGCCATCCAGCCTCCTCTAGTGGAGATCAGTGGCTCGACCAGCATTCGGGTAGTGGCTCGTGCCCAATCGCTTCAATATCGAAAATAGCCGAACCCTATCAATGTCTGGAAGTCAGCGCGTGTCCTGTGCTTTGCCAAACCCAGCGCGTGGCTATGATAAACTATGGCTAAGCTTACATGAATGCGATCGTAGCGTATTGAATCGAGCAGGGACCAGTTTCACGCAGCCTGTCTTCCTACTTCTTCCTCTTCTACCCATCTGCTACCATTCAAAATTGTCAAATATCGAATCGATGCTCTACGGTCGCATCCATGTAAAGGGTGCCATTGGCGGTCACGTGGCCGCTTTTTCTGGCTGCAAGTTGAGGGGGTGAACGTGCTCGTTTTTCTTTAATATTTTTCTGCGACTACCATTGCCGAGGGCAGAAAAAACTAACGTCTTCTCCATTGGTTCTAAACGTCAGGGATTTATTCTAAGCGGCATTTGTGCCAAGCACAAAAATCGTTGCAGCGCCCCTTTAACATCACACCTAAACCATTGTTTTTTTCAGATATTGTTTCCCTCTATGATGATATGAGAAACTTGCTTAGTTTCTAGAGGTGCAACATTTTTTTAGGCACTTTTTTATTCTTAGTATATACAAACTTCATTCCTTATTCGGGAGAGCTTTTCTTTTCTTGCGTATGTCTAATTTAAGTCCAAGATGGTTATCGATGATAACAACATGTACTTGAAAACGTATTTGAAGATGATCAAATAGCCTTGTTGTATTTGGATCTTGTATTTAAAAACTTTTTTTTAAAGTGTAATTGAACTGGTAAGAAATACATTTTTGTGAAAATATATTGTATTTGTATTTAAATACTTTTTGACACTCTAATGGGATTCGGGCATTAGTGTGAGTCTCTCGGGAAATGTGCCGAACTGGCGAAGCCGAACTGGCGAAGCCGAACTGGCGAAGCCGAACTGGCGAAGCCGAACTGGCGAACTGGCGAAGTTTATCATAAAATGAAGGAATTGTCTGCAACTTGTAGATTTATTTCAGCTCGTCCACAGCTTAGAATATGTTTTTATCTGTCAAAACCTGTTGAGTCGCATCTACGTGACTACCGCATGTCGTGTTCTAAGTGATTGTGCCAAACGACAATCCAACAAAAAAAAAAAAAGCAACATTGTAGCAGTGGACACCCTAAAACGATCTGGTCGCAAAGAACTCTCAGGGGTTTTTTGCTTGTGCATATTTTGCACACTAAATATTTTTAGCACCCCCTAAAAGGGTTCTTCGTAAAGACAACCAATAATGGGTACTTTTAAGTTCTATTTTGATACGAAAAAGTTCTTCATCGCCCAGCTGCCTTTAGAGTGCGCCAGGAGGCGATGGTGCTTGAGGCAAAACCGTTCTTCACAAGCCAAAAAAGTACTTGGGGCGTCTGAGAACCTTTAAAGAATTTATTTTTATAGTGATAACAAGCTTTAGTAAAGAAATGATATAGGTATATCGTATTTATTTTTATCGAACATCTTTTCTCACTTTACTCATTGATATATCTCCAACTAGTTACCTGAAAAAACTCTTAGTTTTTGTATACTGCAATTTAAAAACGTTTACTAACGCAATATGCAAAACACGCCTATTTCATACGGAGCTCTGATAGGCCATGTTATTGGAAATCACGTAATTGACTTTGAATGTCTTATAGAAGCCTTATATAAAACAAAGAGTGTATAGAGTTCGGCGGGAAGTGTACTACTATGGAAGTGCGACCATCGTACACGGTGTCTCATGGTGAACTGATTTAATATGACGCATCAAAAAAAAAGAGATGAAAGAAGATAGATTGTTGAGAGTATAGCGATAGGTTAGATAACACACAGAAGAAGTGAAAAAGAAACAGCAGAGCTCAACAAAGACACCAATATTCATTTATACACCCATTGAACTACGCAGAAAATGAAACAAAATATTTAAGTCACATGCTCCCATTTCGGAACATTGGCAAGTAAAAGGTTAACGTCTTTCACAATTCTAGCCTTAAGAAAGATACTATAAAATTTGCCAAATTAATTAAATTAAGGGGCGCCAGAGAAGTGACATATGGCAAGTTTGACTGAAGTTAAATGCCAGGCACCACTTTATGAACCTGCGTAGACAAATCTTCATTCGTTGTAACAGATGCGCTTCGTACATACCGTCGTCGCCAGTCTTTTGAATTAAATCCCATTCCCAGCATTGACAACGCCGCACGCGGGTGATCTCTATGCAGACCGCTGCTTTTCGGCATCACATTATTTGGGCCTCGGGAACTCTCAAGCTTTCTGTGGCATTCGTTTTTCACTCGGGGAGCCCAACCTTTGCATTGAAATAATGATATAAACTAATTTAATTGCATATCACTATAAAATTATTAAATCACTCTTATGACTGCAGACATAGGACCGAGCACGGTGTAATATTTATTTAAATAAATAAATAATTAAACCGATCAAGAAACTGTCTATATATATCTATCTATCTATCTATCTATCTATATATACATATATATTTAAAAAAACGATTAAGGACGTTCAGCTCATTTAGGTGTTACACCATGAACAAACAAATTACCTAGTATTGACCAGGCGAGGTGCAAGTTAAACGTTCCTTACCGGTCTTTACGAGTTCCCCAATCGAACAAAACTGTGTTCGAATTGTCATGAGGGGAAAACACGATGTTTTCAGGAAATACACACATATAGTGCTTCCTTAAACACTGACTATAATTTGACACTTTCCTTAAGGTACTCGATGCGCGGAGATAAATATACCATGAGCTACTTGTTTCAAATGTTTCGCCACTATCGCTTAGCAGATCTCAGTTCCTAAGTGGCCTCTTCAATCCCTGCAAAAGCAATGTGCGTCAGTGCCTCTGTGACACCGATTCCTGTGCCTCCTAGCCTATTCAAACGTATCCGGTGCGCCGACGGTGAAAATAGTTAAAACATGTTACAAAATACCTTTAACCGCAGATGTTGTGCCCATAATTATTGAATGCAGCTAGGTAGTAAAGAGGAGCATCGGACGACGCGACGCAAGGACGAATACAACGCCTTCGCCAAGGCGCGGAAAGGAGAGCAGAGCAACGAGTTGAAGCCACCTTATGGCGGCCGCTTCAAAGTTCCAATGACTTCGAGATGGCAGCGCCTATGCGAGGGAGGATAAAAAGGCCTGTAGGAGGTAAGTAGGCTTTGGTCTTCTCATTGGACTTCAAATTACGCCGTGTCTTTCGTGATATCTTTGTCTTTATTCGTACTGCCGTTTATCGCGGTTCTATATTGTTTCTCGGACGCCGTCTCGCCAGGACTTTGCTATTTGCAGGGCTTTGACGACTTCGGCCCTTTTGCCTGCAGCATAATTTTCTGCGACAGTCTCTTCCCACTGTTTACCCATAATCAGGGCCGGCTTGCTAGAAGCGGCGTCTTAGCGAAGGTTGGGTGAAAGGCACCACTGCCAGAACCATGCGCACGAGCTGAACGGCACATTAATCGCATTTCAGCGCGCTCACGCTCCTCAGAATTGGCAGCATTAACTGTAATACAAGCTCTAAACCGCATGCACACAATTAACGTTTGAGATGTTGATAACGGCTCCGTATCAGCACGGTCTCTCTTCCCCTGGAGAAGCTGTGCTATACGCTCCTTCTGCTGGGCAGATGAGCGTTTTGAAGGGCCGGATGAGAGCTATGGCATGCGCGCTAAGAATCTCCGAGGCTATGACATAAACCACGGAGTTTGCGGCTTCACCGAAAAAGCCACGCTCGCGTGTTGAACGCTTAGGAAAGCGAACAGATGTGCGTGCGTAGTTCATCAACTTGATTTACCCGAAGGACTTTTTTTCTGGAGAGGTGCTTCATCAGATTATTGCTGCCATGGTGTGGTACGTCTTGCTTCTTTTATATTACTTGGGATTCACCAAACTGGAAAACGGCCGTCCGTGGGATGCCCCGGAATGACAGAGGAAGCGAGAGAAGACGCTTCGTACCTTACAAAAAGAGACAGAGTGAAGTCTCTTTGGACCTATGCGCAGCCAACCATGCTACAGCTGATTCCCTCTCAGCGAAGCGTTCACCGGAAGCGACATAAGTTTCTCTATTATATTCTTTGAAGCGTAAATTTCACGGCGAGGATTTCCTATGCAGCCTCCTTAACTGCGCGACGGCAAAAACCATGCGATGAAAAAGAAAATGCGGGTACAGCTCGGTTAAGTTGCCCATTGTTATCTCGGAAAGAAAATGCGATAAAAGAAATGTTGAACCTTTTTGTGGTCATCCACTTCAACGCCACTTTGTACCTTTTATCATGGGAAACGTTGCTTCAGTTTGTACAGGGTGTTAGTCAAGCAACTGCGAGCGACAGTGGCTATTACAAATAGACCATTTGCTATAACACCCCAGCATCAAGGAGAATGCAGGGATTGGTGTTCCACGCGTCGCACGCGCACGCCTTCTCCGTATAAAATATTCGAAGTAAATAACCAAAATAAAGCGTTGACGAACGCGCGTGCAAGATGTCACTTGTTTTAGGTATTTGCTTTAGAAAATTTACTATTCCTGGGGCTAGCACGTGCGGCGCGTGGAACACCAATCCCTGCGGTCTCCTTGATGCTTGGGTAATATAGCAATAGGTCTATTAAGGTTGAGACCACGGGGTCACCATCTTGAGTTTGAGTGAATATGCGGTTTGTTTATTTAATTTAATTTCCATGAAGAAAGCAAATCTGTCACTTGTTGGCTATTGAAGTATCTTTCGTGGACAACTCGTAAAAACGGATATGACCAAGCTACTGGTCCGTATAAGTGTCTTAATTTTAAAGAACCAAAAGCCGCATGAGAAGATAAAATCAAGATTGCCACCGCGGGGACATCACAGTTTGGGCTTCTGTGTGTTTCGTTTTTCCTCTTAATTGCGCCTATGAAATCCCTAATCGTGGAACGAGAGGCAGAACACGCCAATATGCGGTGAATAATTTATTATCAAGTAATGTCCTCGTGTTTTTTTTTTTTTTTTTTATTAAGGCAACCTCATGTTTTCATACATTTCAATAGTAAATCCACCGCTTATGGGGTATCCACACAAAGGAGAAATCCGCCACTTTCTTCCGCGGAGCGCGCGTCACGTGAGACATACGTCATCCCTTTTTGACGCCTCGCGGCACCGTTCTCCTCCGTGGCGGAGGCGCGGAGGCTTCGTGCTGTCAGCAGGAAAGCTCCGCAGGTGCACGCGGCGGAGCCGGGGACGGAGTTTCCCGGGTTGTTGACGTCACGACATCCGTCCGCGGAGTTCTCCTTCGTGTGGATACCCCTTTACGGGCACCCTTTCAGTAAATCGTGGCGCGATTGTGGAAGTAAATCGCAGCAGGTTAAGCGCCTTCCGGACTGCCCTGGATCGACCCCCTTACATTGTTTGATACATGATAGAGTCTGCACTGCAAGGCCTTGTGAACTCTAGCACATACTCTACTCTGTGCTATTGTCCAAAGCTTCATCCTCAGCATAGGCATGTGCACTCGAGGTAGTAGGATCGGTGGAGCGGTGTGCAGACGGGCAGCCACGGCTATATATAAAAGGTGAGGAGGTAGGACGCATTCACGTGGCATGCACTCTACGGGTCACAGGTCGTGATGGACAGTGGAGGCGCGTGCACATAAAAAACGTAAACAGGTGAGTGCCCTTCCAGAAGAGAAGCGTTCTTCCTTTTATGTTTTGAAAGAGTGTGTCATGATTGTACAAACGATTTTTTCAGTGTCTAGAAAGAGAGTGCATAGATTCGCTATTGTGCTTAGTGCTCGTTCTATAGACCCTTTTCATGGCAACCGCCACCAGGCGGTGCACCAGTTTTTGGCGTCCCAGAGAACTTAAAAGGATGAACAAACCCCACCCAAACACAGCTGCCTGAAATGTCGATGAAACGTTTAATCACTAATTCTCCAAGTGAACGCCACAAGAACGAAGAAGTGCGAGATATGTTAGAAATTTTCAAATATTCTTGTAAATCAACTTGCCTCCTCCTAGACGTTAGATTCTACAGTCGAAAATCCTCGTTAAATCTCGAACTTTTTTATCCGTGTAGCGTTTATGCTTTCTAGCACTGGTGACATAAGCAAGCTTGACAGGCTCGCAAAGACGGAGCGACTGGATGTTGGCGACGTGGGCGATCGAAAGCGTCGCTGTGGTCGGCCTTCCTCGATTGGCCAAATGTTGACTATGACGTCAGCAAAGGATTTCTCATCGACAGAAATAAGAGTAATGTAAGAACTTTAATTTTGACGGTGTTGGCAGTGTCGGTTTCAGAGTGCAATGATTTCAAGCTTCCACCGTGCCCATTACAAGCACCATCGAACTTGTTCGCAAGGTGGTGACGCCACGAAAGGGATCCAGGAGGGTGCCACCAAAACATATCGCCATTAACAGACGATCCAAAGTCTCTAATCGCGTGGAAACCCTACTGAAAAATCTCATTTGTATGAGAAATTGCTGTGTCCAATGAACACATATGAATCATACAAGTTATATAAGAACATATCAGAACTATATAAGAACCATATAAGAGCTATGTGAGAACCTTATAAGATATATAAGAACATGAAAGCACAATAGAAGAAACTTCTGAGAAGTTTCTTATATGGTTCTTATATGTTCTTATATATGTTAAATAGTTCTTATATGGTTATTATATGTTGTTATTTATCTTATATCAGTTATGTGTGTTTTTGGACACCATAAATTTACCGTAGAAATGGTTTTTCACTAGGTAAATGCGTCTTTGTTTCATACAATCCCGAGAGTTCAGAGAAAACGGCGGAAGTAGTTCGATTTGCAGGGTAATTCTATGGGCCCAAGAAAGACTGGCTAGTCTCCCGTTCGAACGCCGCAGCATATGGCAACGCCGTGGATGAAATTGCAGGGGGCGCTGCGCGCAATCGGCGTGCTGTTCTAGCTGCTACCTTCCCCTCTCACTGCCTTCTTCAGTCTCAGCACGCTGAATGAGATAAGTATTGGTCACTTCTCTGCCTTCTAATGCTCGTGTCCCACTAGAGCGACAGACAGAAACAAAAAACAGCGACAAGCCTCAAACCCCTGCAGTATGCTTGCGATGGTACATTTACCTGGCGTTTAATCGTTCGGTGCTCGTGAAGTAAGCAAGAGCGATTGCAAGTCTGCCAAAGATACCCTCGCGTGCGTGATGCTCGTGTTTGAGCATAGCCTCCTTCATCCTACAAAGCCCCTCAAATCGCGAAAGATTCTGGTTTGAGGTTGTCGCTGTCGTTTGTTTCTGTCTGTCGCTCTAGTGGGACACGGGCATTAGCAAGGACAGATTTAACTTTGTTAGGCTGTGAGGTGCATGCAGTGGCGAGGACAACTAGAATACTCAAGTACGCCTTTACACCAAAGCAATGAACAACGAGAGGGCAGCAAGGCGAGAGTGGCTAAGGCTTGTGAAGGCCAAGAAGTTTAAATAATTTGTCTACGAAGTGCTCGTTTGCTTGTGTTGGTCGTGTTTTCTCCAGATTTCTTTTGTGGCTTGTTAACTTGTTGAATTCTTGTCCGTCGATTACTCACAGCGCCGCCACTTGCTTCCATTCCGGAGCAGTCACCAAGGGGAGCATGGACGGAAGACTAGCCAGTCTTTCAAGGGGCCATAGTAATTCTTCAAAGGACCAATCTGTGCTCCATGCAAGTGTCCACGCCGGAGCACCGTTCATCTCGAAGGTCCTTACTTTCGATGCTTGGCGCACGGGGATTCTCGGAGGTCATAATAGTGCCATCTTTGTAACCCATCCTGGGATCCGTTGGGCGTTTTCTCGTACTTACATGTGTCTGGTTATTAATTCAGGGTGAGGCGTGTATGTGACAGTAGCGTTGACACTGGAGACTTTCTGGAGGGGCCTCAGTGGCTTTCGTCACGTCATGTCGGGCGAACGCGAGGTTAACTGTAGCTGAATCTAAACTTTAGCTGAATTATCTGAGTTGGACTAGAATGTCGGAATAACTCGATCTATCTGATATGTAACATCTACGATACTTCATTAAACGCTGTAGGAGGCGTCAATAAAAGATGACACCTTGTTCTCGCAAGTAGTCTCTTATACCCGTGCCACACGGGACTCTCGAATGCCATTTACAACGAATGACATTTGAGCGGACGGCCAATCAGCGCGCGACACTCCGGGCGTAGCGCATTCCACGCGCGACAGATTGCGAGCTGATTCGCCGATCACACAAATGTCATTCGTTGTAAATGGCATTCGAGTTGCCCATGTGGCACGGGTATTAGCTCGGCCCCGCCTTTTTGAAACGTCTGTAATCAATGCTGCATCGGCACCTACTGGCCTCGAGACCGAGATTGAAATTGGGGAAGCCTGCTCTGGTTTACTAGTGGTTCTCTATGACGCACGTGGTGATTCCATGTGTCCATAATGCGGATGGAGACAAATAATCCACACTAATGGCACCAAGCACGGGCAAAAAGCACAGAGGCACGAGCTCTTAGCAGTTGATTCCAGTGCACGAGCGCTACATTGGCACTAGTAGCTTCGGCCTCGCGTGCGTAGCATTCGTTTGGCTCCAAGTTCGTGTAAAACAAAGCGTAATTTTGATTTTGACCACATGAGCCGTGCCGATTAAATTTCGATGCGAATTTCACAGGAGTTCGTACAGCGGTTGTCCGCCACGTCACTAGAGAGGCTACCGCACGATGTGGAATGTTGCCTGACAGGCGAATCATCGGCCGCTTTAATAGAGAGTTTTAGTAGATCGTTCCCATCACTCCGTTAACGATACCCGATACTCCGCCACCGCCTCCCTTGTGCATGCATAGTATCGTTATCGGGGCTATCAGAGGTATCGGAACGATCTACTAAAACTCTCTAATGTCTCGTACTGTGTGAGTTGATTTTCGATTTCGAGTATATTGATCTTCAAGTTGAAAAAAGATAGATATCTGTTTTTCGTTGCTTGCGGGTCACGACCTTCAAAAATGCGTCATATATGTCAATGTCATCAACTTTCCCGGCCTCATTTGACTCGATGATCGCAGAGTTTTCATCTTCGAATTTGTTGTCAAACTCTTCGGCGAGGAGAGTCACCCATAGGCACGTTCTGGTTCATGCTGATGCGGGCGGAGAGGTCCATTGACTGTGCTTTCGTATACGACGGGCACGAAAGCGAAGTGACTCTGCTGAAGCGAGGTGACTTTTAAGAGATGTCGAAGTCGGCCGAATCATGAGTTTTTCCGAAGTAGAGCGGTACACTTTGGTGTCTGCGATCATTATATTTTGTGAATATTAATCATTTCAGGTTTCAAATGTATTAAGAGATATACGTTTTGCTGAATTACCCAAGCACCAGGGAGCATATACTGCGAGTTTAGTTACACATGTTGCACATGCTGGCGTCTGTAGCAGTAACTGTCCCGAAGCAAATATGTAAAGAAAAGGATACTTTGCACATGCGTTCGTCAACACCCTATTTTCGGTATTTAGTTGGAATCGTTTGTACCGATAAGGCGAGCGCATGCTGCACGTGTATCTAAGTTTACAAAATTTTGCTTGTTACTTGCACAATTTGGCACAAGGTCTATTGCAAATTATATTTTTGTTGTGTGTTGCATTGAGTTGAGACCAATGTCCGAGACAAACCTCGGGCCCGACACAGACAGTGATTTCGAGGGCACTGCCATGTATTCTTTCTTTCTTTTTTTTTTATTATTCATTTGTTATTCTATATAAATACACAATTGTTGCTTGAACCCATAGCTGTGAAGGCTAGTCGCGGGTCCAACATTAGCTGCTGCTGTGGTATGATAACCTTTACAATGCAGCAGGCGAACAAAACAAATTCCCGCACATGTCGAGGTATATACGAAACAATATATATACTGATTGCAAAGTATAGACAGGACATATGAAATTGAACTTATTAATTTGCTTGCAAATTAATTAGATGCTTCTTTATGCATGGCAAAAGGTTGGGTTTACATTTTATGTCGGTAGAGATATAATTCCATACTAGCGCACCGTTGAATTCCATAAGCTATCTCTATAAACATTTCTACAAGGTGGCAAATTAAACCGACTATTTGTTGCAGCCCTCCCAAGGTTCCTTGCTCGCTTGGCGGGTCAGTATGCATTCTCAACCAAGAGGATGCGTATCGGCATTAACAACACTGTGCGCCCTCTCAGAACTCAGCTGAAAACAAATTAAGCATTGAATGTTGAGGCAGTGACTCGAAGAGGTCTGTGTTCCTTTGATATGGTGGTACTGCTTCACACAGCAGATGAGTACTTTAGCCAACGTACGTCTTTGAAGTGCGTCACAGTAATTACACTCGTTTAAACCTTCGTAGTATAATACATTCAAAACATACTCAGCGAGCATGAAAATCTATCAAAACATATGCCGTTCACTCTACTGAATAGCCTCTTTTTGTGAGATAAAGATAAATATGCGCATATTTACTCACTGCAAAATTCATACCTGCCATAAGTTTCTCTTTCTCGCGTACTTGGTTGATTTGTTGTACGCATTATTTGAGGTGTTTATGCGTCTCTGTTAGCATCTTGTGATAAGGATGGAATGGAACCAAAATTTCAGCCTCTTCTGTAGGGTGGTGCCTTAGGTTGGGCGCATTTTCGGGCCTATTTGATAATCCTTTTCTTTGTTGTAGAGCTGTTGCTATTATTTTTTCTTACATTGTACCATCCCCAGGTTTACACAGATTTAATTCTCCACCGTGCGTTTCGCTTTTGCCACTGTTGCCAACTTTGTTGGCGCCCTGAGCTTTGTCAGGCCGCATCATCGTGGCTTTTTTCCACAGACTCCTCCATCCTCGTTGCGTTGGAAAATAGAATTCGATTCACTTAAGTTCAATATCTAAAATGTTAGAAGTTTGATTAATAGCGTCTGTATACTCGGTGACTCTTCTCACTTGCCACGTCATAAGAGGGTGTGGAACTTCAAAGTTGTTTCGCAAAATAAGTGGATGTAAAAAGTAGCGTCAGAACAATCTATATTCTATCTCACTTTAACGTGGACTGCAACGAAGGCCCTAAGCGCTATTGGGAAGGGTTTGGTAGATGATCCTTCTGCATGACGGTACGTATGGCTGAGGGTTGTTCAAAAGCAAAGACCTTGCGCTTATACTCTTTGCTGCGGTCCACCGTAAGCTAAAAGGGAGTATAGCTCTGTCTGAATCTGGAACTATGTTCGGGAGCGTCTTCTTCCTTCGGAATTTCTATCCCCGTATGGCTTGTCTTTGTAACCGCGCTTCTCCGGGAGAAGTAGATGCCTTCCGCCGCCATGTCTGGAAGCAGACAAAAGTGAGGAACTTGCTCAATTTGCCACTGCTCCGTGACCATTTTTCGGACACAAAACTCCATGGAAAGTTTCGCCTTGAGGAAGCCGCATTCCAGCCCGAAAACGATCGCACTGACGGTTCAAGCAATAGCAGGAAAGATGAATGAAAACTAGGGCGGCTCTTTTCCAAAGGTGCCTTTGGCGTGGCCATGGCGTAAGGCGGGGGAAAGCCAATGGCGGCTCCGCTCCCCGTCGTCACTGTCCCCGCCGCCAATCTGGAATTCGGGCACCGATTCGGCGCCACCGTATGTATGTGTGTGCGCGCGCGCCGCTTTACGGACTTTATTTTTCGCTTTTATGGGGGAGGTAGTGCTGTCTCTGTGGTTCAGATGCCATCCGTGCCCGGCACCCGGGGACCGCTGCTGTTTATCTTCCCCGGCTGGAATGCCCACGTCCCAGTCGCGTGGTGAGAACACAATGAGTTGGTGGTGCTCAAATAAATTGAACTTCGGTAAACTCGCGCTCCCGGCTTCTAGTTTTCTGCCTCCCCCCCCCCCCCCCCCTCTTCCCCCAATTCCAGCACGGAGGCACCAGGCGACGAGGGAGGTTGTGATTGGCTTTTGCCGCCGGGACGCCCAGTTCGATGGTGCTCCGGAGTGAACGCGAGTTTGAGGACAAAGCGCCGTGTTGGCTACTTTTCCATCTGCGGTCGCTTCCGCAGCCTGAGCACGTACGACACAAACTGCGTTGTTTCTGTGTGTTTGTTTGTGTGTGCGTTTTTTTTTTTTTTATTTCAGTTAACGTCCGGAGGAGGCTCGTTGAAACGAGCTAGGGCTGAAAGTACGTGCCTGAGAGCGCCGCGGATACCAGGCTGCCCACGCTGTAACGATTTCGATAATCGGACGCGGTCCAAATTAGATGCTGCCTAGGAATTTCCACCAGACGCTGATCTGTTTCTTTTTCCTCTTCTCTTTATGTCGCTGAACGGCAGCGCACACTGCGCTTTTAATGGCATGGGAACTGCGCGAAAAGGATCCCGGGGACTGATCTGACTTTGTCGTCGCAGAAAGCAAACTCATAAACCTCCAGCATCTTTTTTTTTTTTTTGGGGGGGGGGGGGGGGGGGGGGGGAGAGGGGGCTAATTTTGGCTATTAATGTGGTTAGTTTACTTCAACGATGAGTGATTAGATTTGGTTGCCCTTGTTTATAATTTAAAAGAAGATGTGCCTTTCCTTTTCCAGGAGTATTTAACGCAAGCGCATTTTATGGGTTGGGGCTCCCAACTTGTTGCCAGTCAAAGGGTCTTTTTTTTCTTCTTTTTTTGTTTTCAGAGCGCAAGAACTACGTTTTGTAGTGGTGACAACATCTTATAGTAGCACTAAATGAAAGAGCGTATATTGTATTGGATAATTGAAAAATATCCAAAAGGGAGACATTGGTTGCTCCCTTCACGCAACACAGGTCGCTCCTTGATACGTTACTGGGCATAAATGGTACTCAGAAAGAACGCATGGGCTCGATCTATGTACTACACAGTACGCAATATACACCTTTTCCACAGGGGCGCCACCATCTTGTATGCCGTCACTTCCAGTATGGGCGACAACATTGTTTTGCTGTCGCCACGCCAATAGAAGACCTTCAGGATAAAAGCCTAACCGTCGCCCATTCTCGTTTTGCCTCACCTCTATTTTTGTACTATTTATTGGCTAATTGGAATATTTTATTTTTTCTTTGTTACCCGTACCGAATATGCCTACCAGGGGGGTGGGGACGGGAGTAAACGACAAGGGTGTGTGCGGGTCCTGTTTTCTCACAGCAATTTAGAAATAATACACTGCATGCGGTAGTACGCACAATAAAGTCAAACTACATTTGCTGTATGAATGACACTCCTCAAATCCTGGTTCACATAGCCATGGATAACATATATTGACTTTTATTTCGTCTCCTGGAGATTGGCACAATTAGAAATAATGATTTTGGAAAAAGTGCCGTCCATGCCCAAACTGCGCGACACCAATGTTGCAGCACCAACGCAACATTCGTGCTTTTTTTTTTTTTCATTTTGCTGGGCTTTCTGTAGGTTTTCTGAATGAGCTGTTTACACCACACCGGCAGTTTTGATAAAAAAGTATATCAATTCTAAGAAAAGATCACTAGCCCTTGCTGTAACTACTTTGTTGAAAGTGAAAAAAGAAATTAAAAAAAGCAGGACAAGTTTTTTCCCATAAGGTCCTCCACTCCTCCCTCTTTAGGAGAGCAAACGCAGGAGTGGAGGCGAATAAACTCGCCTCCTCTCTTGCTCCTTCTCTAGCGTTCACTCGCTAAAGTGGAAACAGTTTTGTGGGAGGTGCTTGCCCTGCTTTTCTTAATCTGCCGAGGTACCTACGTACAGAGAGCGGTGTCGCTCTCTGTACATACCTCGGAGTTATATCACACCCAAGTCTGAAAAGAGTGTAGACGGCGCTGTTTGTGCCGATGCAGAAACAGAGCCGTTTACAGTGTTTATTGCCTTATTTATATATATAGCTATAACAACAAATTACTTCTCCAGAACAGAATGCAAACATCCAGTACAGAAAAGGATTCTCAGAAATGTAGACGGATATCATTTGCCAAGAATAAACACGCATTACGGAAAAAGAATGAGAAGTTTGTACGTCCCTGATATTTTCAATACGATTCTAGAAAAACTCATTAGTCTAGACTTTTTCAAAGAAGTTAAAAACGAATTCAGAACATGGTGTTTACAAAATCAAGTGTAAACACTTCTATATACATTGATGTTCTCTTTTATAAATTTGTTCACCTTCTCTCTGTAGTCTAAATCTGCTGTATTGAGAGGCAGAATTGTTTTGTTCGAAATGCTTACGGTTAAAAGTTAACGTTTTATTGTTTGGTTATCATAAAAAGAGAACGTTTTCGTTTTTTATGTGGCCGTGATATTTTGTATCTCAACTGTTTGGTTCTGATAATAAGAAAACAAAGTATCTTTTTTTTTGTTGCTTTATTTGTATGTATATTTCTAAGGTGAGTGAACTTGTCATTGATGTATTGTGGTTGTTTGGTTCTTTTTTCAACGCAAATGCAAGCGTTGCACAGATGACTATTCGCGGCTGCCGGGCCAAGTCGTACAAACCTCTAGACTTTGACGGACCCGATTTTCTGTATTGTAAAATAGAATAACAAAATTATTATTACTCTTATTTTGCCTTTTTTTATTATTATTTCTGAATTGACCGGGGTATCTATAGCCTACCTCCGAAGGACCCAGGAGTTTGCGAAAAACAGCTCTCATTGTCAGCAAACGTTTGGCCACCGTCGGATTCTCGAGAGAAGCAGGATATGCACATCCGCGGCTGCCGCATCATTAGGGAATGAATGCACGTTTCGCACTCGCCACCTAAGCGCAGTCCGAATCGCCCCATCCGGCGTACGCTGGCGAGCTTGCTTGTATTGCCTTCCAAGCAAACCCAATCAGGCACTCGTTCAAACTGCTATCGGGACAAATGGGGGTAGCAGTTAAGATTACTCTCACTTAATGGCGCTTAACGACTGGTACCGAAATGAGGAGATGAAACTGAGCGAACGGGACGAGAAAGAAGGCAATATGAAATGCAAAAGCCGACGTCATTTTTTTTTTCTTTCTTTCTTTCTTTCTGCTTGGGGCGGCACTGGGTGCGCAGACCCAACTTCTTTCGAGCACCGTCTCGGGGGTTTTAACGAAGTCGATGGAACCCAATTCTCTCACGCGCTCTTTGTCTCCTCTTCCATGTGGCACTGCTGCGCTGTCTCATCCTGCCGCCCGTCGCGAGCGGAAGAGAACACCGCATTGGAGAGGGAAGGTAAAAAGGAAGTAAAAATACGGGGGTTGATAATGAGGCTTAAAAATCTGCTGAGGGTTCTCTGATTGCCGTCGATTTTGGGCCATTGTTTCGGTTTGCCTGTTTTCGTCTTTTCAGGTTTGTTTTTGGAGTCGGTGATTTATTTCATTCCTCGCTGATTCTGAAGAGGGGCGAGGCCTCGGAGACTGTACGGACGGGGTCCGCTTTCTCTGGTCCCTTGGAGCGAGCCGCAGGGAGAGGGAAATTAAGTACCGCCAGGACGATCTGCCCGTCAACGCTGATTATGCCCTACTCTTTGTTTTAGCTGTGCACGTATTCTTTTTGTCGAGTTCCTACATCGCGTAGCAGGATAAATGTGTTCCTTGACTCGGTTTCTAATGAGGCAATCCCGCCCGGTTACGTTGAGTTTACACGTTTAAACAGCTTACTTAAAACACCATTGACAGCGAATGTACTGCGGTACATTTGTACCTTACATTCGGAATGTCAACGACCTTAAATTGACTTAAATTAAATTTGGACTAAAAATAGTTGCGGAAAGTAAAAAATAAATGGACGAGGGAATCAGGTTTCTGGAAATTTTTTTTAAATTAATGTTTAATTAGACGTGTTAAGACCGCTTTACAAAATATAATAACAACATATTCTAAGCTCTGAGGCAAGGAAAACAAAAGACCGGAAAGCACACAAAATATGAGGGTTTAGACTAGAATGTTTCCTTACCCGCTCGCCTGTATAATTTCTATTTTTACAATTGATAAACTGCAGCCTCAGGTTGCAGATGACCTATCTAAAATTGATGCAAACATTGAAAGCTAATGTGTGAAGGTATTAAATACTGTTGTTCTTGCTGTATACAGGCCTCCTTCGGGTAATATACATGAATTCATGACCTTTCTTGATAATGCACTGTCTTTTCTCGGATCGCTGTCTGTGACGTTCTTTATTTTCGGCGACATGAATATAGACAAAAATTGCGATGATCATCACGCTCAAAATTTTCGCGATATTCTCAACCGGTATGCTCGCAGCAATTTAATAACATTGCGCACTAGAACAACTGCAGACACTGCCATATACCTTGACGTACGCATAACGAATACCGACACTCGTCATATTACAGCAGGTGCCATCATGTGTGATATGAGTGACCATCTTCCAATCTTCTGCCTAGAGTCCTGCTCTTCTAAAGAAAATAACAAAGACATGGAGACGTTTTGCATCGCACTGTTAATGAGGAAACTCTAAGAACTTTCGGCTGCCTTATGGAAGAAGAAACGTGGGATGACGTTTACGCTGAGTGCAACCCTGGAAATGCTTATAAAATATCCCCGATGAAAGTCAGACAGTACTATAACGCAGCTTTTTCTCTTCAGGATCGTAGAATGAAATGTAAAAAAAAAATGAGAAAGCCTTGGATGACTAGAGACCTGTATGGAAGAATAAGGCAGAAAAATGCCAAGTACCATGCCTTTATTCGACATCGTGATCCGCGGCTGCTTATCGAGTTCAAGAAATGCAGAAACAAACTGAATGCCGACCTAAAGAAAGAGAAATGCGAATATTATCAAAAAGAACTTCTACGTATACACAATGACCATAGAAAAGTGTGGGACACGGTAAACAAACTCACGAACAGAGAGCAGGCACGATGTAATCTGAAAGAGATACTAATTAATAATAAGCGTGTCACTGGAAAAGAGCTTAGCAATGAAATAAATAGACATTTTATTAGCACGGAGTGCGTACACTGGGAGAGCTTCCAACACGGATGACTGTATTGACGCAGGAAACCCAATTGGGTCGATTATGCTTACTCCGACGACACCATTTGAAATCGATAAAATAATCAGAAACCTAAAAAATGACGTCGCCGCTGGAATAGATGAAATAAAAAAAACCTAACTATTAAGTACACTGTGACCATAGTTAGTTCCGTTTTATTGAATATAGTAAATAAGATGTTGCAGTCTGGTGATTTCCCTGACGAGCTAAAAATAGCCAGGGTTACTCCAGTGTATAAAGGAGATGGTGAGACAAACATTAATAACTACAGACATATTTCAGTTCTCCCAGTTTTTTCTAAAATATTTGAGCGTGTGATTGCTAATAGATTAACACGTTTTTTTTTGTTTTATTTTTGAGAAGCATAATATAACACAACCCCAATACGGCTTTCAAAAGCAAAAATCGGCGGAGCTCGCGCTTCTTAATATAAAGGATAAAATAGTTGAAAATATTGAGAACTAATTGTTTACTCTTGGTCTCTTTTTAGATTTAAGTAAAGCGTTTGATACTGTGCAGCACAGTATTTTACTTAGAAAGCTTGAAATTTACGGGGTGCGCGGAGAAGCTCTAAAATTAATTGTAACGTATCTTGCAGATCGTTACAAATGTGTACTAACAAACGGCGAATCGTCAAATAGACTTAAAATACAGCATACTGTTCCTCAGCGGTCAATTTTAGGTCCACTTATTTTCTTGTATATCATAATGATATAACGACTATATCCGGTTCCCCCGATCTAATCATGTACGCAGATGATACCAAAATATTCTTTTCTGGAGTGACGAAAACATGTTTAGAAAGTGCTGCAAATGCCTACCTATTGAAACTTTCCAATTGGTTACAAACAAATTGTTTAAAACTAAATACAAGCAAAACTAAGTATATTATTTTAAGCCAAGAAATAAGCTCTACCGCAGCCCCCATAAGCTTAAAATTTGAAGACTTGAGCAAGTGTCAGAACAGAAATTTCTCGGTGTATAGTTTACTGAGGACCTTTCATGGAACACTCACGTGAAAAAACGCAAAGGTGAATTATCTCGTGCTACAGGAAGTATATATAAAATACAAAACTTGCTGCCCACTTGGCTAAAACAGACGTTGTACTATTCTTTATTCTACACTAAAATCAATTACCGCATCTTAGTTTGGGGGACGACGATCAATTCGAACTATGTCAAACTTATCACCTTGCAGAAGAGGATTCTTCGGATGTGCGAAGATCATAAAGGAGATATTATAAACATAAGAACCCAACCACTATTCGTCAAATATAATATGCTTCGGGCAGACCAAGTATACTATTTTAAGCTCTTACGATGGATTCACAAACACAGAATATACTCCAGGCCAAAAGCGAGTTTAGGTCCTTACCAACTACGAGACCCAAAGCGAAGAATGCCTTCAATAAGAGCCAATTATGGCCGCACTACTTTGTAATTTCAAATAACCAAGATGCTAAACGGAACAGGCATGACCATAGATTATAATAAAACATTTTATGCCTTCAAAAAACGGTGCCGAAGCTTTGTCGTGGACAGTGGTATCAGCTTCTCAGTGGTGTGATATGTAGGCTAAGTTGTTATTTTTATTATGTACTTCTATTTGACTACAAATGAGGCTCTTGACATATATTCATGGGCTGGGGGGGGGGAGGGGGGCGACCATGACAAAATGCTGTACGAGGGGGAGGGGGAGAGGAGGTCGCAGCAAAATGGAAGATTTCGGGGGAAAAGGGGGGGGCGGCCGGGCCCTATGTCACCCCCCCCCCCCCCCCCCTTCCTGGCTACGTGCCTGATTCAACGAGATGGACCCGATCAGAGGAGACTGAGAGGAAAGTGTGGGAAGAGAGAATGCAGGGGAAATCAGCTTTAGCAATATACAGGGCCCCAGGCAGCACTCAGTATTCCGCCAATGTTGGCATCGGATCGGAGAAATCGGCCAATATCATCCTGATATTGCCGATATTGGCGCTGGATCGTAAAAATCGGGTAAGTATTACTGCGATGTGGCCGATGTCGGCGGAACATCACTTGGGTCGGCCAACGCTCCGCTGATATACAGTATCCAGCGCCGCTTTCCGGTAATTTGTCGGGTGTGAACCGGCTATATCGGCCGGTATTAGGGATTCTTTACCGTTTCTAAAACGATACTCAATCGGACAATCGCGCCGACCAATCGCGCTGGCCGCCGCCGTTGCCACGGGCCGCGCCGAGGGCGCGCCGTGCAATCACTGCAGCGGCTGGAACTGGGATTTTCCGTACCAACAGACGGAAAAAACTCTTTTTGTAGTAACTTTTATTGGAGATTAGTACAAAATGGGAGGCGCGTGATGTTTTCTAATATAAAAAATCGTAAGGGTCCAGGCGAGCTGGTGAATATTAACCATGTTGAATTAACCTGAGACTGGGGTAGAAAAGAAACATCAAAACGTAGAAGGGACAGAAAATAGACAGGACGACTTCTCAAACTCAGCTAACTTGTTTACTTAGTCCACCTCCTTATATAGTCTCAATCTCAAGGTCATCTCCACCGACACAAAAGGTCGAAGTCTATACAGTTCAAGCGCCACACTCTTCATCACCCTATGCAAGAACGTTGACAACCTTTACAGGTCGACGCGATAAGGCAACATCCATCCACCCTCAAACTTGGAACAAAAGGATCATTCCCCTACTATTCTAAACACAGTTCATACTTCTGAATCATAACACGCCCTCTCCACATAAAAAAAAAAAAACATCACTGAAACGGTAGTTGGGACAATACACGTATACACCACACAAAGCAAAAATATTTTACAGGTTTTTGCAAAAATCACAAGCAGGCAGCACTTCAAACAACCTAAATGGCAAATAAAAAAAAAACATTTTTAGAAAGCTTTTTGAATTGCTTTCAAACTGTAGTGAAGCCTGACTTATGCAGTTGCCTAGAGACTTTATCCGCACTGTCTCCCTTACTACTCCCTTTACATCGTTCCTTTCTTTGTGTATTATTTCCGTCTCCAACCAGAGCGCCGTGCAGTTATTACCTTCATGAATATATTTTGCTATTTCCGAGTTTTGTGCATTGTTCTTTACATTTATGTTATGTTCGTTTAATCTGTAATTTATGCAGTGTGACGTCTGTCCTACATACTTAAATCCATACTCCAAAGGTATCTGATATACAACACCAGTCTCACAACATACCGATTTTTCCCGATGAGCCTTTTTCCACTCAATCACACCTGTTTGAAACGGCGTCAGTTTACTTAATCTAAAACCTGAACTGACGACCGTGTCAGCTCCAAACTGCCTCGCACATGCCTTCAGGTTGTGAGAGATGTCATGAAAATATGGGATTACAGCAAAGCGGTTCCTTGATTTCTGTTCAATTTCTCTCCTGCCTTTAATGAATAATTCTAATTGCCGTTTTATAAAACTGTCATCATAACCTACACCAATCAACCTTTTCCACTGCCTTTCTACTGATTCAGTGATATGATGGACACATGACCTTTCTAACGCGTTCCTGACCAATCACTTTACAATCCCCGCCTTTACGGTCTTCGAATGACAACTCATTCTTGGTAAAACCGGTTTCGAATTTTCTTCACCATATTCCCAACATAGCCCTCGATTCACGTGAATACGTAAATCGAGAAAACTGTAGATCATCGTCCTCCGGTTTTTTCACTGTAAACTTAAATTCTAGAGCAGTTGACCGTATCACTCCTTCTATGGTTTCTGTTAGACCTTCCGTAAACGTGCATATTAAGATGTCATCTACATATCTTCTCACTATTGCCGTACCCGGGGACAACCCCTGTAGGTTATCGTGCACTGCACGATCCAAAGAGTTTAAGTATACTTCTGCTAAAATCGCTGCTACTGATGATCCTACACAAATACCTTTTTGCGTATACTTTCTTCCTTTGTTCTCCCCTACCGTTGACTTCTGATAAAACTCCGAAATTGTTACGAAACTTTCTACCGATATACCTGAGCCCGATTGCAACTTAACAAGATTCAGCTCCAATGCCACCCTCACTCTCTGCATTAACCGGGTATTTTCAAGGGAATAATACAGGTCCCTAATGTCCATCGATAACACTGAACAACGCCTCCCATGATGAGTCTCCAAACTGTCAATCAGTTCATTTGAATTTCTAAGTGATAATGAATTTTCTAAGCATGCATAACCCAACCCTTTTTGTAGAAATTTTGATACCACTTTCTGCCATGTCCCACTCTCATTGATGACCGCACGAAGGGGCATTTCAGGCTTATGGTCTTTCAGGAAAAACTTGATGCCCAATGTTCAACTTTTTTGCTTTGCGTGGTTCTCTACGTGTATTGGCCCAACTAGCGTTTCAGTGTTTTTTGTTTTTTTTTATGTGGAGAGGGCGTGTTATGATTCAGAAGTATGAACTGTGTTTAGAATAGTAGTGGAAGAGATCCTTTTGCTCAAGTTTGGAGGTGGATGAATGTTGCCTTATCGCGTCGACCTGTAAAGGTTGTCAACATTCTTGCATTGGGTGATGAAGACTGTGGCACTTGAACGGTATAGACTTCATCCTTTTGGGTTGGTGGAGATGACCTTGAAATTGAGACTATATAAGGAGGTGGACTAAATAAACGAATTAGCTAAGTTTGAGACGTAGTCTTGTCTATTTTCTGTCCCTTCTACGTTTTGATGTTTCATCTCTACCCCAGTCTCAGGTTAATTCAACATGGTTTTCTAATATCTTTAGTTTACAACGTTTGCGGCACAATTAATATTGTTTTTATACAACCATGTCTCAGCGGTGATTTCAGGTAGCGCGTCCCGACCTAGGCGCATCCTAACTTCGGCAGTAATTCGCGGCGCGTCCGCTCGGGAGCCGGGGGTGGCAGCCTTGAAGACCCTTCCAGCGTATCTGTTTCGGAGCCAAAATGGCCGATTAAAGCCAAAATAGGAGTCACGTGCAGTTCCTCGAGTGGTCGGTGCGGAAGAAATGGTGGCATTGCGATCGCTATTAGCTCGGTTCTCGAGTACGGGTCAGTGCCACTTTTTCAGAGCACTATCTGTGGCAGTTGCCTAACTGATCGGTTCTAGTAACGTTGGCTTGGCCCAAGTGCGCTGACACCGCAGCGGCCGCGGCCATGTTAACCGATATTCGCCCATCTCTGCCCAGAACTCGAATGTTATCGCCGATTCTGGCCCATTTCTAGAACAATCGTTAACCGATATTGGCCCAATACTGCTCCGTGGTGCAAAACATGAAACCGGGCCAATATTGTGAGCATTATTCCCCGACTCTGGCCCAGTGTCGGCGTGCCGCCTGGGGCACAAAAATAAAAAATAAAGAAGGAACAGCTGTATGATAATTCAGTGGGGAGCTCATTGCTGTTTGAAGCTAGAACGGGGGTGCTAAGAACGAAAACATATAGGGCTAAATTCCAGGAAATAGACACTCTGTGCGACGTATGCAACCGCAAAAGGGAAACTACAGAACATGTAATTTTAAGGTGCACGGGGCTTCGTCCCACCCTCCTGGGGGGGATGACTACGGATTTGGAGGGGGCACGGGGTTGTCCGGACATGGATGGACGAATGGACAGGGAAAAAATTGCAGTAACTAAGAGGAGATTGGAAGATTGGTGGAAAAGATCCAGGGAGGGGTGAAAATACAAATAAAAATAAACAAGGGTAAAGCTTTAAAAAGGGGGGGGGGGGGTGTTAAAACAAAAATGTGTACTACTTAACAAAAAAAAAAGGATGATGAAATGTTAGGCTAGGTGGCGCAAGCTGCCATCCGTTACAAAGGGTATACCCATTACCATCCATCCATCCATCCATCCATCCATCCAGTGGCTGTTGCGATTGCACGCAAAGCGAACGTGCCGTCGAGCGAAATTTGTCGGTTGTTCGCCGCATATTCGCTTCAAGGCCTTTAACGTATCCACACAAAGCCCAATATACACGGAGAAGTGGCTTTTGGTTATTAGTACAAACAGTTAATTAAAACAGAGAATTCAAGGCGACATGTCCATCTAAAATTAATGGTGACAAAAATATGCACCTTCCTTTATTTTTATTATGGTTCTCCGAGGTACGTGATTTTCCCAGTTCATTACTTTGATGCTATCGTCCTTACCGGTAGAACCCCGGTCTTTTGAATTTAAATAATTCCACCATCCGTCTTCGCATCATTTTTCATACGTTATCGGGCTCAAAGCTTAAAAATATGGCAGTAATCTTTAGTCATCTATTATAGACTCAAAATCGCGAAACCCTGGGAACGTTCTAGAATTAGATCTCCCTTCTAATCGCTGCTTAATCCACTTCAATTTTGCGAAAAGGTAGAGTAAGATGATACCGACTGAGTCGGCGTGACGCAGGTGTTAGTGGAGTTTAGAGAGTCGATAATTTGACATGTCATCTCGCCTTTCTAAAGCACCTTCAATCATAGCGCGCTGTACTGGCGTTTTTTTAAGCCTTCACGTTGTATTATAGATATACCCAGAAAAAAAAACGAAGGAAAAGAAAAAGATTTTAGCAGATGGATGATCGAAATGTGTCCCGCACCATTAGCCGCTTCGATCGCTTCTTTTGAAAGCGCGCATAAAACGTCAGCACGGCTGCTCGGTGTCAGAGATGATCGCGTGAGCTGAAACTTTAGCTCGCTAACCTTTATGTGGAAAGTAAAATATCTGACCCTTCAATGGAGGCGTGGCAGGAAGACATGACTGCAGGATGATGTGAAACACCTGGGCCGGCTTGCTAGAATCAGCGTCTCAGCTAAGACTGCATAAAAGGAAGAATTGCCTAAGCTAGCACACAAGCGGAGTGGCACGTGAAACCGCGCGCCACAGACTTGGCAGGCTCTCGTTCACCCTAGAGTGCCTCAATGCCCTTCTGTTTAGGGTGATATGCCATCGTTTGTAGTACCCGATGCCGGCAGCACGTGCTCAAAGGGGAAATAGAAAGAAATCGCAGGAAACAAAATGTCGCCGTGGTACAGTCAGCGCCACGAGCGCGTGCAGGGACACGCTCTTCCACGCGCTTCAGAACAAAAAATAAAAATAAGCGTTCGAAACAAAATGGCCAGATGTCATCACCCCAAGCAAAGCGCACATGAAGGCACCCTAGTTCACATAGTCTAAGCTAAGACGCTGATTCTAGCAAACCGGCCATGTCCTTTTTCTTTTTTTTTTTTTTTCTTAGACACACGAGACAACAATTTGGTTTTACTACTTCGTCTGCAGATTATTCAGTGTCTTTATTCGATGCCAACTTAGAAGCCAAATTCGTTTTTTCTATAAAACATAAATGAGGGACGGCTATTGCCTCTGTGGTTGGTCGAACATCGTTGGTCGATATGAAATACTTATGGATTTTGTGTCCTGCGGCCGGACGTGCTGCACTTCCCGCCGCGTGGTGGCGATCACTTTTTGACCGAAGTTGCTAACACATTCGAACAAACTTTCCAATGCAGAATTTTCGCATGAATAAATGAGCCCAACTTCCCGTACTAGAATCGGAGCTGCTTTTCCGAATTCGCTCTTCGCGTGCATGAGCATAACGTTCTTCTGGACGTAAAATGAACACGTAAAATCACTTATATTTTTTTTTTTACTCGTATGGCCTGCTTCAGCACGGTTTACTTTCTATATACTTCGTTTCAGCGTAAGTCCAGACGCAGCCGACGCTACGAGCTAATGGGACCAATCAAGTAGTGTCAAAAGCGCAAGTCACGAAGCCTTTTTTTTTATGATCGGTTTAGCCATGATAGAACACGTACAGAAACATGACGAACACCGCGATGGTGCGCTTTCGACGCTGTCTGATCGGTCCCATCAGCTCGTAGTATCGGCTGCGTATGGATCTTAAGGTAGAGCAAAGTATAAACTCCAAATGAAAATTAAAAAAAAAAAAAAGAAATGAGCAAAGATTTGTGTGTTTCTCTTATCTGACAAATGGCAGCTATTAGCGCCTAGAAGTTTGGGTGGTGCCCTACGGTGGTCCACTCCCGACGTCACGACCAG
Source organism: Ixodes scapularis (assembly GCF_016920785.2). Classification (NCBI taxonomy): domain Eukaryota; kingdom Metazoa; phylum Arthropoda; class Arachnida; order Ixodida; family Ixodidae; genus Ixodes; species Ixodes scapularis. The sequence goes on from NW_024609884.1 coordinate 41,799,195, forward strand.
GATACGCTTCGCCGCGATTGGCAGGATTTTCATCTGCCTCGTCGTGATTGGTAAAATTTGCCTCGCCGTGAACAGGCGATCGAGCAGGCATTATCAGTGTCCAGGAAGCTATGCTTTGGCCAGTCGCGAACTCCGACCACAGAGACGCTTTCGGCGGCACACATCGCAACACTCTAAGAAATGCCAGCGCGTATACTTACCCGCAAAACACTCAAATAGCCTATCTCTGCAATCTGGGAAATCAGCTCAGCGAATGATGAGGGGTAACATTCATAGAGACCTAAAAATGAAGTCTGAGATGTGGAATTACGCAATGCAAAGCGTCATGCTTGCATTGGGTAATGCCACAGCGCAGACTTCATTTTTAGGCTTAAATGCAGGGATTTTAGAAGTGGTCTATTGCGCACCTACGTTATCTATAAATACCACAAAAACGATTTTCCCATGTCGGTGCAAGCGTCTCATAAGCCATAGGGGCAACCTGCAATGCTGTTTGGTTTGGCGCTATAATTAGCGACTGGAGCGAAAACATTAGGTTTGCCTGGTAGTGGCGGCTGTGTTGTTCAAACGTGAGCTATTGCTCTGGTGACGCCGCTTACACTCTAAGAAATGCCTTCGCGTCTACTTACCCGCAAAACACTCAAACAGCCAAACTCTGCGATCTCGGAAATCACCTCAGCGAATGATGAGGCGGAACTTCCGTTTAGACCTCAAAACTAAGTCCGTGCAGTGGCATTAGGGAATCCAAGCTTGCATTCCGTAATGCCACCATCGCAGACTTCATTTTTAGCTCTAAACGGATGTTCCACCTCATCATTCGCTAAGCTGATTTCGTAGATAGCAGAGATTGGCTTTTTTAGTGCCTTGCGGGTAAGTAGACGCCTAGGCATTCCTTAGAGTGTAGCCTAGTGTCTGAAGCAAGAAATACTGGGTTGGCAAGGAAGCCGTTATCGCATAACATGCCAGTACGGTGGAAGCTACGGCCGTGGCCGGCCAATCGGAGCTTGACTATACGTTTCACAGGCGTGCGCCTTTACTGCGAAGAAGTACCAGGCTTTTCGCTGCGTCGAGCTGCAATAAATTCACGTTGCGCTCGTAGACGTAGCAGCATATCAAAAACGTCAACACGCAATGTGGGGGGCGAAATTAGCTCAGCATTCGCTGAGCTAATTTCGTAGATCGCAGAGATTGACTCTTTGAGTGTTTTGCGGGTAAGTAGATGCGCAGGCATTTCTTAGAGTGTGTAGTGACTGAAAATAATAGAGCGCCAGGGCGTCCCTTTCGAATGCCCGTCCTTCAGCCTGCGCTCGAGGCTCACGAGGTATACCGAAGCGTTATGGAAGCAGGAAGGTTCACGCTGGAAGCGGAACAACTGAATCTCTTCCCTGCCGTTTTTATCCTGTCAGTGACTTGATACCTTTCAAGCACTTATCCAGGTGAAAAATGCTGAGCCACTGGGCTGAGGGCGCGTGCGCGGCGTCTCATATTTTGTGGCAGAGAGCTACTGCGCACGCCCAGAACGCCTTCCACAGCCAAGTAGGCAAAGATGGCAGCTCACAGAAGGCGATTATTGGAAAGGTATATTGGCGGCGAGATGTTTTGGTGGTGCCCTCCTATGGTTACCTTTCGTGATGTCACTACCTCTTGAGCAACAAGTTCGACAGTGCTTGTAATTAGAACGGTGGAAGCTTGAAATCATTGCGCTCTGAAACCAACACTGCCAACACCGTCAAAATTGAAGTTCTTACATTCTTCTTAATTCCGTCCATGATGAATTCTTTGCTGACGTCATAGTCAGCATTCGGCCAATCGTGGAAGGCCGATCACAGCGACGCTTTCGATCGCTCACGTCGCCAATAGCCAGCCGGCAACAGCCAAGCGGCACCAGCAGTATGAGAGCCCACGGTTATACCTAGTGCCACTAAATAAGCTACGCTTCAGAGTAACGACACTTGGCCATATTGTGGCTTAAAATCATGGTTGCCAGTTATCTGAAGCTCTATCTGAAATCACAGGAAATGCTTTTCCGTCCTCCAAAAATGATTAAACAGACCGCGACAGAGAAAAGCAATATTACATGAGCTTCCTAACACCGAATCGAATGCTGAGGAAGTCGCGCTTTTGAATCATGACGATCTGAAGTTGCGTCTGCTCTGCACAAGCCCCAATATGGCGGCGCCCACAACAATGTCGGGGAACGGAGTGCCGGTACTCTAAGCGCAGCTCATATAGTGGCTCTAGTTATACCCTGTCTCGTTGCAACTTGGCAAAGGGTGAAGGTAGGGTGCCTTCATGTGCGCTGCCATTTTGTCCCACACTTTTATTTTTCTCTTTTGTTCAGAAGCGCGTGAAAGAGCGCGTCCTTGCACGCGCTCGTGGCGCTGACTGTGCTATGGCGACATTTTGTTTTCGTCGATTTCTTTGTATTTTACCCGTGAGCGCCCGCTGTCGGCATCGGGTACTACAAAGGGTGGCATCACCCTAAACAGAAGGACATTGAGGCACCCTAGGTGAAGGATAAAGCCCGGTTCAGACAGTTGCGTTTGACTGCGTTTGACTGCGTTGCGGCAGCGAGAAACCAGGGCATCCCTGCTGCTTATGTCGTGTGCCAAGATGATTTCTTGAATTGGATTCCACGCTTCATACGAAGCACGGATGTGCCGGTGACTCGCTTTCGGTACACGACGCAACGCAGTCAAACGCTCTCAAACGCAAATGTCTGAACCGGCCTTAAGCCCCACAACGCGCGCCGACGGCTTCGATATGCGCTACGTCTACGAGCACAACGCGAACATATTGCAGCTTGACGCAGTGAAAAGCCTGGTACATCTTCGCAGTAAAAGCGCACGTCGGCGATACGTATAGTCAAGTTCCGATTTGCCCGCCATGGCCCTATCTTCCACCATGCTGGCATGTTATGCGATTACGGCTTCCTGGCCAACGCAGTATTTCTCGCTTCAGACGCTAGGCTAAGCGGCGTCATAAGAGTAATAGCTCACGTTTGAACAACGCAGCCACCGCTACCAGGCAAACCCAATGTTTCTTGCTCCACTCGCTAAGTAGCGCCAAGCCAAACAGCATTGCAGGTTACCCATAGGGTTTGTGGGACGCTTGCATGAACATGGGCCTTTATAAGTTGTTCAATTTATACACCGCAAATGTCTAAACTGTGGCTGAAAAACTCGTTTTTGTGGTAGTTATAGATAACGTAGGGTGCGCAATAGACCACTTCCAAAATCCCTGCATGCAACACTGCGCGCGTTGCATAATGGGGCATTTTTGGCCACGAAGAAGAGTGAGGTGGTTCTGATTTCGATTGCCTGACGAAGTAGTGCATCTCAACACTGTATGAAAATGAACTGAGCGCTCGCTTACATTGCGCCCATTCATCTTCACGAGTGCCCCCGCTAGAGCAGAAAAGAAAATACATCAATAAATACGGCCGCTGGTGTCCTTACGGCCTCCACCAGCCGTACGAACTCCAGCGGCCGTACGGACTCCAGCAGCCGTAAGGATCTGCCCAAGCTTTGTGTGAAGGTACGGCCTGCCGCGTCCCGTATCTGTCTGGCGGCCTGGATACCACTCCAGATTACAGTATGACCCTCTCGGCTCAGTATACTTCTTTTCTAAGAGCCCGTAGTCCTGTTTACCTGCGCACAAACTCAGGCACGTCGGAAGCCGAGCCCCCCCCCCCCCTTTCCCCCCCCCCCCCCCCAAAAAAAAAAAAAAACAACGCAAAAAAACGTGCTTTAGCATTTTATTAGGAGCACCAAGAGTGTAAAAAATTTAAGGAAAGTCACATAGTTCGAAAATGGAAGCACTGTATTTCATCGTAACGGGATGTCGCGAAGTGGGGAAATTGAAATCGAAACATGGGCCAAAGGATTCCTAAGATGCTTTGTACGGTACTATGCCACTAGGATCGCTTCTATTTTGCAAGGGGTCTATTGTAAAGTTACTGAAATGTTTCTTATGATGGTGATTGTAGTGATGCTACCTAGGTTGTTTATAACAAAGGTTAAAAGTGCACGAAGTAAAGGAAACGAATGAAACCTCTGCGAGCGTCTCTTCACCTTCAGTCTTAATGCCGCCTGCATACAGTTCACCGTAGGGTTTCGGTAAGTTCGCTATTAAAGACCACGTGAGCAAGTAAAGCAGACGGAACGTTCCGTTGCAGTCTTATATAGAAAGCCCAGCACAATCCCTGAATGTCTGCCTATATCCTCAGCGAAACCAGATGTTAATGACGGGCGTCATACACGTCCTAACAGCTGGAGAGAACTGCTCTTTGGGCATAGGGCACATGAATCCTCTCTGTTATGAACAGTGCCATGCGTATGCATGTACTTCGACATTGTTATTCTTGCTTAAAAGAATATCGTCCGTTTCACTGTAAGTGGAAGCGAAAGAGAAAGAGCGAGCGCAACGCTTTGGACGGGCCTGACGCACGTGTGCTCTTGAAGCGAAAGCGTAGTTCAGGCATAAGGCTGGTTCACACAGCCCCAATTCTTTACGTTACATTACGCAAGCTTACGGACAAGCCACCGGGATATCGGTGCTTCATATCAAGCGTGGCTACCAATTCGAGAAGGTATACCTGGCCCGCGACGTTCGAGACACGAATGTATCGGTGACTTAGACGTAACGTAAGAAAACGATGCCGTGTGAACCAGATTTTAGAAGTTGAACCGAGCGAAACTCCTTAGGTTACGGTACGACGAGCCTTGTGTCCCTGGTTGCCATGGTAACTTACCGGCCTAGCTCGTCGTCACCGAACCATTCGGGCACGGGTTTAGAATGTCGCGTACCAGGCTATCAGCTGGAACTGGAAGCCACGCTTAATACGCAACACCGATTTCCCGCTGACTTGGACGTAAGTTTTCATAACATAACGTAACGTAAGAAAACGGGTCTGTGTGAACCAGCCTATAGGTTCAAGCTTCACAAGAATTGTTAACGCAAAGCGCGCGCAATACGAAGGCAGCCGGCAAAATGTGTGCGTGGCTCCCGGCTGGCGGCGCTAAGCAGCGTCATTGTCTGCGGTGAAGACAACCTTTCGCTTCACAGAGAACATGCACGCCAGGGAATTAATGGGTTATCATGCCGATAAAGCGAGTCGCCCTTGGCAGCCGCTCGCATTAATCTTGCGGACTTTGGCTGGTTTACGAGGCATCCTAGGTTATCGCTCTGTACAGGTCAATTAATAGAAAGAAACCACGGGTAGCAAAACGGTTTTAGACGGATTAAAGCGCGAGTGAAAAGTAACCTGGGCCTAGACGTGTCATGCTAACTTTTGAATCAGGAAGCGTAATAATAGAAACTGTTTATTAAGAAATTAGAAACCAGCTGGTGGCACGTTTGTAGAACACATGTTAAACCGAGCATAGTGCGATAAAACCTATATAATTCACAGGCAATTGTGACGCTGCGTTCAATGGCGTTCGTGGAGGCCACGGGCAATGTATGGACCTCTCGCCAGTGTCTGTCGTCTGGTTCTTATATACAACGGAGACTAAAAATATCTGCGGCGCAATTATCCTAGCTGGGAATGCGTATGTGCAACGGAGCGTATACATTGATTGTGTTGTGTCTCTATGCTCCTTGGAGCCGTGGAAGGTCTCTACCTCAATGTTTGAAACTTACGAGAAACAGGCTTCCTCAAAAACTTCTTATGCACTTTTTTGTTTTCGGTTTCACTGAAAGCATAGTTTACTAAAAAAGGGGCCCAAAGAAGTTTGTGAAAATGATAGTAAAAAGCAGAGTCGTAGACTGCTGGCTCTGCGAACCTGAGGAGTGTCTCGAGGGGTCGCCAGTCCCTCACGTTCAGTGTTGGCGGTAACCCGTTACAAGTAACGACGTTACCTGTAAGGGGTTACTTTTTTCAGTAACGACATTGACAACGGCATTGGGTAACCGTAACGGCATTGAGAACGACATGCCGTCACAAGCAGTGAGGCTACCGAACGGTGGCAGTCCTGGACAACCTGCCAGGCTTTCAAAGCGAAGTTAGGACGGGCCATCACTGGCAATGCAGCTTCTGCAGCTGCACAACCAAGCATATGACAGAGCTGCAACAGCATTAAAAAGCAGAATAAGTACACTAAGTGTGCACTTAGTCTGCAGGAAGAATCAAACGCGATGCAGGGTGAATTGATTAAGATGATACCCAAATAACGTGGAGCTAAAAAAAGAGGAAAGGGAGTAATTAGGCTTTCATTTGATTTTTTGTAACTGCGAAAACATAAACATTGTTTAATCTTATCATAGACATTATCGATGATCATGGTGGCTACTTTTTGTTTTCATTCCTTACTGTTTGTTCTGCAGTTTGTTACCAGAAAAGTAAAGTATTGTGCATTACTTCTTATCATGGTAAGTAATGTTAATGTTCGGAACTATTTATGAGTTGTTTCATCATCTTTTAATTTGATTTACCAGCCTGCCGTGCAAGCTGGTGTGGGAATACACCATCCCAACGTTTAGAGACCCACAGTCTAGAGTGCAATTCCCATAGCCCAGCACGCGCATGTTCGTGGCTTCCAAACGCGAGGAAAATACGCGCATCATGCACATCGGCTGAAATTGGCACGGGGCAGATCGAAGCTCGCTATTGGAGTGGTCTATAGCTTGAATGTTTTCATTTTAGAGATTAAGAAACCATTATCATATTATAGTTCCACTTTTTATACTTCCTGTATTTTATTGTTTCATCTAATAGGAATCTTGGATATCCGAGTTTCCGTTTTCTGAGATTTTAACGCTAGAGACACACCATACTCGCAGTTTGAATAGGTACCCAAGTAGCACAAAGTGGGCTCCAAAAGGGGGACCGGCGGGGGTCCCACATAGACAGCCCACGTGGGTCCCACGTCGGTTTTGCAAGTCGGGCCCCAGTAGGGCACACTTGGGCAGCCCACCTGAACTGCCCCCGGGGGACCCCCAAGGCGCCTGCTTGTGCAGACCGCATGGGTTCTCCTCGTGGGGTCCACAGGGGGCCAAGGTGGGCAGCCCACATGGGTGGGGCCCACAGGGGCCCAAGGTGGGCAGCCCACATGGGTGGGGCCGACAGTGGGCCTACATGGGCAGCCAACGTGAGGTCGCCCCGGGAATCTCATTGCATTCGGGGTCGTTCCATATTTTCATTACGGGGTGGGGTATCACACTGTATGCCTCACTTGCCCCGTGGGCCTACCGGAAATGTTACCATTTTGATAAATCAATAAAACACCTTGACCAAGGCCATAAAAATTAGGCATTTCAGGTGTACAAAAAAAAATCTCTGCACATTTCCACATAAAATCCTGTTGGGCAGGTAAACGGGATGCATAGCCAGCTTGAGCCGTCTGCAGACAACGAGTTTGAGAACAGATACGACATTCTGACGAGCACTTTTCGAATTCACCTTCAAATTCAACACTCTGCGCAAAAATATCCACCCCACGTTAAACGGCCTTCTCACCATACACGCTGAGTAATAACTTAGTAATAAAGTATAGCAAGCCTACAATTACTCGCTCACGCTTAGAATCACAATTATCGGTGATTCGGTATCAATTAAAGCCAACCTTATATGTTTAATTTCAAGAACATGCAGGAAATGTTCTCAATATTAGCGGAAAGTGCCGTTTTAAGATTTGCGCAGGTAGTCCAAGATGGGCATGCCCACAGTTTGTCGCCTTGCAGCCCACATTGTTGCTAACTTGGCCATCGCGGAGGCGAGGTGGGACCGACGGTTTTTTTACATGGGCAGCCCAGATCGAGCATGCCCACGCTTTGTCACCGTAAAGCCCACACCGTTGCTATGTTGGCCCCCGCAGAGCCGAGGTGGAACCCACGGGAGTTTTACATGGGCCGCCCATGTCAGGCAAGCCGGGCCCAAGCATTGCCACAGTGGAGCCCACACTGTTGGTAACTTGGCCCCCTCAGAGCCGAGCTGGGACCCACGTGGGTTCTACATGGGCAGCCTACGTCGGGCACGCCAACGCTTTGCCGTCATGGAGCCCCCATCTTCGTAAACTTAGGTCCCGCACAGCCTAGGTGGGACCTACGGGGGCCTTACATGGGCACCCTACGTTGGGTATACCGGCACTTCGCCGCCGTGGAGCCCCTATCTTCGCAAACTTGGGCCCCGCAAACCGCGAGGTGGGACCCACGGGGATTTTACACGGACAGCCAAACTCGGGCACGCCCACGCTTAACCGCCGTGGAGCCTACGTTATCGCATTCTGCCTCCGTAGAGCAAAGAGGGATCCAGCGGGGGTTCTATATGGGCAGCCCAAGTCGGACAAGCCCACGTTACGCCGCCGTGGAGCCTACATCATCGCAATCTGCACCCCGCACGGCCGAGGCGGAACCCACGGGGCTTTTACATGGGCAGTCCAACTCCGGCGTGCCCACGCTTTGGCCCTGTCTTCTGTAACTCGGCCCCCGCATTGTCGAGGTGTGACCCACGGACATATTGCATGCGCAGCCGACGTTGGGCATGCCCATACTTTGCCCCCCTAAAATGCACATCTGTGCTAATTTGCGGGATTTGCGGCCTAGCGCTTTGCACGCTAATTTTGAACTTATCTTTGCTGTAGTCACCCGCACTTCGAGGCTGATCGTCGCCACAGCTGATTGCCATCGACGAGGAAAACCGCCCCGTGCCCTGATATCGGAACCATCCGGACTACTAGCGACACCGCATCACCGATCCTTCAAAAGAAGTGCTCACATCGCCTCAAGCGGGATTTGCGGCCTAGCGCTTTGCACGCTAATTTTGAACTTATCTTTGCTGTAGTCACCCGCACTTCGAGGCTGATCGTCGCCACAGCTGATTGCCATCGACGAGGAAAACTGCCCCGTGCCCTGATATCGGAACCATCCGGACTACTAGCGACACCGCATCACCGATCCTTCAAAAGAAGTGCTCACATCGCCTCAAGCGGGATTTGCGGCCTAGCGCTTTGCACGCTAATTTTGAACTTATCTTTGCTGTAGGTGAGTTGAAATCCTACCACGTTGTTATTACCCGCTTCTTTTTTGCCGCAAATCCCAAAGTGTTGTCCCTGTGATTTTTGTGTGCAATGGGCGTCGACATTTGTACCTACAGGGCCCGTGTCGGTACTTTTTGTCCAAAAAACAAAGTGAGACCAAAGGGAGTGCCCACGAGGTTACAAAGTGGTGCCTTATTATTGCGCAGGGCTTTTCCAAGTGCTCGTATCCTGTTGCTCACTCTCTGCATCGCCAAATTGCTCATGTGATCTGGTGACATCGAAGCTAACCCCGGCCCCGGCCCTAAAGAGGGCGATAGCTCTAAGCTTGACCTAATACTTCAGAAGCTGAACACTGTTATTTCTGACAATGCGAGGCATCAAAAAGAGACCACTGACAAACTAAATGAACTGTCGTTGGGAATCGGTGATTTGACACGCAGAGTTTCAAGTCTCAAGAGCTCCGTTGGCAAGATTAAGGAACTGCAAAACGAAATTAAAAAAACAAATGATGTTGTCACCGAGATTGAAAGAAAAATTGAAGACGTATCCTCGAAACAGCAGGACGTAAGTGGTTTAAGTGACATCGTCGACAACATGAACAACCAAATGAGAAGAAATAACTTGCTGATTAAAGGGATTCCTGAGGAGGGAAACGAATCGTGGGCTCAGACTGAACGAATCGCACTTTCCTTCTTTTCGGACCGGTTGCAGCTAAACGTCGGCGATATAGAAAGGGCGCATCGTGTTGGCCGCAAAAGGGAAGGTTTTAACAGACCAATTATTGTTAAGTTCCTAAGTTTCAAGAGCAAGCGCGATGTGCTCCATGGAGCTTCGCGACTAAGGTCGACTGACACCCTGCGAGTTTGGATAGAGGAAGACTATTCGCCAAAAGTGAGGAAAATTCGAAAAAAACTTTGGGATTATGCAAAATCGGTCCGAACCACGCGCGATGGGGTAAACCTTGCTTTTGATAAGCTCTTTATCAACAATCAGATGTACGTTTACTGCGACGAAACCGATAGTGTTTTGCCTGCCTCGAGGGAACGGAGAACTGCAGACGCGCCACGGGATCTACAATCGTGACACAAAAAATATAAATCCAAACTTAGAACAACTGTGAGCGCCTGCAATCAGCACCGCCCTCTCTCATTTTTGCTAGCAAACTTTAGAAGCCTTCTGCCAAAACAGGATGACCTCGCAAGCAGCATTATTTCATGCTCAGTAGATGTTATTGTTGCAACCGAAACGTGGCTAACCGATACTATTTCAAATTCCAGTTTACTTTTAAGCGACAATTTTAACATATTTCGTAAGGACCGAATTTCCAAACGAGGCGGTGGCGTAATCATCGCAGTTCGAAAGGACATATCTTGCACTCTGATTTCAATCGACTCTCCTCTTGAAACCCTTTGGGTTTCCATTGGTACCGTATCCTTTCGGAATATTATTGTTGGAATTTGTTACCGACCACCTGATTGAACATGTGAATTTGTCAACAGACTAACAGATATTCTAGAATTTATTCATTTCAAGTATCCACATTTACCACTTATATTGGCAGGTGATTTTAATTATCCTGGGATCGATTGGTCCAACCTCCAAGTACGTAATACTTGCTCACGTGTAGAAGAGTGTTTAAGTTTTATAAATCTCTTAGATTCATTTTCAATGAAATAATTGGTAAAGGATCCCACACGCGGAGATGCAGTACTGGACCTTGTTTGTTCCACTCACCCCGAAAACATGTCTGTACGCGTGCTGGATGAAATTAGCGACCATAGAATTGTTTATTTCTGCTATAAGATATCGGATGCTACGAGAGTGAACCTAAAAAAAGTGATATATGACTACTCTAAGGCAAATTATAGTGATATTGCGGTAACACTGTCAGACTTTTTGATTCAGTATGAAAGCACCTTCCATACACGCTCTGTTGAAGAAAACTGGGTTTCAATAAAAAACAAACTAATCTCTATACGTGAAGCTTTTGTTCCTAAGTTAATCATTAACCCGAGTGAGGGTTGTCCCTGGTTTTCACGAAGCGTAAAACGCTTGATCTCCAAAAAGAAGAGACTTTTCAGAAAGGCCAGTTCTTCAAATTCAGACCGTGACTGGCAGTCGTACGAAGATTGTGCGCGCTTATGCAAAAATGAGATAAGAAAGGCAAAGAATAGTTTTTTCAACGACGATTTATCTAGCATACTAAAAACAAATCCAAAGAAGTTCTGGCATGTCGTAAACCCCAAAGAAAAAAATACATTTCCTTTACTTCAAGAAGGTGACGTAAAGCTTTCTGCATCCGAGTCCGCTTTTAAACTTAACACATTTTTTGGCGAAGTGTTTACCGACGAGCTCCCTTTATCTGACCGCCATGTTACACCTACAATCGTCATTCCAGAAATGGACGATGTGCAAATCAATATTGATGGTGTTATCAGTGCCATTAACCGCTTGCCGACAAAATCCAGCCCGGGTCCTGATGGTGTATGCTCGAAGCTACTTAAACTAACAAAGGATGCATCAGGTGCCGTGCTTGCCGGCTTATTCCAGCAATCGCTTAATACTGGCCACATTCCGAACGAATGGAAATCAGCAAATGTCGTGCCGATTTATAAATCTGGTAATCGGAATTGCCCAACAAATTATAGACCAATTTCATTGACCTCTGTTCCTTGTAAACTTTTAGAACATATAATATATTCATCTGTCATGAAACACTTAGTCTCAAACAACCTGCTATTTCCCAATCAGCACGGCTTTCAACGTGGTCTTTCGTGTGAAACCCAACTGTTTGAACTGGTAACGGATTTGCATACCAGTATTCACTCATCCTCACAAATCGACGCAATTTTTATAGACTTTTCGAAGGCCTTTGATCGTGTACCACACAGTCGTCTGATAAAAAAACTACAATATCTCAAAATTAATGATAAGGTAATTACATGGTTTCGTGAGTTTTTGCACGATAGAAAACAATCAGTACTTGCAAATGACATCACCTCACCACCTATACATGTCAAATCTGGTGTCCCTCAAGGATCCGTTATTGGACCACTTTTGTTTTTAATTTATATAAATGACCTCCCCAACAACATTTCTTCAAAGATTCGCCTATTTGCAGACGACTGTGTGGTATACCGTCAAATATCTAGTCAAAGCGACTGCCTGGCCCTTCAAAGTGATTTGGATATCATACTTTCATGGTGTGACACGTGGCAAATGCAGATAAATATAGATAAAACAAAACTAATGACATTTACCAATCGTCGCTCATCTTTTCAATACGACTACAAAGTTATAGATTCAAAATTGGATAAAGTATCCACATATAAATATTTAGGAGTCCACTTAACTTCCAACCTCTCCTGGAACACTCATCTAGATTATATCCTTAGGAGGGCTAACCAGTCACTTGGTTTCTTAAGAAGGCATTTATATATGGCAACTGCAGAAACGAAACTACTTGCATACTCTACCCTCATTAGGCCCAAGTTGGAATATGCAGCTATAGTTTGGAACCCGAATCAAAAATATTTAATTAATAATTTAGAATCATTACAAAACAGGGCCACCAGGTTTATACTAAAAACGTATTCACCTATAAGCGTCAGTCAACTTAAGAGTTCACTTGGTTTATTGACTCTCCACCAGCGAAGATACCTCGCAAGGTTATCCCATTTTCATAAACTCTATCATAGTTCCTCAGATTTCCGTCAAAACAACATTCTCCCACCGTCTCGCATTTCCCCTCGTCATGATCATTGTTACAAAGTTCATATTCCATTTGCAAGAACTAATCTGTTCAAATACTCCCCGTTCGTACAAGCGGCGACTGAATGGAATGAGTTGGCAAGCGAAATTGCGACAGTCACTGATCATGATACATTTATGTTGTTATTGCGTGAATCTTTAAAGTGAATGAATCATATATTGCCCTGTATGTTTGTTACTCGCTCGCTGGCTCTATTGCTTTTTTTCTAGCACGTCGACTGCCTCCAATGATGTGAGTGCGTGTGTGGCTTTTTTGTTATGTAATGTCTTCCCTTCATGGTTCTGTTTAGCGTGACACGATGTCTTCTGATGAAAATAATCCCTGGAGAAGGGGAACAAGAGGGACAAAGGACAAACACAAATCTCCAAACACAGCTAGGTGACTGGTGCGCGACCGAAAAAATCCGCCTGGTCCGGGTATCGAACCCGGGACCTCTCCATTACAGGTGGAGCGCTCTACCAAGTGAGCTAACCAGGGGTTAGACATCAGTAGAGCAAACGGGTTTTATCAGCCGCCACCAGTCTAACACCAACAAAGGTGAAGCTTGCAATTTAAGGTTATTATTATAATGCAATTAAATGCAAAGGTGCAAGCGAGCTGGACAGTAATCATCATTACTGTCCAGCTCGCTTGCACCTTTGCATTTAATTGCATTATAACGATGTCTTCTATTTTTTCTTGTAAAATATTGTATGATTATGTAAAAGTTTATACGACACCCCCCTCTATGTAATGCTCCTTTGGAGCCTTTAGAGGTATGTAAATAAATAAATAAATAAATAAATAAACTCTTCCCCCGCATAGCCGAAGTGGGACCATGGCGGTATTGCACGGGCAGCCCAAATTGCACATGCCCTCGCGTAGCCGAGGTGGGACCCAAGGGGGTATCGCATATATGGACTGCCCAAGTTGTTCATGCCCACGTTCTGCCCAACTTTGCCCTCGCATATCCGAGGTGGGACCCACCGCAGCACTGCGTGGGCAGCCCATATTGGGCATGTCCACCATTCGCCCACGTGGGAACAGCGTAGGCTTCGTAGGGGCTGCCCGAGCCCCTATTGTTCACGCGGGACCCAGGTGGGCCCCACGTGGGCCTTACCTCTTGTGCTACTTGTCTAATGCACGCGCACTGTGTGACATGGTAGTGCGAAGATGGCATCGGCGCTTTTTCTCATGTTGCTGTCGAAGGGTATTGGAGGAACTAAATTTTACCACGTAGGCTTACTGCTCAGAATGATCACCTCCCATCTCACTAGTTTTTATGAAAAGTTTTCAATTAGAAAGGAATGGCTGCAAAATTGGCGATCGCTTGTTTGCTCTAACAGTGTCGTGCGACGTACTCCGTAGTGAGATGCTAGGGAAGTTACCGAAAACATATGTAAACCAGGCACTTAGAAGTTTGGTGCAAGACCTATTCAGAAACATTGCTAGAAAAATGACAGCGACAACTCATTCATTTGTAAATGCGTCTTGTGTCCAAATAACTAGGACAGCCTGACGCTGCCTCTATTGTGGACACCTTTAGTTTGTATGCGGTGTGCATTCTTGAGCCAAGAGCTAAACTGACGCACCGTGTGGTAAGGGGGTTGCAGTTTTCAGGGTTCTGTGGCAGGCACCTAGAGCGACTGGAGTACCGAGATATAGTTGGCCTGCTCCTGGCGCATTCGTTCACCCGAAGCACTTGATCTGCTGGTTGAACATGCTGGCGGGGCCGCCTCCGTTCGTTTTCTGCCATGCCGTCAAATGTGCACAGACGCACTCACACATCTCCTCAAACATTATGGAGAGTGCAGCAGGTCCGAACAATCTTGTTTGCATTTTTGATACAGCAGCTCTCAGCAGCAGCGCACACGGATATGGCCGTTAGTGAAAACTCCCTATTCAGAGGAAAAGTCGGGTGACACAAGATAATGGGTCCCATGTCACAACCCTGGATTCGTTTCGTGCCTATGCGAAATAGGTCACTCTCTACCAAAGCTGGCAGCCTTGACTTGCGAAACACTGCCCAGTAATGATTTCAGCCTGGTGATCGGACGTTCGCATGCAGGAACCTGTATAGTTGTGGTCAACTACAGCCAGAAAAATTAAGTACAGACCGCATGTGAGCGCTTTGACGAGTGACGAGATAAGTGACGGCGACCCGCTTCGCTGTCGCTCGGTCGGTCGCGCGGCGAAGCAAACCGCATGAAAGGCGACGGCAGCAGGCGACCAAGGCGATACGCGAGGTTTTCTAGAAATCCAAAAACAGAACGACGTGGCAAGCGACAGTGAAAAATCTACGTCGCTCGTCGGTGACACTCGTCGCTGACACTCGTCGCTGACACTCGTCGCTTGTACCGTCGCTCGTTTCGTCGCTCGCCAAATCACATACATGCGGTTCAGCCTTTATGCTGTACCATCCCTTATAATTGTAATAGTCTGCTGCATGCTCTTTTGGAAGGCTAATCGCGATGTGGCAGCCGTCCAGTGTTCCTACTCCTTGGGGACAGCCGGTGACTGCGGTGAAGCGTCCACGTGGTCCGCCAGCTCACCTGCCCTAGCGAACTTGACGAAGCGGGGCTCCAGCTCGCTGAGCACGACGTCACAGAACTCGCGGAATATAATATTCACACACGAGCTGCTCACCCCGAAGAGATTCGCCACAGTCCTGTCTACTGCTGAAGAGGAGAGTTACCATCGTAATGGAGACTCGCTTGTGAAGCGGTATCGCTGATCGCATCCTCGTATTTTGCCTTCCCATACTTAAACCCATGCCCACGATATACAACAACGTTGCGCGGGGCACGCGGAAGCTGGTCTTGAAAAAGGACTTCGGCAAGTCTGGAAGGGTGGTTGCGTACCACGATGCTGGACGCAGATACTCCCACACTTGCCTTTTGCAAGTCACTGAAAGCCCCCCCAGTTCGAGCGCTGGGCACGGCTCCTCTGTGCGCTTTCTCCTTCGCGTTACTCCATCGACCTGACGACGGACAAATATGAGCTCCGTTCTTCGCTGCGCTAATGTCGTCTATAGCTTAGTGAAGGACACAAAAACTCAACGTCATCTGCGTCGTGCTCGGCGCTGTGGACGGGTAGGCTCAGAGCCATCACCTCCAACTTCTCGTCCACAGTCGAAACACAAGCGCTGATATTTACACGTACTTACATACGATGAAAGGCAAAACAAGGTACAGGTGACTAAAAACTATGACGAATGAACTATGATTAACGCAAAGAGAAAAGGGGGGGGGGGGGGGGTGAGCGAAACTGATAGGAAAAAAGGGAGAGCAGCAAAACTGCACTCAAGCTTGGAACAAAGGTGAGCAGAATAAAGCGAATGGATGTGGAAATCATTCCAATACCCGTCATTTCTGACTGACGGTAGCCTGCGCAACCTTGCGCCACTGCATCAGACTATACTCAGTTTTACGATGAGTGCGAACGAGGTCGAAGCTACAAGCGCAAGCATATGGCCCTGAACAATGCTTGCACATGTGCAAGCATCGTTGCACATGTGCAAGCATCTGCCAAGCACGAGCGCGCGTGCTTGGCAGAGACGCTGAAATCGCGGAGCTCGCTATTTGGCTGTTTGAGGAATATCTGTGCTTCCAATTCCATCTTGAAACATTTGTTTTCATTGTGTATTTTGTGCTCAAAAGTGTAATAAACTCGAGAAGTGTAGTAATTGTTTTTATAAAAAGCAATTATTTTCAAGTTATTTTTCTATCACGTGGATCACGTGACGCGCATCTCAACTGGGGTCATTAGGCCTATGTACCGTGTAACACCGAACAACCCAGTTGAGCTCGATAACAGTTGGGAGATGGCAACGATCGTCGGCTTATTGACAGTTAAGAGCGCTAGTGTAACTAGTGTATACGATGTTATCTTGCAAATATATGTGTAACAAGAATGTTTTTGCGTTTAGGAATTGCCTTTGCTTCGTATAGAGCACTCGATCGCTATGTTACTGGAACAGGCAGCTCCTTATAATTTCGCAAACTAGTCTGACCCATACCAGATGTTGGGTGTTCATCCGCAAACCATATATATCACAAGCTGTCAGAACAAAAACTGCATTGTTCTTATATCCTCGTGCTTTCCACTACGCAACTGACAGGCAACGCGGGTGTAAGAAAGAAAAAAACTTAAAAACTAATTAAGTGCGGCAAGCCTCGACTTTGTAACGGAGGAGGCCAGTAGGGGATGGCCAAATTACTTGTTAAGTTGATTAAGTACCTCGCTACAAGCCGTGGTAGCGCCGATCGGAGCCTAGATAACAGCTCGATGGCAGCTAATTGCGGATGGATGGCCTCCCCGAGCTTCTTTTATCCCCGCCGAAATTCCAGCTCAGCTGCAGCTTATTTTCGGCGCGGCACATTTTGGCCTCGATAGACTAGTCGTGCGCGGGGCGGCTCAGCAGCCACTCCTAAAGTAGCGGGGTGTCCCTCGGAAACTTCCGCAAGAAATGTCCAATCGAAAGTTGGCCGCGGCCTCGGCGCGTCGACCTCCATCGCAGCAATTTTGATGCCGGCTTGAGACTCGGAAAATGTGAGCATTCTGATGTAGCCATTCGACTGTTATACTCTAAATGAAGCGAAGGTTGTTTTTTTTTGTTTGTTTTTTGTACGCCGGGGTTGCGTAAAGATTGGGGATAAATAATCGGGGCGATTCGCTTTATTGGCATGCGGTTAATTAAGTCGTCTCAATAAATCAATTTGTTTTCCTGAAAACGCAACCAATCGACTTCCCGTTCTGTACGTTACAAAACGCCCAACGTGTGTGCGGTTCTGACGTCACGCTGCGGTGGTGGCGCTGATGTCGTGAAGGCGCAAGCCGCAGACGCTTCACCTCACGCGAATTTGGTTTCTGCGCAAGCGCAGTGCCCCCACCTGGTGTCTGCAAACGCTGACTTGTTTGTAAACAGTGAGTTGGTCTATAGTGCAGCCAAAACCTGAAAACGACGCTATTTAAAAAAAAAAAAACGCTTTAGTTTTACGTGATGTATTTGTTATCGTCATGATTTTTTTTTTATCTCTCTCACGCCTCGCTCAAAAACGATACACGTATGGATCATCTGTGTATTCTAAGCAAGCTACAGAGTGTTTCGGAGCGTTCCTTTGTGGTTAAATAGAAATATCACAAATAAGTCAATGAAGGGAGCGCCATGAAACATTTCTCGAATGTGTCTTTAGATGGTACAAAGATAGCACTCAAATTTCGTGTTTTTGTGTGTTTTTCTTTTTTGATAAAAATACGAGAAAAGAAAGACTCGTTATTTCTATGCACAGGGAACAAAAATGGCAACAAACCGCCTGGTTGGCGCTGCTACTCTCAAATGGCAGCGTAAAGAAACAAACAAAAAAACTTGCAAGCTTCCTCGAGATGTACACCCTAAAGCAGATCCAGCAGATCCGAGCGTGTGTGGTACTATCTGTATGTACAAGACAAGTTTATTTATTTATTTATTTATTTGACATACTGTAAGTCCTGATTAGGACTTTGACAGGAGTGGCAACGAGTTACAGTTGTAAAAGCAAGTGGTAAACTAATACGGCAACGAAGCACAATGCATGGAACACCAAAAAACAATGCAAATCAAGAATAAACAATAGTTAGATTGCGTCCAACTGGGAAAGGAACACTTCAAGATCATTGGAAGAAACGACATGTTCTGGCAACAGATTCCAGTCCCGCACCGTACGAGGAAAAAATGAATACTTAAAACAATCTTTATTGAACGAAAACTCTTGCAGATGACGCGAATGTTTGTTACGAGTGATACGGGAGTGATGAAGGGTTAGGTAACATGATTGGTCAATGAGCAATGAACCAGAAAGTATCATGAAAAAAAGCTTCAAGCGTTTATTTTCTCGTCTAGACTGAAGCAACGGAAGATTACACAGCGCATACAGCTCTGTCGGCGAATCTAATCTGCGATATCTAGAATAAATGAAACGCATGGCCAGTCTCTGTACACTTTCTAGGTCAAGGATTAGGCTTTTCAGTTGCGGGTCCCATACTTCCGACGCGTATTCAAGCAGGGGACGAACCAGCATTTTGTAAGCGAGCAATCTAGTCTCTGTAGATGCTAGTTTCAAAGACCGTCGTAGAAATGCAAGTCGCGTATTAGCTTTTTAACCATGTTTGTCACATGCATGTTCCATCGAAGGTCGCTCGATATAGTAACACCGAGGTACTTATAATTGTCTACTTTTTCAAGGGGGACGCCATCAATGCTGTACGGATAAGCTAGAGGATTTAATTTATGTGTGATGGACATACAAACGGTTTTTCTTATTTTCAGAGGCATGTGCCACTTCGTGCACCAATCCTTAACCCTATGCAGGTTAGCGTTTAAATTACTTTGGTCAGACAGAGCTGTTACCTTAGTGTACAAAATACAGTCATCTGCTAAAAGTCTCGCGTGCACCGACATATGTCCTTAACCAGATCGTCTATAAAGATAAGAAAAAGCAACGGCCCCAGAACTGAGCCTTGTGGCACACCAGAAGTAACAGCACAAAGATCCGAGTAGTTCTCTTCAATGCTAACAAACTGCTTTCGATCGGAAAGAAATGACGCTATCCATCCTGACAAGGTTTCGTACTTTAGCATAGGTCTTACCTTGCACATTAACCTTTTGTGGTTCACCTTATCGAACGCCTTTTTAAAATCCAAAAAACAAATAACGTCGACCTGACCTCTACTATCTAAAGTTTTCGAAAAGAAATGTATAATTTCCGTCAGTTGCGTAACAGTAGAAAGCCCCTTTCGGAATCCATGTTGACAGCTGTTTAGTAAGCCGTGCTCAGCCAGGAATGTATGAATATGCTTGGAGATGATGTGCTCAAGTATTTTACAGCATGTTGATGTTAAGGAACTGGGGCGATAATTTGCCGGGGAGCATGAATTACCCTCCTTAAATATCGGAATTACTTTACCTAACTTCCAGTCGTTTGGGACCGAAGAACTATCAAGCGATTTCTGTAAGATAAGCAATAAATATTTGGACGGCCATTCGGCATACCTTTTTAAAAACGAATTTGGAATTTGGTCCGGTCCCCCTGCCTTCGAAGGTTCTATATCGAGAAGCAACGAAAAAATTCCCTCCTGCGATAATAATACATCAGGAATTGCTGGTATACTGACGAATTCATCACACTCGGGTAGTGTGCCGTCATCACAAGAAAAAACAGTAGAAAAAAACCTTCCAAAAACATTCGCTATGTCTGCCTTTTCTGAAACAACCCGGTCATCTGTTACAAGTTTAGTCACGCCAGGTTTTCGAGGCGAAAGATGTTTCCAAAACCTTTTAGGCGAGTGCCGCAGGAAGCCTGTCATGGTTACGTTAAAATAATAATCCTTAGCTTTTCTTATCATTGCTTTAAGATCTTTGCTTAGGCACTGTAGTTTGTCACGCACTACATCTGCCTGCGATTTGCGCACTTGCGACCGACACCTTGAAACTTTACGTTTTTGATGTATTACGTCTCTAGTGATCCACGGGTTAGTAGTGCGGTTCCTTTTCACCTTTTCTGGGACATGTTGCGCAATGTAATGCGTAGCTATACCTTTGAACTTTTGCCAGAGTTGATTGACGTTTACTTTACGATCAAGACTGGACTGGTGAAATGCGTCATATGAACTATCTAACATATCTAAAATAGCTACGTCATCTGCATGACTGAAATCTTATAGGTAGTAACCTCGTAGTGCGCTGAAGGGTTATCATTTAAATACATTGATAAAACAACCATAAGATGATCAGATATTCCTGGCAATGCTCTACATTTGTAAGGATATAGCATCATACTATCACTTAAGAAAAACAAATCCAATATAGATTTGCTATTTCCTTGGATGCTGGTGAACTCTTTAACGACTTGCGTCAGACCATGTAAAAAAGACATGTCTATCAATGCAGAAGAAAATAAAACATCACGAGTTCCTGGTAGTGATGCATTCCAGTCGACCTCTCCAACATTGAAGTCGCCTGCAATTATTACCTTTTTCGAGTCAACGTGTAATTTGATAAGGAAATTATTTAAACTCTGGGCGAAGTCAAGACTCGTTCCCGGAGGACGGTAAACTGCGCCTATTATGAGCTTCGATTTTGATAATTTTAGTCTGCACCATACGCTTTCAATATCAGGGGTGTCTTCTATTTCAACATAATCGATACAGTTCTTTATTATAATGGCTTCCCCACCCCCTCTGCCCAAAATGATCTTTCCTAATAATATCATATCCAGGGGGAACGATTTCGCAATCAGAAATGGAAGGAATCAACCATGTCTCAGTGATTATTACAACAAAAGGCTCATGCTCGACAAGGATGCTTTCCAAATCAACAGTTTTATTCACAATACTCCTTGCATTTAAATTGATTATTGAAAAGGCCTTTCCATTCTCAACACGTCGTCGTCATTCTTCTTGGGGCTGAATGCTTCTCTGTACATCTTCTCTGAGGATTACTCTTTGCCGTTTTTGTTCATCCCACACGTAAGTAGTTCCGTTTATTTTTAGTTTGTCAAACACCAGAAATACCTTATCACCCTTCGCCCTGTTTTCACGTGAACTTTCCCAGAGAATTTGCCGAATAGTTCGTACCTGTTTAGAGTAATCTTCGTTAATAAAAACTTTGGTTCCTTTTAAACGTTTCGCATTTCGGATGATGTCTCTCTTTTCATTGAAATTCCCAAGTCGCAGAATGATTGGTCGCGGCTTATCAGGGAAGATCCTTCCTATCCTGTGAATGCGCTCAACGCTTCTGACATCTAAATTTAGTTTCGCTTTGAATATTCCATCAACAATCTTATCTGTCAATAACTGCTCGGTCTAGTGCGTGTCCTCTTCTATTCCATAGTTAAACATACAAGCGCATGCACAAGCTTACACAAAAACGCAAGCACACGCTTACACTATAACTCTAGTGATAGTTTATTCAGGGCCCTTGGATGTGGTCCTTGTAGAGTGGTATTGCCTCTTTCAATTGAAATAGAGATGATCTCCAAGGGCCGCTGAGCGCATCAAGCACGCCTGTAAAACACATATACACTAGTATCTGTTTTGTAGGCTGCATTTTGAGAGCCAAACTTCAACGTTTTATTCGTACCGGAAAGGACAGCTTTCGGAACGCGCACCTAGCTCACGGAGATGTAAACCATTCAGCTTAAATTCCCCTGGCAATGATATGACTGAGACAGTCGAATATAATTTTTAATCATGACGTTCTCCTGAAAATTTGCTCCTTTTCTAAAGTGTCAAATAAAGACCGCCGAAGACAAGATGTCAGTATAAATAAAAAGCTTGACTGTGAATAGTGGTGCGTGACTCCCTGATAAGAGTCAGGTGTCTTTATTCACCCGCGCATTGAGAGGACAACTCGGTAATTTTAGCACCCTTCTGTTTCACGTGATTTTGCAAAGTGCGAGCACCCTCGTGTGTCTCGATATGGGAGCACAGCTTTAGCTGATGCTATTTTGCCACATTACTGTCCAAAGTTTATTTACATTTTGTCATCGACACGCACCGCAACAATGAAGACCTCCACCCTGAGACAGACCGACGTCTAGGCACGCTAGAATTGGCTCTTCCTCCCCCTGCAGAATGGTAATAGGCACAAGGAACATTGTTCCTTAGTTGTGTTGTTTTTTATTTGATAAAAGTACATCTGATCCTTTACGACTCTCAAATTTTGGAGTTAAAAGTAGTAGTAAGCAACCGGAAGTTATCCAGCCTTAATAGTGGTCTTGTGTCTCCACTGTAAATGGAAACTTTAGCCAGTGCAATACGACCCCTGTCCTAGAGTATTTAATGTTAATCACGCAGTAGTGCTACACGACTGCAGGCACATGTACGATGCTCATTCAGCTCTAAACGCGCCGGGGAGGGAATTGAACCCAGGATTCCTGAGTTCTGCAGCGCGAGCTTTCGCTAAACGGTGAGCCGAGCTGTGGTGTGCAAACACACTCGGGCACCGATCCCCTAATTCAGAGATCGAGCAAGTATCGTTAGAGTCGAAGTCTTTTTAGGAGGATGCAGTGCAAGCCCCCCTCCTTGAAGGGTAGGGATCAATCAAACGCAACACCCATTTGTCCGAGGACTGTTGCCCGTTATACCCACGCAGAAAACCTCATCGCCTCCACGCCGACATCCGTCAGTGATTTCATGGTTGCTGACTTCGACAAAAAGTTTCCGTCGTCGACCTTGGGCCATCGGCGCTATTCGTTGTTACGGGCTTCACCTTCACGCTGGCTGCCGCCGATTATCATCCTCATTCCGCGTGTCGAAATCGACTTCTGCGGCGCCGAAAAACGCCTCTAGTAGCTGATTTGATACCTTCCGATGTGACATTTGTTTTCTTGGTTTTACTGGTGTCTCCAGGGGCCCTTGTCTCGTCCGTACGTGTCTGTTAGCAACAGTCCCTCCCTGAATTTTCATTGTGGGCAGCTGAAGACGAAAGTACTTCGTGTCGCTAAATGACTGGCGCTTTCCGCGGTCAATAAAATTAAAATAGAAAGAGATAGAAAAGAAACAAAAAGCTTGATGGTGGAAAAACGAAGAGGTGGTCCCGGACTAATTGCTCTCATAGGCTACCCATGGGGGCAACATTCCAAACGACGTCTCTAAGGGAACTACGATAAACGTTCACAAAGAATGTAAACAGAGACGCTGAAGGGGCTGAAAATCTAGTGGAACTCATTGCGTCTTAATGGAAAAAGTCTAGGCCGCGAAGCTTATAAAATATTATCTATATCTTAGAGGGGTCATTCCATGCTACATCCAAAATGGTTATACCTACCATCGCCGATTTGTTTGAACAAATGGTGATTATTTGCTAGATTCTAACTGGACTTTTGCAAAAATATATTTTTAGAAAAGATTTTTGATCACGTGAAATTTTCTGATATTTTTGCAGTGAACCCGAAACAAGTATAAGATACAAATCTATAAAAAAATCTAAATGATTACAATGGGATAGCTCAATTACCTTTGAATACTCTGCTGGGATTGTTCTTTCGTGTGATAACAGAGTTCATACAAGGTGTTCGCGCTACATTCAATCGCCATGACAGAGGGAGATAAATACTTCAGGTTCTCCTATGCTTTTTACCTGGGGTGCCATGGGTGTGCGACGGCTCTTGCACTCTAAAAAGGCTCCTGCGTCTACTTTCCATCACAACACTCGGAGAGCCAATCACCGCAATTTCCAGAGGCAGCTCAGCGACTGACAATGCCGAAACGTATGTTTAGTCGAAAAAACGCAGTTTGAATTGTGGGGAGAGCGCCTTTAGAGCGCGCGACGCTAGAGCGCCGACGTTAGAGCGCGCGACACGAGGGCGCTGCGACAGTAGCGCACTTGACACTCGAGCGCGCGTCACGAGAGCGGATGACCAGTTGAGCGCACCACACGAGAGCGCACGACCAACTGAGCGCGCGACAAGTTGAGCGCGCAACATGAGAGCGCACCCCATTTGAGCGAGCACCGCAAAATGTGTGATGTACCCGCTGCTCCACATACAGAACAAACTTGTGCGACTCATCGGATTGAAGCATTCGAAATTTTCAATTAAATGAATATGCCTTTAATAAAAGATAAAAATAAAACTGGTACGGCTTTTTTTAACCAATTGTTTACTGACATCGGAGAGAAAAGGGAACAGGAGAGTGGGGTAAGCATATAGGTATACCGGGAATGTCTGCAGTTGGGTGGAGAAGCGAGTATAAGCTTTCTTTACATGCCGCGGTGCGCCTCTCGGATATAATATAAATAGTTTACTTCTTGATATATTCGGTCTATTCTTGACAGGCATGAGGGCTCCGATCTATTTGGTGGCTATTTAGACGTCCCTCGCATAAGTTTAAATGGTATTCTGACGTCCATGTCCATAATGAAAAAAGCTCACCGCTAAAAAAGTATCAGTAAAAAACTCATCGAAGGAAAGCTCAGCGTAATTTTATCGGATCCACATCTTTCCAGTCTTTTGACGGATACAGAAAAACCTCCCCTGCAAATCTGTGATATACAAAATCAAAGAACTAATGAAGCTAGGCCAGCTGCAATGTTTGTTTTCTGCGAAAATGCACGCTGCAGATATCCTTTTTTTTTTTTTTTGTGCTGTCAGCTTTTTGTAACATTTCTTGGTTTGTCACACGCAAAAAGTTCGCCGACTCATTTCGCAATGTCATTGCTGAATTCCGCGGCATAAATCCCTACCAATTTTACATAAAACACGCGATGCCCAAACAAGTGGTTGGTCCAGTCGGGCCACTCGCGCTAGACTGGTTGTGCGCCCTCGTGACGGGCGCTCTAAGAACACGCGAGAACTTGAGACGCGCGCGCTCGCTAACGTCGCAGCGCTCATGAGTCGCGCGCGCTAATATCGCCGCGCTCTCGAGTCGCGCGCTCTAACGTCGCGGCGCTGTAGTGTCGAGCTCTCTAACGTCGCGGCGCTCTAGTGTCGCGCGCGCTAACGTCGTTGCGCTCTAGTGTCGGCGCTCTAATGCCGGCGCTCTGGTGTCGTGCGCTCTAGTGTTGTACAGCCTGAATTGTGACATTAATTGAGCAATGCAAGCGTGACGTTTTGCATTGCTTTATGTCACAACTAAGAGTGTGGTTTTTGGTCTAAACATGTGTTTCCACATCGTCATTCGCTGAGCTGCCTCTGTAAGTTGCGGTCATTGGCTCTTCGAGTATTGTGTGAGAAAGAAGGCGCACGTTTTTTTTTTTTTTTTTTTTTTTTTTTTTAGAGTTTGGTTCACTAGCGAGCAATCGCGTGAGAGCTATGCTCTATTTTTTTTTTTTTTTATGCTCTAGAAGTGCCCTGTCTCGCGATTTGGAGTGGCCGATGCGTACCGGAAATAAAAAAACGTCACAAGTGAGGCTCTTTCGATTATCTCGAAACAAACGAGACCCCCGACGCCGCCGAGCCTCGGTGGTTGCAGGACGGTGGCATTAGCAACTTTGATGTGCTGCCGACAGATGCACTCTAAAAAACGTCCGTGCGTCTACTTTCCCTCAAAACACTTGGAGAGACAATCACTGCAACTTACGGAGGCAGCTCAGTGAATGACGATGCCGAAACATATGTTTAGAACAAAAAATGCAGTCTGAGTTGTGACATTAAGCAATGCAAAACGTCACGCTTGCATTGCTTGCATTGCATGTCACAACTCAGACTGCGTTTTTTTTTTTTTTTTTTGTCTAAAATATGTTTCGGCATCGTCATTCGCTGAACTGCTTCCGTAAGTTGCAGTGATTGGCTCTCCAAGTGTTTTGCAGGAAAGTAGACGCACGGGCTTTTCTTAGAGTGTGGCACAACGCGACAAACGCGAAAATGCAGCGCTAGCGGCACCTCGACCGACAGTCTCCGTACAACGGTTGGAGCCAACCGGGCGATTACGGCACGCCTAAATGCAAGGTGACACGGTGCTCAGAGAAAGAAGTTGAATAACAAAGCCAGAAGGTCAAAATATTAAAATATTGTGCATTACAGGGACTCGCTTCGCGATGAAGGAAGCGTAATAAAACCCTTAGAATATTGTCTGCTAAAAACAAGACCCGTGTCGGCGACCCCTGCGGGGAAACTTCGCAAAAAATCTTTAAGTCCCATCTTGCAGGATATTTTTCAAAAAACCCATAAAAACAAAAGTCTTCGGTTCTTCTTCCTGCGTACACATACCATTCTTATTCCAAAAACAGATGCCGAAAACAAACTTTTCCTAGAGACTGTCTATCACCCACCAATACTATTTGCAATATGGATTATAAAATATTTTTGAACATTCTAACAAATAGATTACACCGCGTGATTTGCGAGTTGGGGATCACCAGACGTGTTGGATTTGTGGGATGACTATTCAGTCAAATATTCATATTGCGAGGAGCGTATCAGAGTGTGCATAGCCACTCAGGTTGCGATGCTGCAAGTTGTCCTCGCAGAAGCATTCGACCGTGTTAGTCATAAACTCATAATGTTCTGAAATGTCGTACACCAAGTGTTGTACATGCCTATTCCTAAATAACAAAGTTACAGAGAGCATCCCAATTCGTTCTTCAGTTCGGCAGGGCTGTCCACTATCGCGATTGCATTTAAGGTGATAGCATTTGAAGCACGTGTTGCACATTTCGTAATGGTTCCTGTGGCGTTCCGTCCCACGTTACTCATAGATCTCAGCCCTTAAACACGTTCTATTTTCTAGTATCAAATTATATCAGGCCTCCAAACTTGTTTCGAGGAAAATTAATTATGGATTTTATATACTCTCATATGCTTCCTATACCTCCACCCTACCAATAAAGTCGGGCATGTGTAGTCTTTTCTGGCAGTTTATGTTGAGGTGCGACAGAGTATAGTTTGCCTACTTGAACAGCTCAAGCTATAGACGCTTTACAAACGCGCCGGATAACAGTCGCCATTACTGACCTTCCCTTGTCTTCGCGAGATACCGAGCCACTGCAACGAACGTTGACGAGTCACGAGCCTCTGCAAAGGCCATTGCTCCATGGGGAAAAGACCACAATATAATCTAAAATGGCAATACCTAGCCTGCTATGTTAATGATGAATTGAAGTGCACGGAATGAAAAGGAAAAAAACTGAAGGTCGGCTCTGGTGACGCCCGAGCATAACTGCTACAAAGCGTCCATACTCCGTTTCACTTTAGGCGCAAGCGAGGCCGAAGCTATAAGCGCGATCATGTGGCCCTGAGCACTGCTTGCACTGCACGAACGCGCTTGCTTGGCAGGGGCACTGAAGGCCCGGAGCTCGCCCTTGAGCTTCTGCCACTCTCAAACTTAAAGGGGTACGGAGACGAAGTGACGCGAGCGGCGAGCTCTCTATCCCTCGCTTCAAACTCTACCAGCGAGAAGCGCAATGCGTATTGGGCTCGTGACGTCAATAGTACATGCACGGTCAAGGGTATTGTAGTTGCGATCCTTGCCACTTGGTGGCGTCAACGGGTGACAATATCGCCTAGTATTACTATCCGAGGACTGTACGCCCTATAGCCTATTCACGTCTCAGCTCGTCGCTCGCCCTCCCGCGGCGGAAACGGGAAGCGCTCCAGTGAGGGCATGCCCTCTGAGATCCACTAAAGCCACTAAATGGGGCACTCTGTTCTCCGATATTGTTGTGGGCGCCGCCATATTGGGTGCTTAGTGCAAAACAGACGCAACTGCCGATCGTCATAATTCAAAAGTGCGACTTCTTCAGCTTTAAATTCTGTGTTAGGAAGCTCATGTAATCTTGATTTGCTCTTTCACCAACTGTTGAAACACTTGTGGGGGACGGAAAAGCCTTTTTTGTGATTTCAGATAATGCGTCAGAAAAGTCGCAATTATGATTTTAAGCCACAAAATGAATAAGTGTTGTTACTCTGAAGCGTAGCTTATTTAGTGGCACTAGGTCCCCCGGTTCTCTTGCTCAGCGGGCACGGAGGAACTGCTCACGATCATAGATCGCGAAATGTTATTTCCGGATGCAAACAAAACCCTTTACCGTCCTAATGTAGTGCTGCAGCCGATATGGGATTGTGCCTTCTTGGAGAGTTTTAGTATTCCGCATTGAAGCAAACGCAAGCTCTGAGCGCTGGCTTCAGAGTTGCGTCCATGCTGTGAAAACGCATAGTCGCCGTGCTCCAATCGAAGACCGAATTGTTTTGGCAAGTGCAGTGTGGAACACGCAATGCAAACACACAGTGATGGCGCTCGCTCATATACGCAATACTAAAAGTCACTACTGCTTCACCGGTTTCAAACGCCAACGAAACGTGCTGCAGTGGGCAGGCGTTCAAGCGGGTAGGCTTTCCTTCGAACTGGAAAGGCTGAGATTGGCAAAACAACATCATGTAAAAATAATGGAAACAAAATGTTCTAAAAAGATAAGTAATTAAAAATAAAATGTAATCCTTTTCTTTTTATTTCGGGGCATTTGGTCCGGAAGGATTGGGGCGACTTTGGAAGTTAAACCGATTGCCAAAAGTCGCGACTTTGATAGCTTTACCCGCAATTTGTGTAATTTTACACGGATTTCTCAGATTAGCTAGATTGTTTTCATTGATTTTAGAATAGTTTTATTTTATAACTTGTTAATTAAATATGCTGCAATTGGTATCAGTGATGATAATTTGCACACCTATGATTGCCATACTTGTTTGGGGCGTTTAAAATTCGATCATAAGCAACAAATCATATTTGAGCTTGAAAAATGAGGTAATAAAATATCTTAATTGTATTATTTTTTATTTCATATTAATACAAATTGCGGCACTGTTGGGTTCCATTAAATGCCATGATCACAAAAATACGCTATTTAACAATAATAATCTTTCGAGAAAGGTCTCATTTTGTTTTTCTTTTTAGCATATGAAAAACTCCTGACATCGTTATCAAGGTATATAAACCGCCAAACTCTAGATGTAATATAAAAACATATGCCTCACGCGTTGTTTTTAAAAAACACAAACTTCTGCTGTCTGTTTCGTATTCCGTCTTTATGTTTTTGTAGGGAAAACAGCGCTTCTTAAATTATACGTTTTGTGAGCGTATTCTAAACGCATCACCCGTGGCGATATTTTGTAAAATTCGGATTGATTCTGTTCTTTTTGTGCTTGGGAATAATGTTAAAGCAAATTATCATCTAAATACTCAAAACCCTATTAAAAGAACCGCAGTTCATTATTTTACATGAAAATTATCCGAGCAAGAAAAGGTAGCAAGAACACAAATATGAAAAATATTGGACGTCATTTTTTTTTTCACAGATACAATATTTTATGCGACGTCTAAGGTGTATAATACACCCTGTCTTTAAAGGGACACTGAACTCTCCAAATCATCTTGAAGTGCCTGGATCAAACACGTACGTCCCAAAATAAATTTTTCGCGAACTGCTTCAGTTCATTAATTACGTTGTGAGACTCGTCTTGAGTTATGAAAGAATCCAAAATTAGCACCTATACCGACAATTTAGATCCAAAATAGAGTTTAATTTCGGTTTCGTAACAGAATTAAACATTCCTCCTGGCGTAAATATTACGCTAAACACCGTTTTTGTATTTCGGATAAAGAGGTGACCTCCGCTCATAGCACCCTAGCTTCCTCGTATAAGCAGGAATAATTTGTGCCGCTCAGTGCAGCCAACCCAGTAGACAAGCTCAGTAACTGGTATACCGGCGCGCATCTCCGACCCTCACTATAACCGCCATTTTGGAAAACAAGTGGCGCCACCTATAGTGAATTGGAGTCGCAAATACATAGCTTGCCTGTAACGCGTCATTCGCGACCATGCCGGAATGCTGTATGCCACGACCGTTCGTTTCACAGTGTTAGTTTTACACCTCAGAAGTACGGTAGCTCGAGGGAACCAGTAAGTAGAAATAGCCGTCAGTACCCAGCAATGGTGACAGCTGCGAGCTATATACTATATAAGGTGTTCACTGGCTGCCATATTTGAGCGCGCTATTCACACCGTATCCGGGGGGGGGGGGGGGGGGGGGGGGGGGTTATGGTTGGTCTGGCAGGGGTCCCCGCATCCTCAGATCAGGCTCCTACCTGAAGTCTGCAAAGAATGGCGATTTTGATGGTGTGGAATGCACGCAGACATGTACAAGTATAGCCTCCTCTATACTCCCAAAGCCTGACGGTTCGACGACGGAGCCATAGAGTGTCCGGTCGCAGATTTGGAGTGCGAGGATCTGGTAGCACAGAGCATTTCTCGGGGAGCCTGCAGCAGACTTGTGCCCGTTACTCCGAAAAAGTAATTAATTACAATTACAATTACTTGGCCTAAGAAGTAGTGGATTACCGTTAGAAATTACTCACCGTAAAAATATAACTGATTAATCACTCCGTTACTTTACTCAATTACTTTTGCGTTACTTTAAAGAAACACGCAAAATACCTGCAATATCTACTGCGTGTTTGTGGGAGGAATTTCGGGCCCCATCAAAAATAAAACCGATTCAGTACTATATCTACCGATTATTTTAGGATAATAATTTTACGACGATGGATCTATAAAGCTCTAAACGACTGGAACTCGATATAAACGAATCTAGCGCTGTCCACCCGGGACAGAACTGAATCCCATGAACATGTGACGATTGCACATGGGTGGCGGAGGCACGCACACCTTTCCAAATATGGCAACGGCAAACTTTAAAACACGACTCTCCTGAAGATGTGGTTTTTCTACGGTTGCTATATATTGCATAAATAGGGGCTGGTTTAGCCACTAAAACCAAGTGTCTGTAAGACGTACATGCGGTACTTGCGTTTGGGCAGATTTCAGAGTACCGCTTTTTGAAGGTTGTTATCCGGCCTTGACCCACTTGATCTTTTTTCTTGGTCATCAAACTAATCAAAACTGAAACTTCACACGAAATATTCATCCAGAATCTTTCAGCTAAGCTAATTTTTCCGTTTAGAAACTATTAAAAAAAGCACAATTTTCAGTGAACAGCAGGCTTCAATGTATCTCACGCGTTTACAGCCGCCTTGCGCTGCCTTAACTCCTATGGAGGCACCCTACTGCGTCCAAGTCAGCCACTGTTTATTCTCAGAAAACTCGGGCTGTGTTCCCTTTCCCTAAAATGTGGGGGTAAGTTCCCGCAGGTACAATCCGCTGACGAGTACCCCAACATTCTCGTTTCTAGGAATATGGGTTCACCTTCGAAGTCCCAAGCCATTTTGGCTGTGCTCCCCGGCCACCTTATCGCCTGCTGTCTAAAGTTACTGTTTGAACTGACAGTAGTGTTGATGCTACATTTTTTTTTTCTGTTCCAATGAGCTGCTGCCATCGCTTCCCTTATGTTTGTGCCTTACGCATCCGCTAGGGCGAAGTCAAGTGACAGAAACCACAAAGCTGGTTGGTCCAGCCAGTATTTAGCTTTCACAGCGCTGCCAAAGATGAACTCGGTCAAGATTTAGTTACAATTTATTTATCTTTTTTTTTTGTCTGTGGGGTGGGTGTGTGTAGGCTGGACATCGACAAGCAAAGGACGGTCTCGTGTGACAAAAAAAAAAATGCTGATTGTTTTTTGCGGGACGACACGCAGGGGGTGGGGCGGAAAGGAGGGAGGGGGGGGGGGGGGGAAGGGGGCGAGCGGACATCTGCACCAGGGTCACAGTGTCCACGTTCGTACACTTCACGACTCCCATTCGATGGTTTTATGGGCCATTAGTTTTCTGCTCTTTTGTGCGCTCGAAGCAGTCCGTTCGTTTTCCAAGTCGAAGCTTGTTGCCTTCATATAAACAGTCGAATCCTCCTAGCCTGACTGACCGTACGAACAAGTCCAGAAACGGGCTCTGGCTGGGCTGTCGCGGTTTCCGAGAATTCCTTTCCTTCACCAGCACTAGATCGCTTCGCGAGCGAACCCCGTCTTGTGTTACCATGCTAAAAGCGCGAAGGCCGTTGCATCGCCCTTCTTCCTCTCTATTTTTTCCTTTGACGGGGCGGAAGAATTGTAACGAGTAATTTCAGTAACACGTTACTGAAAAAGTAATGAAATTCAATTACAAATTACATTTTCAAAAAGTAACGGATTAATTACAAAATTACTAGAAAAGTAATTAATTACAAGTAATTCCGTTACTTGTAACGGATTACTTCCAAGTCTGGCCTACAGTTAGCGCACAGCGTTTGTAGCGGCGAGGACCCGAAATATGGGTTTTAAACCATGGCCTCCGAGACTCTGAAGCGCGCGCGCTTCGGTATCTCGGAAGTCATGTTCAAACTAGTCTTGTGCCCGTTACTTAAAAAAATGTAATGGATTACAATTACAAATTACTGAGCCTTAATGAATAACCGTTACAAATTACTTTCGTTGAAAAGTAACGGATTACTTTATTCGTTACGTTACAAATTAGTTTCACGTTACTATACCCGCACACTCATCAAAAAAACAATAGAAGCAATGTTGATGTTTAAAAAAAATGTTCTGGAATACTACTTTTCATTTCTCATACTCAGGAGCAGAAAAACACTATGAAAGGCGATGTAAAGAGGCAGTATCTCGGCGTTTTCTTCTTTAACTTTGTTTTTCGCATGTTTGTATAGGCCTTGAACGTTTTTCGAGTGGCTCTAGTGACCGGTCATACAAAAAATCATGTTGTATTTACGGTTGTTCTCATCTTCATGGCGTTTATTTTTTTTTTTTTTAACTTGCTAGGTTTTGTGTTGCTGACCTGCCTGCTCAACTTTCTGTATTATTTTGATATTAAAAAGAAGAAAAGTAATGAGTAATTGAAGTAATCCGTTAGCAATGATGGTAACAAAATTACATTACAAATTACTGCCCCAGAAATGTGGCGTGAAAATTAGAAAATTACTTGAAAAAGTAGCAACTTACAAGTAATCCGTTACTTGCAACGGATTACTTCCCAAGTCTGGACCAAACCCGACGAGAAAAGAAGCGGTAGCGCGAAGAACGCGAGGAGGACGAGCGGACATTCCATCGGCTCGGGACCATAGAGTTATTACGATAAACGCTAGAGGCTCAGAGGCTCAGCTGGCGCTAGTGTGCTGTTGCATTTTGAAGCAGACAGCAAGCAGTCGGAAATTGACTTCCGGTAATGCATTTGGGGAAAAGTGAGTGGCATTTTCTCTCTGCGCTCGATTATAAGAGCAAATATCACGAATAATTTGTACGTACTAGGCACATTGTAACATTTTTCAGTCAGGCAGACGAAATAATTGGTCAGTTACAGTATTTTTATTTGAAATTCGTGGTATGAAAAACGGTGTTAAAACCGCTTCGTACGTGTATTTATGTGCACTGTCGGACACTGTTAGCGCGAATACGGCGTCGACGCTTTACAGCGTGGGGGATATACGTGCCAAACGATCGAAGGACATCTGGAAAAACAAGAGAGACGGCAAGAACTACGCCGTAACACTGGATAAGTAACTCCTTGTGCACGCAGACGATCAAAATAAATTGAAAGCCACATAATATAGTCAGATTTGCAATAAATAAGTACCGCTTTATTCTTTCTGCTCATGAATATGTGCGAAGATGCTTGTTCAGGGTTCAAATCATAACCCGCACGCTGCCAATCTTTGCAAATAGGGGGAGCCACAGAGCAGGTGCCCGATAAAAACTGCTCGACATAGAAAATAATCAAAATACACCTTTTGTAGCTCACGTGCTTTGTTTTTTGCGTTAGAATGTTTCTTTAACCGATCGTAAAGGTGCACAACGGAGTAATTTTCATCCAATGACAGGACGGGCATATTAGCAATATATAGCAATATATAAGCACAACCGAAATGCTAGCAAACCTTGAAAACACTCTGCATTCCTTTCGATCGTTAGTTCTCTTAGAATCGTCGATCGTTTTCACATACCTTCCTTGAAACAGAGGTTTGGACCTGAAATAGAGCGACGTTTAACATCGTTCAGTGGTAGAGAAAAATGCTGTAACTAAAGCAATTACACTTTCACAATATCAATAAAGGTGCATACTATGCGGTACAACCGAAATGACAAAAGTTATTCATGTTATTTTCCGGCGAAGAGACACAATTCACGCGCGTTTTGCCGTAGAAATACACAGGGAGGCTAGAAATGTAGAATGCATACTGTCTGCTCTAATTTGCAACCGGAAGTCCCGTAGACACTAGCGCCAGCTGAGCCTCTAGCGTTTATTGTAATAACTCTATGCTCGGGACAACTGTGTTTCGGCGTCTCGCCACAGCGGCGCGCCCGTTACATGCCCGTCCTCTCATCCGTTGTCTGCCGCTCTACCTTTTCAATTTCGGCGGCCGCATCTCGTGGCGATCTATCAGGCTTTGTCAGTATAGAAGAGGCTATGGTACAAGTTACTCAAAAAAGGTAATGAAGTTAAGCTACTGAGGATTGGCCTCAAAAGTAATTCGAAAAGAGTAGAAATTACCCAAATGGAAAGTAATTGAAAAAAAATTACCAATTACCGTAAAAACGTAGCGAATTACTTTTGAAGTTACTTTTATATGTTTTTAATGGTAAGAAGAAAGTATATACGTTTTGATCAGTTAGCGAAATATTGCCAGCCAAATATGAATCGGCTTGTTTTTTTTTTTGTTTTTTTTTTTCACAGAAATGCTTTAATAATAGCTGGTTCTGCTTCTGCGTGCCTAATTGTTTTGTACTTTTTTTTTTTTGGTCAATGATGTACTGAGAATGTATCATTTCTACTTTGAGGTTTAGCACTGCCTGAGCTTGATATTTTAGACAGTGTTTGCTTGTGTGCAGTTGCGTAAAGTACATATAAAAAGTACTTGACGCAAAGTACAAAGTAAATGAGAAGTTATGTTCTTCAAGTGAAGTGGTGTGTACACCGGGTGCAATGTACTTGAAGTAACTTACTATAAATACACTATATATTTCAAGGTAAAGTACAAGTACTTTTAACACAATTTTTTATGATGCTCTTTCATCATAAAAAGTCAAGTTTCAAAAGAGTCAGGCACGTAGCCAGGGGGGGGGGGGGGGGGGGCATGGGGCTCGCCCCCCCCCCCCCGAAATCTTCCATTTTATTTATTTATTTATTTATTTACTTGAAATACTATCGGTCCTACACAGGACCAAGATAGGAGTGGATTTTTTACAACACAAAAAAATACACACGCTCAAAATGCACAGATTAATAACACGAATTTAACACAATGATGAAATGACAACTCTAGGTACTGCTGTCAGAAATCTCTGAAATAAGGGAACTAAACTCTTCTCGAGTTGCAGCGGTAACAACATGTGCGGGTAGCTTGTTTCATTGCTGGGACCTCCTCTCCCTCCTCCCCCTCATACAGCATTTTGTCATGGACGCCCCCCCTCCCCCCCCCCCCCCTCCCCCCCGACACGAAATCCTGGCTACGTGCCTGAAAAGAGTAGTTGTTTTACTCTCGCTGAGGGAGCAATATGACACAATAAACTTATAAGGCACTTATTTGTGTCGGTCTTTTAGCCGCCATTACTTCACTCAGAAAAATTACCAGCTGACGTCTCGAATCACACGACGATACGCCAGTTTTTGTTTTCGAATTCGGGGAATGTACATTGAAGCCGGGAGTTTTACTGTCCTAGGAAAGTACCAGAAAAAATACTTTAGTAAATTACAAGTACATGCTCAGAGAATGTATTTCAAGTAAAGTACAAGATTTCTGAAGAGTAGTACTCTAAGTGCCATGTACATAGAGTACTTCTCAAACCGGCATGTTTATTTTTTTTATATAAAAACGTTTGGGGAATTACCAAGGTTTCTCGGACGACCTTAGAATCTTTGAAGATCTGCATATTCTGAGTTTTGGGAGGAAAGGCAGCGCAACCTCTGAGTTGCCCTTTAGAATTGCGTTCTACAGGGCAACCTTTGCGTTGCCCCTTAGAACACGATTCTTCGAGTACAGCACAACCGACGGGAGCACCAGATGAGCTTCAAAGCGGGTGCTGCATTTCGTTGCCCCCTTTGAGTGAGGATGCAGTGCGTACAATTCCTGTAGTGGGCGAGAGTCCCTACTTTGGGGAAACGCGGGGACCAGCCGTTTATTCAAATGAGTCAAGTCTCCTTGAGCTTCGGGACACAAAGAAACGGCAGTGCGGCGCTAATCCCCCAGTTATTAAGCTACTCTTGCGTCTTATCTATTCGCTCCCTGCGCCTCGTAGCAGTGTTGTTGCAGTGGGGGCTGGTGAAAATTTTGGGGGGTTTCGGAATCTCCAAATCACCTTCTTCCCCCATCTTTCTACACCATATGTTTCCCCCTCTTTGCAAATACCAGCTGATCTTCGAACATCTTATCTCTTTTTGTGCAGGAATGTTTGTTGATAGGCTAAACAAAACAAACACTAAAATTCGAAAGTAATTTGCTATTTGAGTAGAAGCTACTCGGAAAAAGTAATTGAAATAAACAACTAATTACTAAAATAAAAATATAATTGAAAGTTACGAAACTACTCAGAAAAGTTGTTAAACTACAGTAACTTAAGTAGAGTAGTTGAACTACGTACAATTCTGAATGCACGTTGGTGAAGGCTTGAAGAATTGTGGAAGTTTTAACATAGCCGCAACCACGAGAGCTCGATGCCATTGCTTTGAAGAATTTTTCCGCAGAACGAGCGCTCAGGCTAGAAATGCATGTCTCAAAGCCAGGACTGCGGGCTAGCTCGCGCTTGTAGCTGTGGCTGCAGTCTCAGCTTATAGGTGAACGGAGTATACACTATTCCAATACCTACAAGTCACCAGCCCAGCGTGCGACCTCATCAGCCCAGCACGTGCATGTTCGTCGCTTCGGAAAGCGAGCAAATCACGCGCCATACGCACGGACACTGAAAATGGAACCGGCCAGGAGCCCTTTTTTAGAAACGTCTATAGTAAACGTGTTATCGTTCTCCGCCAAGTCGCACTCAGGACTAAGTAACTCCACGACGGAGCCATACTGCCGCGAACTGGCCCTGCTTCTTAGGAACTCATGACGTGGCGGCATTCCAACGGAGCTTCACAGACCGCCACCAGACGCAATTTTGAAATCTGTTAATTCGTTTTAAAATTAGCTTTCTTGACTTCTCTGCCTGCAGCAACGCTAGTCTAGGCTACGGTTTCTGGGCTGCCGGCACAACATAGGCAACAACTAAACGAAGAAATAAGTGCAAACCATTTCGTTTCCGTATCCCTTTAAAGTGCGACGGAGTATTGGTGTCTGTGGGGATCGGTGGCCGAGTGTGTTAACGCATTGCAGCATGAAGCACGGGAAGCGAAAGCTCGCGCTTCCGACTCAGGAACCCAGAGTCCAATTCCAAAAGTTGCCCGTTTCGGCCTGAATCAGCGCGGTGCTGGCGTGCGGTTATGGATTACTTGTGCATGACGCACGATAGCATTCACTGCGCTTACCAAGTGAGTAATCTACTGTGGGAACACCAAACCTTTAAAGGGGCGGTGCAAGGATATTCAATATAATGATTTTTACTTTACGCGAGCTTACTGGCACTAGTGGAACTCAAGGATACTCGTACGCAACGTCACTGGCCAAGAAACTTCGTTTGTTGCGGTGTAATTTCAAGTATAAAAGCGAGCGTTTTCATTCAATCTGTCCTTCGCAAAACTAGATGACGTAGCTGGGCGGTCGCAGTACCGCCCAGTTACGATATTTTAATGCTGGTCATAGATGGTACCCGATTATTGCGTGGGCACTCGATTTCGGCTCGTGATAAACAATAGTTCGAGAAGCATTCGGGTAGTGGCCTATGTCCAATCGCTGCAATGACGACAATAGCCGAAAGCATAACAATATCTGGAACTCAGCGCGTGTCCTGTGATTTTCCTACCTCAGCGGGTGGCTATATGATCAACATTGGCGGCATATAATCGGCTCCAGATCACGTGGCCGCTTGTTCTGGGTGCGAGTTGAGGAGGTGAACACTGCTCCTTTTTATTTAATTTTTTCTGCTACTTCGATTGCGTGTGGTGAAAAACGAACGGATGTATCACAGGTCATTAACGTCAGGAATCTAGTGTCTCCCCAATTCGGCTGAAGCCTCAAATCAGCTACATCCTCAATTCGGCTAGCAGTTTCGATTCGGCTGCATGCTTCAACTTGGCTAGATCCTTGTTTCAATACGGCTGGACGTTCCAAATTGATCAAGTTGGACACCCAAGCATATGGTGCCCCCAATTTTGAAGAGAGACGTTAACTATATCCGTATCTCGCCTTAACATTTGCAACCTGCGAGTTCAAATCAATATATTCAAGCAGCTAAGAAGACTTGAGGCACAGAAACATTTCTGTTTGTGTTGTTTGTCTGTGGAGCTGCTGTGCAAACACCAGGTGTAGATGAAGAAGAAAATACAAGTCTGAGTTGCAAGTCAGCGCTGCGTGAATGTCCCTTCCTTTTGTGTGCCTGTGCCCGGTTGTGAAGTTTTCGCGCTGTGGCGTCAATTATGCAACACCAACTCGCCCAAACCTCCATCTTGACATATTTTTAGGGTTGCCAGTAGAAAGTTTCACTTTGAAAAAGCGATGAGGACCGAAGTCGCCAAGAAAATTTATGCGGACGTAGAAGTTTGATTTCGAGGTCAGTCATATCTACTTGTCTGTTTAGCGAATTTTGAGGTAAATGCGTGACCTTGAAAAAAATTACAGGTGTCCTGCTACATTCCTTTTAGCCTCCTGAAAATATAAATTGTTGCAATGATCCTCTACCACATTGTCTTGTCTGAAAACTGATGCAGGTATCTTTTTTTTTTCTCCTACTCAGTTTGACGTAGGAACTGCCAAGGCGTCCTGTCCCGTTCACGTGAACAATGGCAAGCACTGGGAGAAGAAGCAATCTTTGGACTGCTGTCATCCATTCTTTAGGCAGGTGAATAAATTATTTTGTTTTGAAGCAGAGGCCTGGTGTTTGCACAGCAGCTCCACAAACAAACAACACACACACAAATATTTCTGTGCCTAAAGCCTTCTTAACTGCTTTAACTTATTGATTTGAGCTCGCGGGTTCCAATGTTAAGGCGAGATGCGGATATAGTTAACGTCTCTATGAAATTGGGGGCACCTTATGATTGGATGTCCAACTTGATCAACTTGGAACGTCCAGCCGAATTGAAACAAAGATTTAGCCAAACTGAAGCATGCAGCCGAATTGAAACTTGTAGACGAACTCAAGATCTAGCCAAACTGAAGCGTGCAGTCAAATCGAAACTACTATAGTCAAACTGAGGATGTCCGAACTGAAGCGTCCAGCCAAATTGAAACTTCTAGCCGAATTGAGGATGCAGCCGAACTGGAGCGTGCAGCCGAATCGAAACTTCTAGCCGAATTGAAGCAATATCCGAATGGAGGCTTCAGCCCGATTGGGACGTAACCAGGGATGGTGAGGGATCCATTCTAATAAGTACTGTAAAACCCTTAATGTTCGCGAGCCCTCAATCTTTGCGAATTTCGCGAATTGAAGAATTCGCGAAATTTAAGGGCGCGCGAAAATTTCGGTCCTTAAGATTTTCAAAGCAGGCGTCTGGAATTCGCGAAATTTAGTGGTCGCAATTATGTCATCTGGGACCGATTCGCGAAAAATAGGGGCCGCGAAAATAAAGGGTTTTACAGTATTTGCACAAAGTACAAAAATCGTTGTATCGTCCCTCTAATATTGATAAGGCGCGTCTGTACAGCTCTTTTACCCACACTCCCAGCACTCTCTTCGGGGGTTGGTTAAGTTGACAAAATATATATTTCTTGATCTCGAAAAAAACTGCTAGCTCAGTCGTTTTTTCTTATCATAAAATTCATTTTAATACCTCGATCAAAAAATTGAGGGATGCGCCTATTGTGCAATAATATCTTTGTAGTCTTACATCTGCCGCGTGGACTCAATTCGATGTTCGCGTCGATACAACAAGCGTGTTAATTTATGGGCGCTGAGTATCATTTAACCTCTTTATTAAGAACACGAAGAGATAGAACAAAAAAAAGTAAAATGTACGAGAACGGTCAAATGAGAAGAGCGGCAGAAAGACAAAAACGACCGTCTCCCTAGCCTTGGTACCTGCTTATCATGATAATGACGTTACACTCCACTCATCATTGTCCGCAGTCGGTGGCGTCCACAGATATCCCGGCCGCTAGGGCAGGTTCTCGCAAAACGGCGTGTGATCGTTCACCGGTTCGTCGGTGCACTTACGCCGTCAGAGCGGCTGCATTTTGATCGTCCCGAACTTCGGGCTGGGCGCCAAGCGGCACCGCTGATTATGGTCCCCAGCTGGCGCACGCTGAAGCCCTGGGAGACACGGTTCGCGCACGAGGATCGATGCGATATAGAATGTTTTCGCCGAGTAATCATCTATCAAGCTTCTCTGACGCCGTTAAACAGGATACACCTTGTTGCGGGTGCCGCGCTCGACCGCCATCGATAGCTGGTTCGCTGATGGATGAGCCGCCGGACAGCGAACGGCCTTCCCCTCTGCGATGGTCGCCTGAGCGCCGCCAATAAGTCAATATTACCACTCGTCCAGCTGTACGTGCAGCCCTTCATCCTCGCGGCTTCTTTTCTTCTCGCGTGTAAATGTCTTCATTCCAACACCGTTCACTCATTTAATTAGGGGTTTTCGCGACAACTCACGGGAGCAGATAGCGGCGGCGACTAGGAGTGTTAAGATGAGGGCAGGCTTAAGAACAAGGCGGCTCTCCTGAGGTCTGGCTTTCTATTATGGCCTGCCCGCGGGGATGATGCCTCTTTCGAGGAGTGGGCAGGATTTTGCCTGCGTGGCTGCCTTTCTCGGCCCAAAGAAAAGCTGCAACTTTAAGATGCAGGTACGTCTCTGGGATAGTGTGGTGGAGGAGTTACTAAGAACAGGCGCTTTGTTCCAGTATAATTAAAAAAAAAAAGACTGTTTTTTTTTTGGTTGCACTAGCTGTCTTCAGGATCGATCGCTTTGGCGTTATTGTTGTAAATATTGTGGTAAATTCACTCTATCCTATATGCAACTTGGAAAGTAGAGTTTAAATGCCCTCACATCTACATGTGCTACCGAAGTATGCTACCTCTCCGAGAAAGCAAATATGCGGCGTTGCTTAAATGCCGTGGGCATTTAAGCAACGCCGTGCCAAGTAAATTTAAGGAGCGTCTCAAAGGAGCAACACAAGTAGACAAAGATCGTACAAATATCATTATTTGGACATGCGTGTCACATAATTTAGACGCGTTTAATGGACTATATGTAAACTAGCTGAAAATTTCCTGCGTCAAATGATTAACCAACGTGTTAAAATAAACTATGCTGAGAGAACAATCAATGTGGTGCTTAAATGAATTTATAAGCGAATATAAATGCGCGTATAATAAAAGTATACATTTGCATACGCACCACACACCACACACCATCAACGATGATGAAGTTCCTCTGGATTAGACCTGCAGAACTCGACAGGAAGCTTGGTGAAAATCATCACTAGACGAAGGAATTTATACAGTCGATAATTTTGGTGACGGATAAGACGTTTTGGGGATTGTTGCATTCGGAAAGCTTATATTGTTTAGAATACTATTTATAAGTATTAGATCTCAGCGATTTTTGGTTAAAAAAAATGTATAAACAAATTAAGTGTTTTTACGAAATACAACGAAAAACAGATTGTAATAGAGGCACACAGTTCAAAATAGTACCGCTTTCACTGGGTATCACCGGCGCATGCGTTGCACCATACGCACAATAAATCCGCTCAAAGGTTTGTGAAAGACATAACACTGACGCTAATCGGTCTCATAAGGACAGGACAATAAACATAAATCTTTTTTTGCAAAATAATCGAGCAATTTGTCTTTCCTGGAAATGACTTTTCTAACGGCCTTTGCGTGTGATTGGAACCGGTTTCCTAGGAACTGTCGCCACTTTTTAATCTGTTTCAAGGAGCGATGCTGACTGAAAATAAAAACCGTGTGTTGTGAAGCAGTACATTGAAGGGGACCTTGCTGATCGTTGTCTTGGGATAGTGAGACTCTTTGCAGTACCCGATGCCGACAGCAGGCCATCACAAAGAAATAGCGCGTGAGAAACTGGTGGCAAAAAACCGGTCGAAGCTAAACACTCGAGCAGGGAGACGCTCTTCCACGTGAGCTCGTTGTTTAGGGGTCACGCAAGTATTTTTTCGTTTTGCTCAATACTGTTCAGGATGAATCCTTAACATTGATAACCTACGAAACGTGCATTGCCTTTCCTTTCTTTCCTCGCAGAGGCTTTTACCTTGAGGAAGCTGCTTTGCTGGATACTCGTTCCGCAGAGTTGAAGTGTGGTCATTTTCCGAGCACGGTCCATCTGCACACGTAAATTGGGTGGGAGTATTCTGTCTCTTTCTAAAAGATGATTGACGGAAGCTATACTTTCGAGTGGTCTATGGTGCGAATTCCAGATTGCGGCAACATAGCCCTACATTTCATAGTTCTAGCTTGCTGTTCATCTCTGGTGCGAAGACCAATACCAATTCACACATCTTCGTTTACTTGCGTCCGGTTGCTTGCGCTGTGTTCCACTCCGATGTGTGCATGTTTTTTAGGCTTCTGTATTCGCCGATGTTGAGTAGACCTTCTATTTAAAAGTCTGGGTTAACGGGGCTAGTACGTCACGGTAGAGGAGAAGCACCACCGTTTTTGATAACCTATAGAACCTTTTGGGAGTGTTTTTTTACAGTGGAGATGTTGAGGGATAGTTTCCCCAGGATCGTGTCCTCGCTCGAATGAACTGCTGACACAGAACTCTAAGCAGCTACCGTCATCTATGAGCGACGGCGGTAACCAGGCAAACGGCAAGCCGGTTGTCTGGTTGCCGCCGTCGCTCATAGATGGTGGCCACCTTTCGAGCCTTTCCACTCTGTCTTGCCGACTTGCGGCCGGCCATTACTTCATTTCCACCATAGTACAGCTTCGCTGGTCTTCCTTCTCCTCCAAAGTGAAAACGCTGAACGTTTTTTTTTTTTTTTTAGTAATTATGATTCGTACGGCTCAGTGAGAGGTGCACTTGCCAGCTGGGCATGTTGTTAACTATCAATGCCAACGTCGAATTGGCATTGATCACAGCTAGGCGTTGCTACAAATGAACGTGTGCAAGGGACGGGGTTCGAGACGCGATGTGTCCCTCACGAACTCACTTCCTTACTCCTCCACCTTGGTACCACAGGATGGATGGATAGATGGATGAATGGATGAATGGCTGAATAGAAAAATGTGGCTCAATCATTTTAATTGGGCGGCGGCTTGTGCCACCTGGCCAAA
Source organism: Ixodes scapularis (assembly GCF_016920785.2). Lineage (NCBI taxonomy): Eukaryota > Metazoa > Arthropoda > Arachnida > Ixodida > Ixodidae > Ixodes > Ixodes scapularis. The sequence continues at coordinate 41,842,661 of NW_024609884.1, forward strand.
GTATTTAATTAAAGAATTCGGAATTAATGAAGCATGGTAAGTAATCTCGTATTGCTACTAGTTCGAGCACGAGAATTTATTTACCGTTCTTCAAAACCGAAAGTTACAATCGGCATGACGGTGGCGTCTCTTTGCAATCTAGTGCGCGCACTCTCCGCTTTACATATTAAATGAAAAAGCATCACAAAACTTTATTCTTCCTTCAACTTATTTGCCACCAGTTCGATAACCTGTGCTTGGTAATAGGCCGCCTTCCCAGCGTATACCTTTCTGTTGCTATACCTTCAAAGCCCAAAGCATTTACCAAATCGGTATCGCCTTGGGAAACTGCGAGGCGAAACCCTTTACAATAAGGTGTTCAGTGTTCAGCCGTCTCTTTTTCATTCCAGGTGCTCCGCACACTGTATCAATGACCATATATTTCTCTCTGTACCCACTAGTTCGTAACACTCCTGCCCCGAACCTCGAATAACCAGAAGTTTTCACTAAAATTGTCATAAATATACAGGGTGTTTCGTTTTAAGCGTAACGGATTTGTTTAAAAAAAAAAAAGCCGTGAAAGCGACACTAATTCAGTTTGTGCAGGTGAATTATACGGCCACGGGGGCATACTATGCGGAGGGCAAGTTCGTCTGCTTCTTGCGCAGGGGGTAGCGGTGACGTCAGAACGCCGAGCCCTGATTGGCTCATCGCTACCCCCTATCTGAGCGTCGTCTGCTCCTTTGCAACGTCGTCTGCTCGCAACGTCGTCTGCGTCTGTCTCACCTTTCCTGCGACTTTCGAAAGTGCAGAGGCCAGATTCACGAAACGATCTTACGCCAAAAATGTGCGCAAGACAAAACGTAAGAACAAATTCGTATTCACGGAACGAAATTATCGTAAGTTTTGCGCAGGTTACGACGGAATCCTACGACAGCTCCGAAGCTGTCTTACGCACTTCTTACAATCTAATCAGCATGGCCGACAGCGTCGCTCAGTTACTTGGTCGCGACGACCAACGGACGTTTATTTTTGTACGCGCTCTTCCCACGCGTCCCGACTACAAGCAGCAAGAAAAAAAAAGTAAAAAGTACTTGAAATAAACCACGACGAACAAGAACGCTGGATCCATAAACACCCGGGAAATGCTCCAACGGCCACGATTTCACTAACCCCGACCAAGCGAGCTCGGCAGATAGGCCTAGCAGGCACTCCAACTCGGTGCAGCGGTGCTCCGACGGTCCTTGGCCAAGACCGTCTGCCCACGACCGGCTGGCGTGCTGAATGGAATATGCCCGCGCGACCCTTGTGAACCCTTCCCGTATTATACTTTGATCATTGACCTCAATTTTAGATTAAGAGGTCAATCTCTTCCTCTTGTCATCTCCTTGTTTTCCGAGGCATCGGTGACTCTCGCCGGTGAAAAAGAGGTGAATCTCCGACAGACGCAGGAAAGGTAAAGTAGCCATCGCTTTGACGTAAAGCCGACGACGTTAACTGCGCCAACCCGCCGACACCGGTAAAGAGTGAGGAGTCTCGCCGCACACGAGAGGAGGGAAAAAGTATTTGGGAGGGAACTTGCAGACACTAACACGCTTACTCTCGGTTTTTAGCAAACAAACCTCGGCGCCTCGGGACACCTCGGCAGTGAGTCCTTTGACTTCTCTCCTTGACGCGCGTCTCCTAGTTGTTATACAAAAACAACGTACCGCTGGAGTTATTTCGTCTGCTGTCTCTGAAAGGCGAAGTCGAGCTCGCTCGTAAAGAGCTGCACTTCCGAGGCCGTGTTCCAAAATTTACTCGATCTTACTCCAGCGTAAGAGTTTTGTACCCTTAACTTTCTAAAACCTACCCGCGTGCAGCTTTTCTCAATCTGTGCTGTCACGTGATACGATCCGCCGGAGTAACTCGGATCCATTTGAGTAAGATTTGGAACACAGCCCGAAAGTCGCAGGAAAGGTAAGACAGACGCAGACGACGTTGCGAGCAGACGACGTTGCAAAGGAGCAGACGACGCTCAGATAGGGGTCGCGATCAGCCAATCAGGGCTCGGCGTTCTGACGTCACCACTACTTCCTTTCTCATGCGCAGAAGACGAAAATGAGCCCACTTGCGAGGCGTATAAGGAGCGAATCGTCAAGACCGATCGAAAATTAACTAAAATATGGTAATCAACTTTTGAATTAGGGAAAATACACATATGGTTCCAATTAAAAACTTATTGAGAGTCATCGAAAATAATTAAATCAATGTTTATAAATACTTTAAGTGGGTGGGAACCGCAGTACTGCGCTAAAGGTACCTCTCGTGAAACAGGCACAAGGCTGGGGCTATGATAAGTGACGGAAAAACCACGCGGGAGCCTCATCGCACTGGTAGCCTTGTTCCGGCTGCACGAGCGGTAACTTCAGCGCTCCCCCGTGCTTTCCACGTGCTCCAAGTCTTCCTAATATTGACTGATTTAGTTATTTTTGGTGGCGCTCAGCAAGTTTCTGATTAGAACCATATGTTCATTTTAAATAATTAAAGCGTTGCTTAACGCATTTTAGTTAATTAGCCGACTGATTGTTACGATTATCCCTCTATACTATATTCCCCTGGCCGTATAACTCACCTGCACAAACCGCATTAGTATAACATTCCCAGCTTTTTAGTTATTTTTTTTTTTTTTACAAATTTGGTAAGTTTAAAACCAAACACCCTGTATACTTTCCCAAGCGATATTCACCTTACATTTTCTATTAGCCTCCAGAGCCGATTGAGGGTAAATTCCCTATTCTCACATTTTCCTCTCCACTCACCGTAGTTAAATCTCTTCTTAACCGTCATTTTCCCAATTCGCGCTCCATTATTGCCGAAAAATTTCAACCCGAGGTTCATTGTTCGCTTTCTTCACTTTGTATCAACCCTATTCATGTATAAATAGCTAAAACCTACATGCCCATCGTTCTTCATTCATTTAACATGGTCTCTCTTCAACTTCTGTCTTTTTACTAGCTTCCCTGCAATCAAACGACGATCGTCCCCTATCACCTAGTAGCTCTTGATTTGGTATTTTACCATGTGCTCCCAACGCCTTCGTAGTCACGCCGCGTAGCTTTACTCCTAAACTTGCTTCGATATCAGATTTCGTACACAGGACTGCCTTCCCAAAAGTCAAACTCGGCACTAAAACTTCCTTCCGAACTTTCCTTACGACTTCATACCTGTTGTAATTCCACAAAGCTCTATTCTTCATTACAGCTGCATTCCTGTTGCCCTTACCAGTTACATGTTTTGACGTGAAACGTCTTTAATTTCGGTCAGTAGGGGGTCGCTTGCTTAAAACGTATGTGACGAAAATATGTAACGCTAATGCGCTTATATTTTTGCAACCGTACTACCCGCGCACCATACTTTTGTATTGCGTTGTAGAGAAAAGAAGCCATTACTCGATCACGCATGTGTGGTTTGCACAGATTTCGCCGTTATCACGCCACGCATGATTCAATCGAAGCTATATTTAGCCTCGCGCGCGGCATTCACGGAGACGTAGTTATGTAGTACTTTCGTCGATTAGAGCGGAAGTGGTTGCGTTTGAGAGAGCTGACTCTGCCAATGAATAGCTAGAATTCATCGAACTAAAACCGGTGCTCACCAGGAGTCACGAGGCTTTCAACCGTGTAATTTGTCGCAGAAATTCGTCGGTTACTCGGCTATGGCTAGCTACTCCGTGTTCGGCGGGTCTAGAAACGGCGTGAAGAGATGCGGGCAGCAAGACAGAGGGATGCTAATCCTCGCCCGCCCTATTTGACCACGGCGGAGCGTGTCCCTCTCCATAGGGAGCAAACACGATTGCACGATGAGACCTTAAGATTCCCACTAGCTGTAACATAACCTAAGCATGTAACCTTTGTAATGTGTGAATAAGTGTAAGTTGTGTATTCGGTTGCGTTATTTCTGTACCCTAGTGCCCACCATCTGGAGCACGCACAGGACGTTTCTCGTAGCCGACTGCGGCTACGTCCCCGACACAGCCTACCCGATTTTTTCATGCTCTCTAAGATAATCTGCCCTGTCATGAATCCCTACATTTAAGTACTTTTTATGTATCTACCCTCTTAACCAATAAATGTTGTATTTTAAGTTCTTCCTTCTTGACATCATTAAAAATCATGACGATTCTAGACTTATTTTTGTTATTCTGTACCACATGTATTCATTTATTTCTGCAGATCCGTACTTTTATCAGCCACTAGCACTATATCATCTGCTCATATGAGATCTTGTAACGTCTCTTTAATATTTGGGCCTCCTCTGTAGTATCTATCAGGTAGCTCTCGAACAGTTCCGGTGCGGGCTTATTTCCTCACTTTTCACTCATCATTCTTTAACCATGGGCACGAAACGATACTGACAGGGTTCTAAACACACCCATTTTTCATAGATAGTACGTAGTTTTTATCTCGCAAATACTGTAAAACTTCCAATCTATCGTTCATGGCCGGAAGTGTTCAAGTGCTACTTGCACACTGGCGCCACAATTCGTTTCAACTCCGCGCAGCGCGTCACGGTGGAATGCAAGGAGTCGTAGAGCAGTCGGTCGCTGCCAAATGCAGGTATGTGAACCAGCCTTTAACGTCCGCACTACCCAACATGGTTTAAATCCATATAAAACCGCCATTGAGATTGGGATTTCTTCCTCCGTTTACATCTAGTTCTACCAAACGCTGCGCCGTCAGACTCTGATTGTTAGTATACCTCGCTCATTCCCTCGCCGAGACGAAAGTCACAATTTTCCGCTCGATATGAATGGACGATTATTGCCCAGTACGAATCTAATCGGGCAACGTGTCAGTGTTGTTGTTTCTTGCCGTTTCCCGGTATCATCCACTTCCTCGTAGTTGATCGGCGTTAATAAAGCCTGTCCCGTCGCGAGCAAGGGGAGAGAGACGCGACGGCTGGAGAGACCACCGAGCGCAACGAGGTATACGGCGGCGGGCAGACAGCCCCGCGGTGAAAGAAGATAAGTGGGGAGTGGAATCGGGGGGAAGGGGGCTCCCCCATCCGGATATTGCCTGTTGTAATTGATAATTACACGGCGGTGCCTCAAAGGCTGCCCCCCTCGATAGATGCCGCGCGTTATAGGGAACCGACAGGCCAGTTGGCACGAGACGATCTCCTACTCAGCCCGCGCGCCTCGGCAGGCGCTGCTAGTTCATCCTCCTGCTCCTCGGTGTCAATTCTTAGGGAGAACGCGGCAGTCGGAATGTGTGCCAGGTAGCAATTACGGGATGGCAACCCGACGCGGGGGGGGGGGGGGGGGGGGGGGACGTGTGTCCCCCAGCTTAGTCTCTCTGACTGCCACCGGAACCTCCGAACCGTTGATGCTGGGCGTCGTTCTTCCAGGGAATATTCACCGCACGCTTGACAAACAAGCCGGCGTAGTGTTGCAGCTGTCGTTCATGCCTGATCGGAGGGAGGTAGAGACGTCTGTGTGTTTGGGATCTCCGGGCAAATGCCCTGATACGCCGTTACGTGTTTGCGCGCCTGAGAGTGTACTTGTCAAAGAGAGAAGGATCGAACCGTCCCTTGGAGGACTCTTCTTGAGCCCCGAGGAAAGGGAGAGTGGACTGTGGAACAAAGCTAAGAATAATTATCGATAGGGTATATATTTCTTTTGTCCCCGGACTGCTGGTCCTTGGACAATTGCTCACGTATTTTCTGGCCGTCATAAAGGGGCACACTTTGAGTCAATAGAATTTGTCTTATCGTCAAGCGATATTCTATAAAAGCCATTAGAGCACCATTTTCTCTCGTTTATTAGTTCCTTGTTTATCTCGAGGACATCCGAGACAATTACAAACAGGGAGCAATGCTGATTTGCAGCAAACATTCTGTCAAACTAGATGAAAGTAGGCATAATGGCGGCTTTCTCTTATACCGCGAAATAGCGCCGCCTTTTCAATAGTGCAAGATAGCGTAGCATCTTCGTGTCATATTATTGAGCGAAAGAGGTCAACATTTGCTTTGTTGTCAATGCCACACAATGTCGGACAGGCTATTCAATTCCCGTCTTCCTAGGCTGCCCATCTTTCATTCCTAGACTGTCTGCTTCTTCAAAAGAGTAATATTCTTTCTTTAGCTCTGCTTGAGCCACACGCAACAAATGCATGAATAGAAGAGAGGTATATCTTACCGAATACTATATGCATAAAACATTTCTTAGTCCATTAAACGCATATGATCCAATAAGATCATATACGATCACACAAGAGCCTTATAAAGACATTTAAGAGCAATATAATATTATATAAGAATCTATAAGAAACTTTTCAGTTTCTTATTACTTCCTATAGACATAATCTTATATTGTTCTTATACGTTCTGTTAAGCTTCTTATATTCTCTTATAAAATATTATCAGATCATATGCGCTTATTGGACCACGACATTTTTTTTATGTATATACGATTTTTCACTAGGGAAGCGTTGAAATACTTTGTATTAGTAATGGCATTACAATAGTATTAACTGCACGAGTATTAGGCGGGCTGCGTGTATACTGAAATTTCAGTAGGTGGCTGCCTTTGCAAAAACAATTTAACCGTAATACCGACCTAAATAAAACAGAAACATAAATAAGCACACAAAAGAGAAATGCGAATAGGCACACCCACGTTGGTAAGCATTTTTGTCTTGAGACATGCCTAAAAAATATCATTGATGTCGCCAAGAGCAATGGTATCCGCGTCCATGTCTTCGCCGGGCTCACCGGGGATGTCCCTTCATGACGGAGAGTTTGTTTATATAGTTTGCTATTATCCAGCATATAAAAGTGAGCAGCAGGAAAACGAACAATGTCGGTAGTTTTAAACACAAAATGGTGATGATATAATGCAATATTTAGTAACTAAAGTGATCAGCACGTTCCGCATTAGACATTGAGGTGAAGCAAAGTGTATGCACACTATACGATAGTGGTGTCATCCAGCCTTCTGCACGACAGCAACATTAACGTTAGATTTTACCATGGAAAACATTTACGCTTGGAGTAGAACGCAAAACAAAATAAGATGAATAAAACAAAAAACGCGGTTAAATCAGTTCTGTTAGAAATAATTTCAGAAGGTTAGGGCTTAAGAATATTGTGACGAAATCTGTCTAAGTTATTTACCCAACGTTTTTAAGCGTTTGAGAAGTAATGAAGTTTCGAAGCTAGAATGAGCAGAGGAAAAACCACGCACGCAATCTTTAGTGGAATTAATAATAAAATAGCTAAGGTGAAGCATGCACCATTGTTACAGAGGCCGACGAAACGCGTGGAGGCAAGGTTAATGTTCAATAAAAAAAATAATAATTTATGAATGCTTTGCATATTTAGTGGAGCTATCCTTTTTTCGCCTGACATGGGACCGCAGCCGACGCTACGAGCCATTCCGGCATATCCAGCACTGTCATCATATCACGTGACTACGATCCTCGCTTGTCGCTCCCCATCCTGAATGTCACACGACACTCCTGAGGAATTGCATTGGTTCCTATGGCTCACAGCTTCGTCTGCGGTCTATTGTAAGGTGAAACAGGGTACAGGAACGTGAACAGATTAAGGCACCCTAAGTGAGGTCACGTGTCATTTGTGGAATCGTATTTACACAATGGTTGAGTTAAACAAACAAAACGGAAACTGTATTAATTTGGCAGTTTAAATTCTCTTAACTTCAATCCTATACTTCCTGGGCATAGGCGTGAAATCACAAAGCGATGCTCGAAACCTGTATTTCTGGAGGGACAAGTTATGGTTGACTACTTTACGAGCATAAACAGAGCCGTCACTTATACTCGTATCAAGCCGAGAAGCCAGAGAAGAGTCACGCAGCGAGTTATACAGCAGCGTCAAGAGACTGGCCATTTAAGTTAAAGAAGCTCCGAATACTTCCAGCAAACTATTCACTTTACCGCTCGACGTAATAATTTGCAACCTTGCCTCGTTTATTTGTTTCTGCCTTTCTCTCAGTTTCACGTCCCGCATACGCGCCGATCTCCTTGTGTGCTACTCTAATAGAGCCATCGACGCTGTTTTGATTGGGGCCCTTACATTATAACCCCCACAAGCTCTTAGTGCCGACGCCGCGAACCGTGCATGCCTAATGGTGAGTTGTCTGAAGTTTCTGACAAGACCAATCACGTTTTCCCCCTTTCCCTCGGTGCGGCTGGTATTCACGAGCGCGGCGGCAGCGGTGGCCCCACCGTGAGCTGCTATGGGCTCTTCGAAACGCCTGGACGCGGCTCCCTGTGGCCTTACCTCGACGCGTAATCGGCCCCCTACTCCGCGGAGGCAGCAGTGCCTCCCGGGCGGTGTGGAAATCCAGGCCGGTGCCATCTGATCCGAGGCGCCTATTCCCGCGAGAAAATGTCCGCTTTCCGGCATCCGTCTAACCGCTCATTCCCACTGGAAGCGGATCCGCGTTCGCAAAGCGGTTGCGAACGCGGTTGTATGAAGATCCAGTTCAATTGCACGCGCACTTGATGTCACCGAGTGCGCGTGCATTTGTACTGGATCTTTATACACCTGCGTTCGAAACCGCGTTGCGAAAGCGGATCCGCTTCTGACACAAGTGTAACTGATTGCGTCAGCGGGACATATACGCATGTATGTGTCTATACTTGTGTGAATATGCAAAATAGTGCATGTGCGCGTATATATATATATATATAATAACAACCAAAAAGCTTTCCGGTTGAAGATTAAAAGAAAAAAAAAAAAACAGAGGAAGGGTCCAGCAAATATACCGTGGCTAACCGCTCTGTTGTTGTTGTTGTTGTTGTTTTATTTTTTTTCGCTTTTTACGCACTTTTTTATGGCACTACTCTAGCCGGCATGGTCTCGAACATAAGCATTATTACAGACGGCCGCTTGATCAAGCAGTCGGAATCGACGCATGCCTCATAAAACTAAAATATTTGAATGTCATCAAATATTTAAAAGAAAAGCAGTCGTCACTTGCCAAGTGACGACTGCTTTTCTGTGAGTTAAACGGGTTGTCCCATTGAATAACTTTACGGTGACAGTGTATCGATCAATTGATCAGGATTTGTTCCTCTCCTATGCAGCCCAGAACCTTGCATTACTACAAAAAACCCTACAACAGACCTTTTTAACGGCCGTCTCCGACGGGTTGGCCGCGCAATCAAAAGCGAACGCAAGGCAGACGTCCCATCTAGTCCTTGACAGGCGAAGGAAGGAGTAGTGCCCAGGCTAACGCGGCTGCAGTATACGCGAGTTTCGTCAGCCGCCCCCCTCGCTCTCACTGGTATCGGCAATCTCGCACCGCGGTGCTTCCGTGATGGATATCGAGTACTTACTTGTCACGGGAGGAGGCGACCCTCGTGGGCTGATCGATGGTCATGGCAGGCGCGTTGAGCCGGAATCGATGCCCAAACGATCCGTTTCGATGAGCCGCGCGCTAGGTACCTCGGATTTAGAAGGTGCCAGCACCATGGCTCCGGCTGACCCGTTGTCCGCGAAAGTTACCTGAGCCCTTTGATTAATGAGGTGCTCAGCGCCGTAGTTCATTCGCCTTCGGAAATGGGGTCCTGTATTATGGAGGCCTCGTCCGGACGGGTGCGGTATGAATGAATAACGCCGAGGGAGTAACTCGACCCTCACGGGGGCTCGGATTAAAGGGACGTCGTCTGCTCTATTTGGACACAGGCCGGCTCGGCACTGATGGGGCCGCCGCCTGTATGGGACATTTGTCTTTGTTTCGTTTGTGGGGAACGGTGAAAGAGCGTACGATCGTTTCTCAGCGGAGAATGACGCGTTGTGTGCCTGGTTCGATGTTGCAGGAGGACGCAGAAACGATACTTCAAAATAAAAATTAAAAAGAGACACGTATCGGGCTAGCTGTGATATCAGTTTAATGGAAAAATAAAACATACGAGCAGACAATCGAACACCTCATGCCCCGTATGTTTCAGGCGCTCTGTACAACGACTTCGAGCATTACAGTTTTAAGATGAATATTGATATTTTTGAATGTAGGCAAAATTTAAGGTTTACGGGCATATCCACGTTTTTAGATATCCAGCTAAGAACTGCCTCCCGTTTCTGTTGGCAGTATGGCAAAATGAAAGTCAAACCACTCCTGCCTTTCAAAAGTTGCCACTTGAAAACTAGCTCAATGCTTGCATAGTCAGGAATTTAGTAGCTAATGCAATAAATTAAAAATCTTGTTCCAACGAGTTTTAACCGTTTCAGCGTGGCAGGTTTTCCCGAGGATTATGTGTTCAGACAGTTGTTGTACCGGGTTAATAGGAGAAAGAAATTTCAAAAGGTTCGTGAATCTGCCAGGCGTGTTGTTCTCCCTTTCTTCCATCGTATTTCTCATAATCTAAAATTGGCCGGCAACCGCTACGGCATTAGCACTGTATTAAAAAATTATTTCAAACTAAGTCGGTTGACCCCGTTCAACTCAGCCAGAACTGGATGTACCAAAAAACATAGAGAAACAAATGAAAGCCGTTTGCAACTCCCTGTAACGCCGAATTAGAGCGCAGCTCTTGAGGAGGAGGCAGGAAGGGTACTGAGAGGAGGGTATACCCCTCCTCTTCACTCTGCCTGCTACTCCTCCCTCCGAGCGGCGTCGGCGTCACCATCGGCGTAACCATAAGGTCACGTGACCTCACGGGGGTCACGTAACCTCACGGTTAAGCCGACGGCGACGGCGACGTTGCTCAAGCCGGAAACGGGCGCCTAAGAGCTGCGCTCTAAAATATGTTGATAGTGTGTCGGGCGCAGTATACAAGATTCCCTTTACTTTGCCTGTGGATTATGTTACATTGGACAAACGGAGCGGTGTTTGAATGATCGTTTAAATGAACACAAACGTTGCAGTAGAAACAACGATCAGATCAGAAATGTCAAAACATATATGTGTTGGAATGTAATAATTGTGTACCTCTATGGAATTCCATATCGGTTGTGTTGACCGAGAGAGAGGATCAAAACGGTCGGTAAAGGAGTCCCTCACTATTAGTCGCGGGAATGCAGTAAATAGGCCTTCTTTTAATTTGGACACGGAATTGAAAAGATTTCTAAGAGTTTGATTGTTTGCATGTCACCTGTCACCTTTATGTCTGTGTAGAATGTTGTTTGTTCGGGTTTAAGTTTCACCCCTGCTCCCTTTGTTTCGGGTGTGACGAATGTCAGAGGTTGTTCATCTTTGTCCATGTTCGGTCTTTCCTCTGATGGGTCACCTTCCCGCAACCCTTCCCTTTTTCCTTCTTTTTGGTTTTCGGGGCACTTGTTACATTATAAAATCACAATATTCTGTCCAATAAATTTCAGCTGTTTTTGAGACTTTGTGTTGTGCTGTCCTTCTATTCCTCCCTGTCTCGGGGTTTCGTCTAAAATGTTAAACCATTACCAGCTTCTCTGCGCCCCAACTTTTTGTTCGTTCAATCTTCAGTCTGCCCAATATTTAAAAACACTGTCGATGAGAAATCCGCTGTAAATTTATATATATCCTAAAGTGCGGTTTAATAGAAATTTTTTTTCTTGGTATAGACCACGTCATACAACAAAAAAAGGATCTTGATTTGTTTGGGTATTGAGGGAGCTTTATTTGCTGTACTAGTATATAGTAGCAAAGAAAAATAGGAATCACTACGCAATTTATACGGAAACCCCGTGTAGAAATCCCATTCCTTCTGAATTGTCTTCCATTAGCTCCGTGCACGCTGTGCCACTGTTGCCATTGTTTCTGAGGCCGATTCCGAACACAATATTAACGGTATTTGAGGAGAGCCGAAAAAAAGGGGGGCAGGGGCAAATTAACGACGTTGAAATATGTTTTTGAACTCGAGCTTAATTTGCGAGTCGCTTAACGACAGTGACTTTTTTGTTTGTATTAAACAGAGCAAGGCGGTGGTATAATCGCATAAAAGGAGCTGCCAGCTTGTGTAAGACAAAACGGATATATTGGCCGATGCAAGATAAACCTAATATGTTCATCTCTGTCTTAGCATCAGTCTGTCTTTCTGTCTTTCTCTTCCTTGGTCTGTCTATCGTGTGCATCTGCGCACACGCATACTTTTATTGTTTTATTGTTTGTTTCCTTCGCATTCTGATTTGTTTGCATAAGATACCACGTAACTGACGAAAGCAGTGAAAAATAAAAACAAAGCTCGCCTCTTCAATAAGCACAGAAGAGGACCATGCACAGTTGCCTGTGTTCAGCCTGCTAAACATTTTTATTTGCTTGGTGACATTTTTTTATTAAGAAAGCATTAAATGTACATGAACAACGTCAAATTACGAAAAAAAGAGTAATTCTGAGATTAGTTATGTCGGATTTTTTTAAGGTGTTTTAGCGGGAAAATCATCACAGTGACATTGGTGTGAAATAAATCCCGATTTAAATAATCTTGAGCTTTATTTGTCACCCTAAACTCAATGCATTCGTGGTAGGTTAGTTTCAAAACATCATTGCTTTGTGCGATTTTGTGAAAAAGTGTAGTGGTTACACATTTTAGAAGCCGGTAAAGTTTCTCTGTGGAAGCCAGCCAACATTGTGATGTATTGAAGACGTTAAATTTATTTCTTGGGACATATAAGAAGCGGGAAACAGACAGATCAACTTTTTGCAGATCTGCCCAAGTCCTTATGCAGCATCACCCTCAACGTGCTGTCTCGAAGAACCAACGATCCGTCTGCGCGCGTCTTCCGCCTCAGCTTTGCACGCAAAAAGACGCCGCAGGTTTCTGAACGCGCCTCACGGTCGAACGCCAGCTCCTCCGCTAGTGGCGCTACGCGCGTCTTCAAAGCGCCCCCTATAGACCTTTCCAGCGGCAGTCTCGAACGAAGCGATTTACAGCGCGTGTCCCTGGTTTTGAGAGTGTACGTCAGTGTTGGCCGACTGCGCTGAGCTGTGGAGTTTCTCGTCAGTAGGCTGTGGCAGCCTGCGTTGGCGCAATTCCGGACGCTGGTGGCGGCTGAATTGCCGCGTTTTCTTTTTTTCTTGTATTCTGTGGCGAGCATAATTTATAGAGGTCTTTAAGAAAGCCGTGCTCTATTTTTGGGAACAAAAACAAAGAAATGAAAGCTGTTTTGGTGAGTCCGTGCGCGACAGTACAAATGCAACTGGAATGTTTGTTTCATTTTATGTTCATTGTTTTACGGCGCCGTAAACTCAGCCGTGTCAATCTATAAAGGTCAAAATATTTGACCACACAGGATATCCGTACTGCAGGGATATTCCGCGCCCACAACATAAAATTCAATGAGTCTCATCAATTGAACAAAAAATATATTGTACGTACCCCTCGGTGCCGCGTTATCCGAACAGGATTTGAGAAAGGTCTCAAATAACACAGAATGTCCAATATACAGTGTCGACGATAGTCACTTCACGACGATCGGACGGAATCCGGCGTGTTTTGGGGAACATGTAGAAGAGAGCTCCTTTTTTGCACAGCTTCATAGCAAATGAACGAACGTGCTTATTATGTCGCCACACCCCGGACCCGACCCTATCAGCTAGTTTTTGCGAAGACACGGAACACAGCCTGGAAGGCTTTTTGGAGATTATCTCGACGGAAATAATCCTCCAAGCACGTCGAACTGCCTGCGTCGCGGGCTGCTTGACGTTCGCTCTTTTCGTTCGTTTCCTGCGAAGGCCGAGCGGGCTACGAGCCCTGGTATTCCCTGGTTCTCACAGTGGAAGATAACATACAAAGGGTAAGCATCCTAAACAGGCGAATAAAGTAAAAACTTCCAAGAAAAGCCGGTGAACTCCGAATACAAAATGCAGGTGGGGAGTCACGCTGACCGGGTTTCCACAGCTCAGGCGGGTGCCAGAAATTTCTGGCTGATAGGGGTCGCTCAATGGACCTTTTTCCAGTAAGCATCTGCGCACGCGCACACCCTTTCCACTTGACCTTGACCGCCCTTTTCGCCATTTTTGGGGGGCACTGTTTTCTTGCGACACTAATCTGTTCCTATGGGAGAAGGCGAGTCCGGTTGCCCTCCATTTGTAGTAGGCGGCGAAACCGTCATGGGGCACTCCTTACTGGAAAAAGGTCCATTCGCAAAATGGCGGCGGCCAGAGCGCTCTTTTTGGAAAGGTCTATACACCAACTCAACACTGTTACGTCACGGCGCGGTGGTGGCGCGTCGGGCGCACTTCCGGTCTGGGGCTGTGGGCGGAAGTCGCCATGCGGACGTGCATTCCTATGTTGTTTTGAAAGAAAACGAACAAAAACCTGCCTTCTCGTCAAACCGCCGCGACTGGGGCTTTACCAAATGAGTCGGCTAAGGTTTGAAGGTAAGTCTTCATCCGTTTTGTACCTGCTCGCTTCGTCCGAGAACGTGGATATGTGCCGTGAAAAGGGAAAACCAGACGCCTTCGGACCATGATTGCTTGTGCGAGGACTTTGGGCTGAATTCACGGATATTTGTGGTCGTCAGATTTATTTGTTTCGTTCCAACAAGAACGCGGGAAAACCGCCAGGTTGTACGGGCCACCTGCAGACTACGTTCAGTGCGTCTTCAAGTTCAAACGGCTGCCTGATCGTTCGAACTGTCTTCTTCTCTTTCCAATTTTTCTGCTTGTCGTCTGCTCGTTCAAACAACAGCGGCCCGTAGACCGAACGTTGACCCAGTAATTGCGATAAGAAGTAAGTGCAAGCCCCAAAAGACTTTTAAGTTTGAAGGTGGGTTGGATTAAGTAGGCTCGGTGTAAACAGTAGAAACAGGGAGATGTTGATCATTGTAACCAGCGGTCATCATCAACTTGTTATGCCTGATTCACTTGGCCCGATTCTGCTTGAAAGTTTCAGTATCGACGTCGACCATCTCATAAACGGTCCATGCTTTTGCAGCCCGAGCGACGTCACAACTGAAAATAGCGAGCAGAATCTCATCATGCGAATGAGACTTTAGCGCCTATTCTATACGGAGTCTATGGTCGCCGCAAAATGGGCGCTAAAGGGGTGTCCAAACAGGACACTACAAAACGCACGACCCCGACAAATCGTGAAAATTGAAGCGGGCGCGTCCGCTTCAATTTTCACGATTTGTCGGAGTCGTGCGTTTTGTAGTGTCCTGTTTGGACACCCCTTAAACGCCGGAATATATCCCACAAACCCAACACCACTTAGAATAATCAAAGCCTCCGCCTCGCCTCTTCTCCCTTCATGAAACGTCATCATAGTCGGATCGCGCCAACTCGGCTACTGGGCCCGAGTTCGACCTTCGACGTGGTGATTGAACACGAGCCCCGGCCGAACACTGATGCAGCACTTGTGCCCAATCTCAGGCCCCGCGATCTGGCAGTGATGACGGTGCGAAGGCTCTGTGCTTGTCTAAGTGGTGTTGCCAAACCTCGGAAAATGACATTGTCACACGCAGGTTCGGTGTATAAAGTCGCACTTTATTCTTCCGCTTCTTCATTCGTGCGTGAACACTACAACATGCTCAAAACAATAAGAATTATCACAGGAGCGTTCAGTGATGTTTACGAATATCAAACTTTCATGGTCTTAACAAAACGCTGGGTATGCACGAAATAAACGCTTGTTTTGTGTTGTTTACTTAAATAGGAACTACTTACAATATTTAAAAATACAACGAAACAAAAAGACGTACGCGAGCTTCAGCGGGCCGTTATGCACTCATAAAATATAACCCAAACAGCGGGTAACGAGTATGACACTGAATCAAAGCTATGAGTATCTCAGTATCTCCTAGCAGGTGAAGAGCCCGCCATGTGTGATTTCAAGGTTTGGACCAGCTGTTCGGTCTCTTTGGTAACACCACCTGTACATAATACAAACAAACATTTGTCAGAACTGCGTGTTTCATCATGTATCTACAAAATAGAGATATTAACTTATGTTTTCGCTGAGTTGGGAAAATAATACGGTCGTATGATAACGGTGACGAAGGAAACTTTGCATTTAGTTCAACACTTGAAGTCCATTTTGACTGCACAGCAGCCTCTTGGTCGTTTCTGTTTTTTTTTCTGTTTTTTGCATGTGCACCCAATGTAAACTACTGGAAGAAAAAACAAACAAATAAAGCTACTTGAAAACGAAACCAGTCATTTTCTTCGTCTCCCCACGTCGATATAGCATTCCCGATCCCGTCCGGAATTGTCTATTCGGGTCAAATTGCAACAACGCAAAAAAAAAAAGAAAAAAAGAAGAGGAAAATCAATAACGCCACAAAACAAACGTAACAGCAACCCAGTTCACACACATCGGAACGCATTTCTCCCGCTGAAGCTTCGCGCGCAGGAGCTGGGTCACTTCACACGCACCGAGACACGACGCACAAAACAATGATCTCGAGTAAAACACATAATCCTGCACAAAACTGAGGCTGCTCACTATTTACACACTATGTCGCCGCCTCCCAAATCCTAGAGGCATTTGCACCGTGGCGGCCGCTCGAACATATACCGGGATGCATTGATTAAACGATTTCTATTCCGCTCAGTTCAAGCGTTGTCTGAATTCGGCAGCCTCTCTGGTAAGTATCATGCTCAGAAGGCCTCGTCTCGCACACCCGTTGCTAATATCTGGGGGATCGTGATCCCTGTGTGCACAAACCAGGTTACATGTCCTTTGAGGTTCACGTAAGTGTATGCGTTTCTGATCCAGTTCATATAGCCCTATACATCCACCGAATGGTGAGCTCCTGGTGAATCAAATAAGAAAAGAAAAACGTATGGTAGATAATTTGGAGCGAGGATATGCCCTTTTTGTGTTATTATTGATTTCCACAAACCTTTTGCAGCCCTGAATTTTTCTGCATTGTGCAATTTGCTCTGAACGCCAATTTTCGAGTGATACAGTTAAGACCGCGTGTCCTAAAGTTTGTGTCCCGTTCAAGTTAGGAACATTGCCAAGCTGGGCAACAAAAATATAAGCATGTAACTCTAGATGAAAAGTCGCAGGCAACACATAAATTCATTTATTTGATATCTTAAATATATGATTTTAATATTTGACCGACTGAATTTTTCACTACGTCTTTCTTTTTCTGCTAAACAAAACCTACTTCTGCACAGCAGCAAAATGTGCAGTCTTTACGAAGCAAAGAGATTTTAATTAAGGTGTAGACTAAGAAGGTACGAGTACATAAGATATCGACACTTTTAACGCAAGTTAGCTGGGATCTTTGAATTAATTATTTCTTTTTCGGCTCTCCTTCTGACTAACACGCAGGCGTAGCAGAACCTTTATTTTGGAGCTGACAGTAGTTCATACTTTGATTCTCCAGTAATATATAAATCACAACAAACAGAATTTCCAAGAGAACTACGTAGCAAGCAACCTGAACTCAAGTTACTGTTCGCAAGATGTCTGACTGGTTGTTTTTCTATGTCAATGGCGCAACCATCCAAGGAGCGTAATAACAGATCTCTGAATTCAATCCTATAGGCTGGGTTTATCGCCATCACGTAAAGGAGCGCGTGCGTCAGACCATGGGCAATCGTTGACACGTTTGCTGAATGGCCAATTTTTATTTTACCCGCCCCTTTTCAGATAAAGATCTTTCGTTTTGTTGCTGCTGGGCTTCTCAGAGGCGCTGTAGTATTTTTTTTTTATTGGCGGCTATAAGGTTCAGTGGGATGAAAAGGCTGGAAACGTTTTCTTTGAATACAAATTAGTCATTGAAATTACAGCGGGTAAAGGTGTTTTTTTGTATGTGTATACGTTTGTCTGTTCTCCTCCAGTGCAGTTATTTAAAATTTCACGCAAAGGCGTTTACTCTCTTAAATTATTACAAAAGACATGGTGCACGACTTACGAATACATAAAGAGACTGTGTTTAGATGTGTAAATTCACATTCGATGCTGCAAGATGGATGTCGTTCCCTCACGTCGTTCATAAGCTTTTGCTTTAAACAATAAAAAAGCTATTCGGATTTTAGCTATTGTAGCATTCATAAACGTTTATCGATGTAGCGTGCATTGAAAGGTGATCTGTGTAAATTTGAATGCTTTGTCGTAATGAAACACGATTGCCTTTCTGTCATATGTGCAACTTCTATAAAGGTCGTGACATTCTTGAATCTACTATACACTTAGAAACTTACGCAATTTGTTGAGCGTAGCTAATGTTAAACCCACTTCGCATAGAATCCTACGTTACTTGGAAATAAATTTAAATTATTTTCATCTGAAATAGTGTGACACTTTTGTTGTCGTCAAGCCTTTTAGAAACGCCAGTAGGACAGTACTTTCTGGCAACATAATGAGTACACTTCTATGCAAATCCCGACACGTAACAACCATATAATCCATAACCCCGGAATCTTCGTTTTTTTCCAGACAGCCTCAAGGTGGTTAACACTGATGATATAACAGCCTAGCTTTATTAAATAGTTTATCGTGTTAAAATTATTATCGCATATCTTGGTAGGAAAATGAAGGGGTGCTTTATATACCAAAAAAATCTAAGTACTGATCTCCCGGAGCGAATATACATTGAATAATCGAATAAAGAAGTTATCACTTGTTTGTGCTTGCGTCCCTGTGTGTTTTAAAACAGGACGATAAAAGTACTTCTATTCTTTCGAGGTATTTGATGACCAACTGCTACACTGTTTAGAATCGCATTGTAGAGTTACGGCTCCAGGAGCAAGTTTCCGTGAATATGAGGACATCCAATATTGTCACAAAACGAGTTGCTTGGATGCATCTAGACTCGAATAGGACAGATAAAAAATACATTCTTTTGGTTTTCGCATATTAAGTTGCGAGGCTAGCGCACGTGGATTTTCTAGCACCGCAAATGCTTGTGATTTCTTCTCCAGGTGCGCTTTCATTGAAGCTTGTATATTTACAAGCGTCATAGAACCGCATAGGAATCCATGAATCAGATGTATATACAATATCATGGTTTTCAATAATTGAAAATAGCCGTGATAGCTGTGACCGGGCAGAATTGCTCACAATTGCCTTATGACAGAGTCGCGCGTCAATGGGGAAAATAAATAAACCTTAGAGAACAATAAACGGTTGTGAATATGCACAGATATGGGCTGCTCTTGTTACAACAGCAAACATCTCTTTCATTGACATTGTCTTACCGCTCAAAACGAAAACACAGCTTTTCTGATGTTATTTCGCATCTCGAAGTAAAAAGGGATTCTATCGCCGATTAAAAAACGAACTCGCTTGTATGTGAATGACATTGGGTGCTTGCGAACTAACAAAACAAAATACACATCTTCACTTGAACTTTAGTTTTGCCTTTGAGATCATAGACTTCGTTCACCGCTGCATCGCCACTCGCATGAAAGGGGTTGCAAAATTAATCTACTTGTGAAAAAACGTACCTAATTTTGAATATTCTATGTGACGTTTGTGTGGCGATTGTAGGGATGACTCAAGAAAATCAATAGAATAACGCGACATAAAACGCGAATAAAGGCGCTGGAACATGGTGTGATTTTATGATTAATTATAGGTTCAAACAATTAAGTAGATAAAACCACTCTGCTTTCTTTTTGGCAGAGGCGTTAGTTCGCTTTGTTCATTAAGTACTCGTTTGTTTCTATCGTAACACATAGTGTCAGGGGCACAACACAAACGCGTTGGATTGAATCACAACTATGCTGCGTTTGAAAATTAAGAAATAATGCTTTGCTTTTTTTCACTCCTCTTTGCTTCATAAGCCCAAAAGAGCTATCTGAAGAGCCAAAGTGCGATACAGGCCATGACATTACGACACCTACGTTCTAGCACACTTTCATAATGCCAACGTCAAGAGACGTGCTTAGAGAAACGGAGATAGAGAGCTAAAGAAAAAAAGACCGAATGCGAAGAAAGAATGAGTTTTCACAGCAGCACAAAAATGTCTTAACAGTACCAAAGGCACCAAAAGAAATCTAAAGCACAGAACAACTGGAGCTGCGACCTTCGTAAGCCTTCTCACGCTGCCTTTGGACAAACTCACAATTAAGTAGTTATCACTCGGCTTGGTCCTGAACAACATACGCGGTAAAAACAGCGGCACAAATTCGCACAAAGGGTTGGCTGTTAGAGATAATGTGCTGCAAGAAAATAGCTTAGAAGGAAAGCACGGTTATATTCATTAAAAAAAGTGATTGTAATCTTACTTTAAGCGAGCAAACTTGAATGACCAAATCCGTCTCGCGGCCATATAGACGCTTTGAGTGGTACCAATTTCTGTGGACACTAAAGGCATAAGCATGAAATTGCAGCTCAAAATTTGGTCGTTAATTGTGCCATGAGGACTCGGCAAGAGTGATGAATCCCTGTTTGGAATTGGCGTGGGACGAAACAAAGAGCAGCCCAGTGAGAGGAACCTCCAAAGCATGACACCGTACGCGGTTCCGCGCGGTGCTTTGCTTTGTGAGTGGCTGTGCTCGCCAAGAGACACTGAGCGGCGTTGCCACAAAGGAGGCAAGATGAACGCAGGTGGCGACTTGAACGCAGAGGCGACTGCAGCGTCGCCAACGCACTGTCCGACGAGTTACCCGTAGAAAGGCTGTCTCTGCACATGGAAACCATAGAAGGAATCGACAGTTCTTGTGAGAACCTTTTTGGACTTTCCGAACGGATCGCGGCCTGAGCTCACGGTCCACTCGCAGTCTTGTGGATGTCCTTCTTGAAACTGCTGAGATCTTGTATGTTGTCCAAAAGGGTCTTGTGTATGGTGTGGATCTTGGCAGCATCCATGTCTTTCTTGAGCTCTTCCATGTCCCGTTTGAGCTTGGCGCGACGGTTCTGGAACCAGGTGATCACCTGGGCATTGGTGAGTCCCAGAGACTGCGCGATTTCGTCCCGGTCTGCGGGCGACAGGTATTTCTGGTAGAGGAACCTTTTCTCCAGCTCGAAGATCTGGTGGTTGGTGAACGCCGTTCGCGACTTCCGCTTTTTCTTCACGGGCTGCCGGCCGTTGAACGATCCGCCGTTCTCCCGGGCGGCATCTGCACACAATGTAAAAAAAAGGAGCCAGGTGAGCTTCCAAATGATTCACTCTTTGTTAACAGCCATGCCGGTTGTTCGCAGTCGGCTAATGAGGTATCTGAACACTAACGACCCCGGTAGGATCTGTCTGAAGCTCGCGCACTGTTGAAAAATCTTATCTCTACTCTTGTTGCACGTAGTTTCCATCGTTTTTGTTTGTGTAGTTCGTTTTTACGGCATACCCAATAATGAATGACCTTTTGGGGTAGGCGTTAAGAAACTGAGATTCCGCAAACAAAGCATTGGTCATTAATTGTGCGCTCGAATAACATCATCAGTAGACCAATTAATTAAACCTAAATGAGCTACGTTTCATTAATAAGCACTCGCTCATGCTTCATCTTTCCTTGACTGTCATCCAATAACTAAAAGGAATAAAAATTCCTAGTCAGGCAAGTACGAAGTTGACCGATCGGTCAAAGAGTAGAGCCCCGGAGGCTCTTTTTGGTATACCATGCCAGAACTTCACACCGCACGCTTTTCCTTTTAAAACGATGTACTCATCGTTTTAAAAATATATTCTTTCCTCTCTGTATTGTTTTGGTTTGTACGTCCGAGCGACTCAGTCGATGTTTAGGTCAGTACTATAGCTAGTCCGAAAGCCAGCCCGAGAAGTTTCAAGATCTACTTGAACCGCGCCACCGATTTCCCAAGGAAAAAAAAAAGAAGAGGGGGACGAAGGAGGACAGAAGTCGCAGCATCGGATCCCCTTTAGAACCTCAACTTGGCAGGCGACATGTTAATTGAGCGCGAAGAGGGTCGGGGGCGTACTCTCTGTGAGCGAAAGGACACGAGCAACGGTGTGCCACACAGACCGCGGACAAGGGCCCCACCGTCGCCCGCGCACTGCCTGCTGCTGAACCCGCACAGGCGGCGGTTCCACTTTTAGAGAACCGCCTGATTTATGGAGCACTAGCGCACAAGGGACAGCCGCGAACACGCCCTGTTCTGGTCAAGAAGGTCGCCAAGAGACGCCGCATCAGGCCACGATTAGCGGGGCCCTTGTTCAGCTCACGCGCGGCCCTTTTCCGACGAAACCGGGAGGCTCCAGCCGCTCCAGTCTTCACAGCCCCAGGTACCCCACTCCGTGCCTTCTATTGAAGGGCCCCCCTTCCCATTTTCGCATTGTGCTGGTCCTCGGCAACTTTCCTCAGTGATGTATCGTCTGACTTTAGACGATGGGGGCCAGTGGCTGCTTTGGAGACGCGGTGAAATACCGGACAGAGAGGCGCTAACCTATACTCTCGAATCGGCTCTCGGTGAATAGCGCCTTTGAAAGTAACATCCAGCGTTGCACGCGGCAATTTGTGCCCGGGGGAAGGGGAATCCGTGCTGTTTTGTTGCCCTAACGACACTTCTATGAACTCGGCGCGGGTTCATCATCTGACGTGGGGAAGGCGACCAGGCGAAGCGGATATGGTCACCTTCCGGCACTGTGACAAATTCGGCGCTTTGACGTAGGGGGCTTGTGATCTCTATCGTTGTCGAGTGAGTCGCTCTGGAGAGGACGTGTGAATTCATTTTACTCTTGGTTACTTTTTTGTGTGCCTGTGGATCTGGAGCGATATTCGATGCCGGAATTGACAGGAGGTTCCTTGTAGCGTTGAATTACGTAATGGTTCTGTAGAGAGCAAGGGCGTTCACTTTACATGTTTCGATGTTCGTATAAACTGGACCGTATACAAGTTTTCGCAAGGTATAATGCTACATTCCGGTTTCTGTCTTAAGTAGTAAAAATAAGAAATGTTGAATGAATTACAGTGGATGAGTGAAGGCAGAGAGAGTGCACAGCCCATTGCTCAAATATTTCCGACTTGTTTTTGGGAAACAGATGGGTCCTAAAGTCTATTATTTATCATTCTATAAACTTTATTTGTCTGGCGATTTTTTCTTGCGTAACAACTGTCGTGTTTTTTTTTATCACTAATAATATATTGTGGTCACTCATGAGTGCCTTAAGCTCCCTCCGTTTATATATTGTATTGTATGTATCCCTCGGTCATGAAGCTGTTTATATAAAGAGAGAAAATGCATTCCACAAATCGCCGAATTTTGGGGTAAATAAACAGGATGACGTGTGTGAAGTCTTGGTTAAATACTGATTCTTTGAGACCTCTTCTTAATCTACAATTCACGTTAGAGTATAAGCCGGAGATGGTGAAAATTTTGCTTTTGCTTGTTAGATCTATTTTTAATGATCTACTGGATACAGAAGAGTGTTAAAATTTTAATTTCGAAAGCAAAGCTTTTTGTTTTGTTTTTTTTGGTTGGGGGGAGTGGCTTTGTGATTAATCGCAGTCTTTTTTTTTCAATAAGTATGTAGCAGTAAGTTAAAACGCTCCCACGTCAATGCGCTGGAGCGTTTAAGTGATTATTATTAAATTGCATTGCCAATCATCTCAAGATATTACTTTTTATCACTTTAAGTCGTTGGATTTCCACCACTGAACATAACATCGCAAAAGAATGCTCCGCAGTTTAGTATTAGTTAAATAGATCGTGCAGCAACTATACAATATCATAGCAGGTTGATGATAGCTATAGTTCGAAAGTAAAGAAACAAAAAAAATGTGCAGGGTGAATGCGCTATAGGATATTGGGGATGGAGCATATTTTAATCTGGTGCTGAAAGAGCAAGAAATTTCGATCCAGCATGATACAGCTTCAACCTTAAATGAGGCATCGAATCCCTCAAATACACAAAACGTCAAACATTTTAGTTTGCAGATCTTCGTCGTGAAACCTGTTTCTTCAGATGACAGCGTCGTTCCAAATTTGTTGCACACGCACGTACGTTGATTGCCATCGACGAAAACCATATGCTCGATGGTAAAGAGTATGCTCAGAATTTCCAGCATTCAGAGTATGAAATCAACAGTAGTCAGTAACAATTCGCCAATTCTACACTGGGAACTTGAGTAGCAATATTGTAAATATTAGTGTCTATTAGTTAATAAAAAATAATAATGTGCTATACAGCTCGTTACAAGTTGCCTGGAGTGACACGGCGAGGACAGTACTACCTACACATGCACCAGTATAAAAGGTAAACAACCATTTCCCGCGGGAAGAATTCTACAATTGTTAATTTTTACTATTTAAGAGGAAATCACTGGCAGTTACTTCCAGTGATATTGCACCGTCTACGTGCGTTAAGCACGTAGACGCAGCGTCTGTGGTTTCTTCTGGAAATAGAGATAAATCTCAAGTGAACATTCGGTTACAAACGCTGAACCTTGTGCGGCCTTTACGTCAGAAAAGTTTCTAGTCTTTCTCTGGAATCAACAGATTCCTTTTTTTTTTTTTTTTTACTCTGCCGTCAGTATCTCGACTCTAGTTGTAGAGAGCTCGCTATCCGGGGTTTTTCAGATTAATCCAACTGTTGCGCGTTATTACGCAAGTTCTAAACGAGAACGATAATTGCTCATTTGTTCATTAATTAGGAGCTCCGAGATTTCTGTGGCACGCCAAACCACACATAAAAAAAAAAAGAAAGGAACAAGCGAACGTCTTTACGGTGAAGGTTCATAGACACGTAAGCATAAGTAGCCCGGACCGGAATAATGCCAGTACAATTAAAATAATCTCGGCTCCTTCCTTCGAGCACCTCACTTTGTTCCGTTTTATATCATGTAAAACAGTCTTTTTGTCGCTTTACCTGCCCCTCGCTTTCTCAAAAACGTCGGTGTCTCACGTGGCACCGTAATTACCGTCTCGTGCTCGAGCACATAATGCGAGCCAAAATAATGTCCACTTCCTTTTCTCGCCGTGCCTGGTTGGCTGGAATTACTCGGCGTAGCGACTTGGAGCCGCGAGAGCGGAGCTGTTTTTTTTCCCGTCCAGAGCCGAGGATTGCACTTATCTCCGCCAGCTTTGCGCACCCGTCCGACTTCGGATAAGGTATTGAGTCGTCCCTCATTAGGAAGATCTCGGGACTCTTGATGAGCACTCCTTGTTATCCAACTCGCTGTGTGTCCGCGTGTGTAAGATTCGGCAGTAGTTAGAGAAAGGCCGTTTATTCGCATTGTAGTTCTCCCCTTTTCTTCGAGGTTCGTTGAAGAAGGATGCTGCTTCGAGTAATGACGCGCCATTTACTCCCTCCTCTCTCTCTTTCTCTCTCGCTTTCGTTCCCGTTTCGTGTGAAGCACTGTCACCTTCATTTCGCCTATCCCATAATTGTATACGCGTAGTCATGACGCCAATCAACGTCAACTATAAAGTTAGCGCCGGGGTGAAAGACCCCGAATCAAATTAGGCTGCCGTGTGTGCGTATCGCGCGCAAACAATGGCGTTGGTGAACACATGGCCGGCCCTAAGAGGCGTATTTTTTATTTCGTACATTGAAAAAGGCTTTAAACGAGACATACACGCAATATCTTTAGCATAATTTTTCACACGTGCTATACAAAAGAGAGAGAGAGAGAGAAAAAAGAAGAAAGCTCGATGCTTGTAAGTAAAGGAAAACTTCAGAAGCGGAGGCCGTTCACCCATTGTCCGTGCTCATGAGCGGAAATAGTAATAAGAATATGAATCCGGACACAGTGTCTAATGAGCTTGTTGAAAGGAGGCAGGAGCAACGAATTTATCCAAGTTTACCAGTCGCAAAGACGCAGTCTCCGTTTCACGTTTCAGCGAACGTTTTCGCACATTGTTTGCCTTTCTAAAGACACAGGCCTGTCTTCTTGAGCGACTCAAGGCATGGCCTAAGCCCCGAAAAGACTGGTTGTCTTGCGCTTTGCCCTTGTAAGGTGTGCTGTCGGATATTTTGCTTCCTGACCACGGGCTCTAGTTTTGACTGAGCAGATGGATACGAAACAAGAATGCAACCACCCAAACACAGCACTTCCTCTGGCTACGTGCCTGCCTCAAGCTAGTCCCCTCTGTGACGTTCATATTAGCAGCAACAGCGCGTTACAAACTAGGACAAAGGGAGAGGACACATAGAAGGACTAAATCAGCGCTGTGTTTGCCCTTTGCGTTCCCACCTTTTGTCCTCGTTTGTAAAGCAGTATTGCTGCTGATATGAACTCTTATCACCAACTCGCCCAAGCTTCCATCTTAATCGTGTGACATATACTCACTCTATAACCTATTATCTTAACGAAGAGATTAACGGTTGTCAAATTACATCGCATGTTGATATCGATAACAAGGCAACTCCACTCCTTTGAGGTGCCAAACTAGGCATACGTAGGAAGCGGAGAAAAAAAGACCAGAAGCAACGAAGGTGAAGAAAAGGTGAATCCGTGAGCCTTCCCAGTTGTCCTGAATACGGTAGCGAACCGATAGGCACCAGTGACGTACACGGTCATCGAGCTGGTCAGGTAACCCGCGGACCGCAATCATCACGCACTCGTTGCACCGAACCGCTGGGTTCGGTCAGTCCCAATGCGTTTGAGTTCTTCCACGAAATAACCCAGGAAGTGGGGCCACCTGGGCCGAGCGTCGGCCCCGAAGCGATTGCCGGATACGAATGGTAGTGGCCTCCTAAGGCGCAAATGGCGTGCAGCCTATGGGAGGATTCGTACGGTTTTCTCCTGTAACCGCGTGTTCGGAAGTTGTGCGTGCGTGCGAACGCGGGGAACGGGGAGGTGGGGCTCCCCGTGAAGTTGTTGCCCCTAATTGTGCGTCGTTCGAAAACGAGGGGCAGACAGCGCTCGCTTGACCACGGGTGGCCAGCCCCCTGTAAGCTCTCTTCCCCCCATGCTTGCCACTGCGGCCCGCTCTCCTATATCCTTTGTTCCCAGTGTTGCCAATTTTACGAACTTGGCTCTTTCTTTTTTCTTTTTTTTTCCCCACTCTTTCCGGGGTTAAAAACTCGTGATCCATCATAAACCCGAAATCTACCGGTTTGTTTCGGCTGTGTTTGTGCGAAGCAGTTGGGACTCGGGAAAAACTGTCAATGCTTATGCGGTCGCATACAGAAAATATAAAACAAAATATGTACGTATCTATAGTAGAGTTCATACGAGGAAGATAAATGCGAATGGCATACTTGCGCGGTTAAACTGACTCCAAACATGCATCCTTCTAGAAGCATGTCTTCCACAAGATGTTGGGGCCTGATAGACAGGCAGCGTCACATGAAACCGCTCGTTAACTCTGCCACATATTTGGTCATGGTAGGAACGATGCAGTGAAGCCGGGACTGGGAAGTGGTCACTTGATTACCTTACGAGCTCGAGCACCATTCGTCAGAACTAGAGGTGATTCGGAATGCATTCGAGTATTCATCACGATCAAAATATCATTGGTTTGCCAATTCTTGCCAATGCTTTTTCTTCCAAGCTGCTTCTGCTTTCGTAGCAGTATAAAAGGCAAAGAGACTTTATCTTTCGTTCCCCTTAAACGGCACGTCGTCCGGTCATTCTCGAGCAGTCCCGAAGGACCGCATGCGCAGAACGTCGGATGAAGGGGGCGCAACGCGACGTTTCTAGGCAGGAGGTTCCCGGCGGGCTCATGTTTTATGCAGTCGTGCGGCGCCCCAGGGGCCCCTCGAGCGACAGAGCCCCCAGCGATGCGGGCCTGGTGGACTCTAATACGAGGGAGGGGAACCTAAACGAGCCCGACGCTGCGGGCACGAGCGGTTCCAGATGGGCAGCCCTCCCGGACCGGCAGCCATTTGCCGCTGCCCTGTTTTCCCGGTGGCGCAGTGTTGAAGGACCGCCGATTAACGGCAGGGGCCGTCCCTCGGACCAGCCGGCGTCCGCCAATCACGTCGCCGTCGTTGGCCGTCCACCCTCCGGTCATTTTTCAGCAGCAACGGGCAACGCAACGAGGCCGTTTAGGGTCTCGCTTTATTATCCCCAACTGCGGCTGCGCTTTGCAGAACCCGCACCGTGTCCCCCCCTGCGGGACAGCGTCGTGGAAGCAGCGGCCGCCGCCGAGATAAATGGCCGCTCCCACGGTAGCTGGTACATCACGCTGCGCGCCCCGCCGCAGGGGTGTCGCCGGGACGTGGTTCCGCAGACGTCGCTTTTATTTAATACGCTTCCGGCCGTTTCCCATTTCGCGCAACCCGCGCGTGCCGTGGGCTCGGGCGTCGCTCGCTGTTTTGTCGATGCCCGGGGTCGGGCACGTAAGGTGGGCCACGCAGCCGCTGTCCGGGCCGGGGCTCGGCAAGGAGCGAGCGACTCGCTTGGGTGAGCCCGCTGGGCGGGGTGGCGGACTGGCCGGGTCTGCCCCACGTATACCAGTCTGCTGTTTTGTGGGTGCCGGTGGGAAGGGGCGGCGCCCGAGGTACAACTCTGGAAGTCAGGTATCATCCTTTGTTTGCTGGTACGAGCTTAGAAAACGCGCCACCCAGTTGGTCGCGTTTTCTCGTCATGTTTGAGGAATCATTTACGCGGGTTCAAACTGATGCCCCATGCTGACGACTTCGTTATGGGCCCTCGTCGAACGCCCCCTTAGGTCGCACTTTAGCCCGAACAAAAAGAGGAAGCGGGCGAGAGACACTTGTTCAAACGAGCT
This sequence comes from Ixodes scapularis, assembly GCF_016920785.2. Taxonomy (NCBI): domain Eukaryota; kingdom Metazoa; phylum Arthropoda; class Arachnida; order Ixodida; family Ixodidae; genus Ixodes; species Ixodes scapularis. The sequence goes on from NW_024609884.1 coordinate 41,871,097, forward strand.
GTCCGAAATAAAGTTGCTACAGTAGCCTCGGTCTCATTGTGCAGCCGCGAACGCTGGCAGGATGGCGGCGGAATAACAGCCTGTCGCCCCCAGTGCCTGTTCAAACAAAACCAAGAAAGCTATGTATATACGTGTCAACGAGCGCAGCCGCTGACAAGCCGACACGCAGCCGAACAATGGACAGGATGCCGGTGTGCGAAAGCGCCAGCGCGGCCGTCACCGGAGCCGTCCCTTCACCGAGCCGTGGCGGCCCGGCGTCGGCCCTCAAGAAGGAGCGAAGGCGCGTCTGTCAGGGCCCCTTTGGCGCACTCCTAATTGCCACTAATCACGATGGCCGTAAAGCCGGGCGCCAACGAGTCAGGCACCCACGGCGGCTGCGAAGCGTGCGGGCTCTCGGAGGAGTCTACAGTGCCCGGTTGATCCTGCGGGCGCCCCGCAGCGGCGGCAGCGTCGCGCCGAGTGACACGGCATTACGTGCATTTCAACAGGTGCGCAGAAAATCCGATGCGCCAAGTCGGGCCCCGCTTCTCCTGACCTTAATTAGCCGAGCAAGAAAGCGACACGACGCAGGCGGAGGAGAGAACGCCCCGCCGATTTCGTCCGGGCCAGATGTTCCTGCGCGAGTCCTAATAATGGAGGCGCGCTCGAACATGACTGCTGCCGCAGCGTCGTGAAGCCCTGGACGAGGGGGGAGAGAGACCCGCGTGCGATTCCGCTTCTTGTTCCCTTGATGGCCGGCCAAATGGGCGGTGAGTGGGAATTGAAAAGTCTGATTGGGGAGGAGGGCAGCCGCGAGGGAAGGGGCGGTCCCGGGGTCGTTGCCGGCGATGATGAAGGGTTCACGAAGGGCCATTTCCTCCCGCGTCTTGTTCGGCCTCCTCGCCGCCGCCGTCGCTCAGCCGGCCACCTTGGGGCGAGCCGCAATTTAGAGGCGACGTGTCCTGGGACGCCGGACGCTGGAGGAGCGTCCCACGGGCCGCCGACTGCCTCCCCCTCCTCTCGGGGAGACGCGAACGGGACGCGCCAGGGTGACGCTGGGGCCGGCGTCACCCACCTGGCTTCTGCTGCGCTGGGCCAGTACTGCCTCGTCGTCCGATTGATTCGAGCGAAGGACGGAGCCGGGACGGCTGGACATGGCTTTGCCCGGGGGTGTCGACCCATTGCACTGCTATTCCGTTCCTTTGAGAGTGGAGGGAGTATCCGTACATCCGCGAATAACGGGGCATGCCCCCGTCGTGGGCGTGCTGGAGAAAAAGTTCCCCAGTCGGGGAGAAATATTAAAAGGGACGAAAAGTTTGAATAGTGATATTGGCTCGATGGCTTTCACCTTCAGGAATGAACTTACGATTGTTAAATATTTCATTAAAGAGACATTTGACGTGACGGCACAATTTTTTGAATGGACCATTTTGAAAATTACCCCAGAACCGAAGAGCCCCTTGGGAGTGTAGTTACACGCGCTGCACGTACTGGCGTCTGCAGCAGTAGTCTTTCTGTAACATTATAAAATAGATGACTCTTGCTCGTGCGTTAGTCAATGCTTTATTTTTTATAATTTGCTTCGAAGTCTTTATACTGATAAGGTGAGCGCGTGCACCGTGGTTACCTACGTTCCAAAGCATTCTTCTTGAGTCTTGGGTAATTTGGCGAAAGGTTCTATTGAGAGGACATTTTATAACTCACAGCAATAAAAGCGAAAGTTAGTAAAAAATTGTAAACCAGCCATTCAATACAACATTATACACATGTACGGAAAGAAGGTTTGGAAGAATGAGAAAAGTTAGACTATTAAGTTGTAATAACGAGAACCAAAAACGTGCGAGCCAGTTATAGTTCTAACTTTGTTATCTTAGTTCATAATTATTTTTCACGTAGAAATCTTTGCTCCATGGCGCCTTCACAATCTACAATAGCATTTATAAAGTGACTGCTCGGTAAGTGTTTTTTCTGTGTTTTCATTGATAAACATAAGCCCCTTGATCAACGTAAGTTCACGGGGCTATGCTATTCACATAGCCGTCATAGAAAGTGCCGTATCTGACAGCGAGTTCAGGGCACATGATGCACCTATTCACGCAAGATACGAGTTTACGGCTTTAAAAATTTATGTTAACAGACAGTAGTATATTCGTATACACTCGCCAGCAATGCGGGTGATTACACGTATTTGACATCACCGCCAGCTTTATATTCATTAAAACAAGCATCGAAACATCGCCGAGTATTGCAATCGGCAACAATCGGTGTCTCGCAAAAACGCACCTCGAAAAAGCGACACCGAAGAAATTGAGTGCACAAAAATATATCGTTTCTATATGTGACAAGAACAAGGAAGAAAAAAGTGTTTAAGTTTCGTGTTTATTATTATTATTATTATTATTATTATTATTATTATTATTATTATTATTATTATTATTATTATTTAGGGACTATCTTCATTATATTTAGTATTAGTATTACTATTTAGGGACTATCTTCATGTCCACGGGCTGAAGAAGAAGAACAACAACAACAAAAAAGAAGATAGTTGTAGCGGATTGTTTGTTGAATGCCCGATTACGCTCTGGACGAGCGTTAGTGAGCATGCTTAAGAGTGGCAGCACGGGCTCCTGATATTAATATCGTCATAGAACAATACTATCAGCGAGAAATCACCAATGAAACTGCCTCCTCGTGCCACATGCAAAATTATTGGCGAACTTCTTTATTCACCTCTCATTAAAGGACGAAACACAGGCACAAAAGACTAATCAAAACTTGGACTTAAGTCGGGAAGCGAAAAACCTCGTTCCATATTATCTTAGAAAGAAACGAAGGTATTTACTGCACGCACAGTGGCTAGCGATATGAGCTAAAATACGCAAACGGAAACAAGGAGTACAAACCCCGCTGTCGCACGGCTACATTTTCAGGGTGCACAAAAAAAATGAGCTGTTTTAACGACATATTGTTAACCATTTGGAGGCTTCCCAGGAGATTCCTGTTTCAAGTTATTCGCACTATATTGTGCTATATTTCTGAATTGTTTGAATTTACCAGGTCGGATAGCAAAAAAAGCTTATGCAGGTGTTTCTTTTTTCACTACCTGTGGATCATCAGCCATATTGCTAAACAAATGCAGTATGGTTGAAAAAGTAATAAATATACATTATTTGAATTTTTTTCTTTGCAGAAGCTTTAAAGCACGAAATGTTTTTAATACGTTAGCATTAGAACGCTCCTTTTAACAAAAAGCCGACGGTGTCTTTCGTTTTGTCAGCGCCGGGGAGAGAAAGAAAAGGAGGGGGCGAGGGTAACGCTTGCGACGCTCCCATTGGTCCGAAGCGCTGACGTCAGCACGCGTCAACCTCTCCCTCTCCCCCCTGCGCTGACAAACTGAGGGACAACTTCCGGGTTTTCGTCAAAACGAGCCCTTTCGTTTTCGTCAAAATAGCGTCGCACAGCTGGCGCGGAGCCACAGAGGAGGAGGCGCCGCGGCGTGGTGGAATGCGGGCGTGCACAATTGCCGCTCTGTCGTTGCCGGTTGTTCTTCGCTCTGGGTTTCCGTAGTAGCGGTGCGTGGGCTGGGATGTGTGTGTGTGTAGTTAAAACGATGGTTTCTTCCACGAGTGATATGGATGCGGTTCCTTCAACGAGTGGCATGGATGTAGTTCTTTCCACGAGTGGTATGAATGACCGTATCCCAGGGCGTCGACGTACTTTGAAAGGCAGAGTACAGAAAAGGGGTGAAAAAAATCACAGGAAGATCCATTGGTGGATTTTTAGACAATACGTTAGCTTGACCCTTGGGAAACGCTACACACGTCCCCCTTTGGGAAACGCTAACACTGACCCCGTAACGAGGCCAAAAAGAGGCAGCCAAAAGAATAGGGGAAGCAAAAGAGAAAGCCAAACGAGAAAAGTTAAGGGGTCAGTGTTAGCGTTTCCCAAAGGGAGACGTGTGTGGCGTTTCCAAGGGTCTTGCTAACGAATTCTCGAAGAATCCACCAATGAATTTTCCTGCAAGGTTTTAACCCTACACCCCTATCCCAAAATATTGTCCGTCCGTTCATCTGTCCGTCCGTCCGTCCGTGCATTTTCTGCTAAACTTAATGGGGAGAGTAGTGTCACGTGACGTCACCTGACCTATACACCTTGGAGAAATTGATGGCACGTAACCTATACATCAATCCAGTTACATGCTAAATTTAGCGGGAAAATTTACGTCTTGTGACCCAGACACCAATCCAGTTTCCCCACTAAATTTTCCAGGGGAAATCGACGTCACGTGATCTGACGTCACGTGGCCTATACAATCATTCTGTTTCTCCGCTAAATATGGCGGGAAATATATGTCACGTGACAGACCAAGTCCCTCACCGATTCCCTATGCATTTCATGCATTATAGGACTTTTATGGTAAAGGTCGCTGCTATTTTTTTTGAAGGACAAGAATAAGCTCGCCGCGCCCTAAAAGGGATAAGTGAACTTCGTGTATAGTGCCTGCCCCATCTGAAGGTTTGTGAAGAAATCCGCATGAAATGTAATATTGAATTGTTCTTATGGCACTGCATGCGGACCTTGAAATGCCATGATATTGCGCCGTATCATTATATTTTCATTGAGTAACAAATGAACAATTAACTAAGAAGATGCGTCTGAACTCACTCTAAATATTTCCGTTTCTTCGTGTCTCGTGAGCTATTTCTTCCTGAACAAAAAATTTTGTTTTAGCATATTCACAACTAGAATTATGGCACAGGAAGATATTTAATAGATGGTATATATTCACGGGAGGCCATATTGCTCTTCGTTGTTCGCAGCGCGTGCTCTCAACTAGCTCCTGTTAACCTCAAGAAGAACGATCCTGATATTGGATGGAATGCACCTTGAACGGGTAGAATCGTGAATTCCTTCACAATCAAAATATATGTTGTTGGCACGTGATCATGAAAGGTTAAGAGTTAACAGGTTAAGAGTCCAGGGGAAGCTCCTCCCATCTTTTTCTACTTTAGCAGAGCGAACGTTGGAGAGGAGGCGACCTCCCCTCCGGCGTTCGCTCTGCTCAAGTGGAAGGAGGTGGGAGAAACTTCCCCTGAACTCTTTAAGAGAGTTCAGGGGAATCTTCAGCCTCCGACTCCGACCGTTCGCTGGGCCTCTACCTTAGCAAGGACTTGCATCATTCTTGTGTAGAACTGGCATTTGAGTTCGGCTGCAAAAACAGGGCTTCATGCTACCGAGTAATGCAGACTATGAGAAAAGAAATGTCTCATAAACTTCATGTGATGGAAAGAGTACTTCCCTCTCAAATGGAAAAATTATTTGGGGGAGGATTCAACGCCCGAATGGAGTACAGATTTCCCACGGATGTATCTTCCATTCTTCTTCAAGCGTCGTTGAAAAAACTACTCAAGGAAGTGAACCCCTCGTGTCAACAGGTAAAGACCACGAAGTTTGACCCACCCGTGATACTTTCTGAGTAACAACTATCCGCTGCCGCAATGTATCTGCTGTCGAGGGGAACGAAGTTTGCTCCGGATCTTTTCTCGTTAAAGGTGGACCAGCTAGCCTCTGTCCTTCAAATCCCGTCGTGTGTACCTGGACATCAACGGCAAGATTTTCTGGGTTCCGTAGTACGTGCAGTGTGTCACCATCCAACCCCCCCCCCCCCCCCCCCCGGCCAAGCAGATTTTCACTTCGCGCGGCTGTGCAAGAGCTTCGCCAAGAACGCCTAGAATTCCTTGAATCGGACAAAACGAGTGTGTTAGTCATTTTGGAGGAAAGTGCATTTTCTGATAAGGTTCATGTTGCCCTGTCGAAGAATTTTGAGCCTTTGAAAACCAGGCCTTTGGGTAGGCATGCCTTCGACGGGAAATGAGCTCTGTTCCTTCCTGAACTTGATGTCTCTTAAGAACGTCATTGGTAGTCCTGCCAAACAGTATTTGTCTGTGTCCTTTGCTGCAAAGACTCACAATGATGGAGTTCCCATCAGGAGCATGATTTAAGAAATTGGCTGTGGGCAAAAACCTCTGGGTCGTTATCTACAAAGCCATTTGTCTAATGTCATCCTCCCGCAAACTTTCTGAGGCCAAAACTCCGTTGAATTAATCTCCCGCTTCAATTCGCTTAATTTTAGTCCCCTCTCGCATTCAATTATGTCTTTCGAAATTGAAAATATGTATTAAAGCCTAGAACCAAAACTCATCTGAGATTCTGAGACTAATGCGATCTATGAACACGGCATTTGAGAATTTCTAAGTTCCTCCGGTGTTTCGGTTGAGGGCTTCATCGACATGGTAAATATTTATTTCCAGTCCACTTTCGTAGAATATGAAGGAAAGATTTACAGACAAAAGAAGGGAGTGTACATGGGCTCTTGCCTTGTACCTGTCCTTAGTGAAATATTTCTTCGTTTTGTTGACAGGACTATCAACGAACGGTTGGACAAGTCCTTTCGGGGTTTCCTTATATTTAGTTATGTCGACGATTACTCGGTCATTTAACTAGACGTTGTGTCCGCTGACAGCACCGTTGAAGTTTTCAAAGACTGCGGCGCGACTAACGCTTACGCGTGAAAATCCTTCGAAGGAAGAATTCCAATTCCTGAATTTACGGTTACATCCTCATTCCTCAGGCCTTTGTTGGGCCTTCCAGCAGGGATCGGAGAAGCCAGTCCTCCCTTTCACCAGTGCTCATACCGAGTCAGTTAAGCTTGGCATAGTGAGATCACTTTTCAAGTCCTCATTCTCTAAGTCGTGTACGCATTTCTCAGAAAGTAGCCGGAGGTTGCAGCATCAGAGGTTTGTAAAAGCAGGCTTTCCTGCGGACCTACTGCGTTCCACCCTTGAGAGATTCATTCCCAAGCCACAACTTCCGCAAGCTTTTTCCCAAAAAGAAAGGTCGGTTCGCTGTGATTCTCTACCTGCACAATTCCGCGCATGGTTCTTTCCTGTCGTACGCGCCTTCAGCAGTTGTGTAAAAAGGTCAATAAGAGCGACAGTCTCAGAGGGTGCAACGTTAAATATGCCAAAACGTTCGTAGAGTGCAAAGAAACAAAGGTTTATTCAATTACACTAAGCTGCGGTAGTCAGTACATTGGACAAACTGGGAGATACGTTAATCATCGACTTAGAGAACACAACTTGTAAGCACCAAAAACTTCAAATGAGTATTTTTACCCAACCGTCGTTCACAGCCGCACGTGCGATGACTGTACTCCTTATTTCTCTTATATTAGAATACTGGGCGGGCACAACAACAGATCTGGGAGAGAAACTGTTGTATCATTTGCCATGGGGACTGTCCCCCCCCCCCCCCCCCCCAACAACATTTCTTTACCTTCATTATCACTGACAAACAAAGAGATCGAATTCCTAATACCAGAGATGACTAGATTACTGATATCCCTTCGTGACGCTGGTGCTTTTTGCACTTTTAAATTTATAGCACATTTACCTTTGGGACTGTCAACCACAATATTTCTGCACCTTCATTATCACTGACAATGACAGAAGGTCAAATTCCTAACACCAGAGATGACTAGATTACTGATACCTCGTCGTGACAGCAGCGTTTTTTAAACAATTTTCTTCTTTCCTTCTTCGAGAACGTTGAAACCTTTGAGGTCGGTTTTACATTTTGTGCCATTCTGTGTCGTTGCTTAATGAAAGAAGTCCTGTTTCCGTCCCCGTCATCGACGTTTTATTCTTTCAAGTATTCTTATCTCAAAGAGACCGTGAGAGGAATTTTTGGCTGGGATAAATTATTTTAAATTGGGATTTTACTACTCGCATGCCGTTTTGTGGACCAAAAGAAAAAGGGTAGGAAGTCCAAAAGCCTCATTTTCGCTACAAAAATTTGAAAATATAGCGGACTATTTCTGATCTCATTTCCTTAGAAAGCTCTTCGCCTTTTCACTGTGATGCATCCGCCGTGCCCAAGCACGTCAGCCGAACCCAGCTTACGCATTGGACACGAGCACCGCGTCACCCGGACTAATGTCACTGGAAAGCTTCCCGTTTTGTCGCCTTTTGGGTTCATGAAAAGAGCAGTTTCTCCTTGGGCCTGTCCATTCTTTGGAAGGACAATATCATTATAATAGCGAGTTCGTTTCACACGCACTCGCACCGTTCGAGTTCTCTCCCAGATTGCATCGCACTCGCCGAGTGTTGCACGGAGAACTGGACTCAAACGAACACGCCAAATGCACCGAGTGCAGAAGACTGATGCTGCCGCCATCTATGTTGTAGAAAAGGTGCGAACCCCAAACCGAAACTAACGCCTTTCAGTTCGGAGTGAGGGATGCGAGAATGCAGTCGCTACCGACGTTTATCTACAAACGTTGGTCACTGCAACCTGTAGTTTATATTTGCGATGACTTTCAGCAACTCGGTTGTCGTAGAGACAGTTACCGACGGCGTAAATTTCCGCAACCAGCTGTCTAGAAAGCAGCTGGTTGCGATCTCTTTATAACCGCTTAAACTGAAGAAAACTGATGATGGCTGTCCGAGAAGCTTGATCCGTTTGAGCGTGGTATGATGCGTGAACAACTGAAGGGTACCGCCTAAAACTAGTCTGTTGGACTATCCAGCAAAACTTTTCGTGGGACTTTCGATTTCGATCGTCATTACAGGTGGATCAGATATTAGTCTTGGTGAGGGCGTCGAGAATGAGAGCTCTCTCGAACAAAATACGACGGGCCAAGTTAGCTCGCGTAGGTAAATGTTAAACATGATGATGTTGCCCAAGCCTCGGGTAAAGTCACCATGTTTAGCTTTCTCTGATGCTTATTAGGCAGTCAGGTTTCTGCTGGGGGAGTTTTGTCGACAAATGATCAATTTTTCACCCGTACACGGATGGTGATAAACATCTCGAGGGCCGCTGATGCGTTTGTTTTGAGCATTTCTTTACACACTGGTATATTTCAGCGTCTGTGCGGCAACAGAGCGACTTAAAACCTGCAAATAAAGCACGGGTTGTCAATTGCTTCCTTCATGAAGTAGCAGACGCTTACAATTCAAGATCGCATTTGATTCCGTTGCCCGCGGGTCGCGATTTCTATCTGAAAATCTCCTTTTTTTTTCCTTTCGGTTCCGCTGCACGTCGTAGGAGACGAACTTACGTCGTCTGCTCCCGCTCCCCGCCGGCTTCGCCGGAGCGAGGCATGACAGGATTGCATTTTGGCGCACTCCCGATTTTTTCGGTGCAGCGAGTGCATGCACGCGTGGGGTGTCGGCGCTGAAACAAACTCGGAGAGTGCAATCACTCGTGGAGTGCCGGCTGAAACGAACCCGCTCTACGCTGCGAGTGGACGCGCGTGGGCGCGAGTATACTGTGAAACGAACTCGCTATAAGGGATCTGTGGAAATAATCATTATTGATCACTTGGTTGGATACGCAGTGCCAAAAGACGCTTATATTGGCGAGGAACGCATTCAGTACGATGATGCTCCATAGCAATCTTAATGCGACTGGATTAGAACGACACTATGGAAGCTTCGAAGATGTGAATGGACCAAAATGGCAATTGCCATGGCAACTGGGACCGATCAACCAATCACCTTGCGAGGCTTGGTCGTTCGTTATGTTGGTATCTGTTTGGGTCCGGCTAGCAGGCAGGGAAGGCAATGGCACTACTTTACCAGGTTTCACTGACTTTTAACTCGAATGAATATGGGCTCGTCAACAATCAATCGGTCCGTCAACGAATATTTGAATACGCGTTCGTGGCCATTGAGTGCCGTGACGGCACTTACCGTCACTTGCGGTGGAAGCTTGGAATCATATCACATCCGGTGCCCAAGCACGTCACGACCACGTGGTTTCTCATTTCGCTTTTGAGTTTATAGATTAGAAGAGGAGGAGGAAGTTGGAAAGTCATTTAATGGTACCTTTAACCTCTCATCGACTGAAGTTCACTTCACAGCACTTAAAAGAATCCTGACCGAGAATATGGTGTCCCCTAAATGGCCCCGTGCATTTAAAGAACAAGAACCGAACGCCACATTTTCGTGCTTATTCAAAATGGCTGCAGTGGTTCCGAGTCTCAATTTTACTATGTGATTTCTATTGTCTAGAGAAATGTGTGTGGTAACTAAATTATTTTGTCCTCTAGTTTTGACAATTCAGGAATTACTGTATCCGAAATAGAAAAAAAAAATGAAATTTTTGTACAAAATCTTTTTTTAAATGTATATATATATACATACCTTGCCTTATTCGGGCGTTCCTCTATAGAATTCCGGAGGGGTGCCCTTTTTTTGTTTCCCCCGGTACAAGCCCGTGACGCCGCATCAAAGTAGCGAGCTTTGCGCCTCCGACAGTTGAAACGAGTCGCGACTGGGCCCCTTTTGCTCGAGGTTCGCCGGAGCGCCGCGACATAGCCGCGGTTATTTCCAGAGATGCGTCGCGGGTTTCTGCACGCGGCAGCATTGTAGGAGCGCGTAGGCCCTCGCGGGAGCGGCCATCTATCATAAGCACACCCCATTTTTGTTGCACCACACGGCCGAATCTCCGAGCAGCGGCGGAGGCGTAATACACCTTCCCCCGGACCCGCGAGACAAAAGCCAAATCCTCTGGCGCGTGTATATATATAGAATCCTGTGTGCAAATCACACCGAGCCCCGTTAACGAGTCTGCCAGAGTAGCGCGGCGCAGCGCCGCGCGCGCGTTCGGCGCGCCAGGGAGCGGCTTGCGGCGCTGGCGCCACGGCAGCGCATTCTTGGCCAGGCTAATAGCACGACCGCCGTTGGGTTTACCCCATTAGCTTGATTTATGAGCGTGCCCAACTCCAACGAAAACTGCGTCCGCTCACAACTGGAGGTCTATATAACAGTGCGCGCTCCCGTGAAGTTCCTTGTTTACTACCTTTTTCGTTTTTTTTTTTTGTTTTTTCTCTTTTGATTTTTTTTTTTCTCTGTTTCGCTTCCTCTTTTCTTGGTCTTCAAACTTTCGCTTGCTTTCGTTCGGCGTATTTACCCTCTCGCTCTCCAGCGCTTCCTCCATCCCGACATCCCTGGCTCGCTCGAGCTGCCTTCTGTGTGCGTCCTGCCGTGCTGCTGTCTCTCGCCATTTCCGAGGCCCCATAAGCGTTGGCGGTGCGAGGCATCCTGCATAACTCGCCTGTATTTCGCCAAATTCCAGACCGCTGGCAAAGTGGCTTGGGCTTCTTCTTTTCTTTTTCTCTCTTTTTTTTCCACTTTTCCGGCGCGTCCCTGTTTGCGCGCTGCACTCGCCTCTCTGGCTCCATTTAAATTACTCCATCCATTCGAATTTCCATCTTGTGCTCCGGGCAGCTTTGGTCGCATCGGTGTAGGCGTGTGTAACGAGCGGTGCTGCTGTCGCTGACGCTGCCCCGCTTTGAGTGTTACGAGTGGCGGCTCGCCTTTTCGCCCGACTCTCCGTTTCGCTCGGTCTGGGCGACAAATGGGCGTGGTGGAAAGGGGCAGACAGGACACGTTTCAAACTGCTGAGGCGAAAAGATGTCTTCCCCAAAACTCTGTAGTCATTCAAAATCTGGAACACCTGAGACTTAGGAACAAAAAAAAAAGTGGACAACGGACAAGCAGAAAGGCACTTGCGACGTCTCTCATTTCTTTCTGTAAACAAATGGTCATCCAGGTCGCTTTAGACCTTTTCTTAGTGAAGAGAGAGAGAGAGAGAAAGAAAGAGAGAGGGACGGAAAGAGAGGGACGGAGTGCGTGGGTAGAGAAATCAGAGAGCCCGAAATGGGATACAGTATTCATCATTCCATTCTTCCTCGCGGCTTCAGTTTTCTTTTGGTGTGGTCAGCTGGGAAAAACCTCCAGGCTGGTAATTATATATATATATATATATATATATATATATATATATATATATATATATATATATATATATTGTGTTTCTTTTTTAATGTTACACATTTGTTAAAAAAAACTTCGAAAGCTACACTAATGCGGTTTGTGCAGGTGGGTTATACGGCCAGGCGGACATTATGTGGGTGACTAATCTTTGGGAGAAGTCGGCTAATTACTTAAAATTCGTTAAATGACTTTTTAACAAGCGAAAATAATCATATGGTTCCAATTAGAAACTTGCCGAGCCTCATACAAAACCCCTAAATCAGTCATTTTCAGAAAACACTTTGAGCGCGTGAGAAGCGTAGTAGCGCACTAAAGGCGCTCGTAGAGCAGGTACGAGGCTAGCGGTTACGGTATGGCGCCGTGCAATTTTTCCGTCTCTTTTCTAGCCCCAGTCTTGTACCTGCTCCACAAGTGGTAACTTTAGCCCACTACTGCGCTTCTCACGCGCTCAAAGGCTTTTTGAAAATTACTGATTTAGGGGTTTTGGATTACCCTCAGCAAGTTTCTAATTGGAACCATATGACTATCTTCACTTATTAAAAAGTTAATTAGTGAATTTTAATTAATTAGCCGACTTGTCCCAAAGATTAGTCACCCACATAATGTCCGCCTGGCCGTATAACCCACCTGCACAAGGCGCATTAGTGTAGCTTTCACGTTTTTTTTTTTTTTTAACAAATGCGTAAGAATAAAAAAATGAGCATATATATATACATATATATATTTTTTTTTTCAATAAGTCTCAAGCGGTCAGTGGTTGTGATGATTGTTGAATGGTTAGGAGGATACGTATTCTAACAGTCTTCACGCTCACGAACCCGCCGCCCTCGACTTGGGCACTCTTTGCCCATCCTGGACTCCGAGTTCGCCCTGAATAGGAAAACATAAAACACCGAGGACCGGCGGCTACTAACCTGCCTCAGCACGGTTAAAAGAAGGGGCGTTTTGGGCAGTTCGCGGGCGTTTTAGTTTCTCTCCTGATATCGGCTGAGCTTTCCAATGAGCGTACCTGAGCAAAACGCAATATAGACTTGTGTTCCTCACATCAATTTCTTGGAATGTCCTCTTGATTTTTGAAACTTCATCCGGGATTTTTTTTTTATTTTTTTATTTCTACTTCCGTTGAATTTCGAAAGGTTTGGTGAAGTCGCTTCTTTTAAATGTCTTAAAGGGCTATTATTTATTTATTTATTTATTTATTTAATACCCGCAGCGCCATTCGGCATTACAGTGGGCCGGGGGGAGGGGGGATACGCACACACAAAGGAGAAAGATAAATGAACAGGTAATCTTCTGCAACAAGCTGTGAACAAAACACCTATAGGAGATGTGATCAAATGCATCAGATTTCGCGATATATATATATATATATATATATATATATATATATATATATATATATATATATATATATATATATATATATATATATATATATATATATATATATTTCGCGACTTTCAAAGCATCTTTTAATATTTGGCGACATTACTCATATTCATATTCATATTTCGCGACATTCAAGGCATTCCTCATATTCATGACATATAAAACAAATCAAAGGATACACGTAACCCTATCCCTCGGAGTACAACAAGGTCTGCAGCTCCTATGCATGTATACAATTTTATTATACTGTGATAGTAATATCAATTTCTTACGCAATCATATTAGCCTGGGATTGATGTATTTTTACACGAACATATCAGCCAAAGGAACCCACCGTTTCCAAAGCAGTATAAAAGTCATTGTTTGACAAAACGGAAACAACAGCAGAAGGTAATCTATTCCATTAACTAACTGTTCCTGAAAAAAAAAAAGCTCTTAAAATCTGCAGTTCTACAGGTACTTTATGAATATGATCAACATGTGCGGATAGGTAATATGGGGAAAACAGGCAGGTTTTAACGATTATGTGGGATGCCAGTCTGGGAGTGAAACGCACTGTGGAAAACCTTCAAACAAAACCTTGCGCGGCATTCCAGTGTACTCCATTTAAACATTTATGTTGAGCGCGTCGCACTAAACACTATACTTTTTACTCAGTTTACTAAAACATAATTAGCTGCTAGATTTTGTAATTTCTCTAATTTCTCTTTATCTATATTAGTCGTAGGGTCCCACACGATGTAGGCATTTTTCAATATGCCTGCACCGTGCGCAGCAAGGATATTCGGGGACGTCCCGATGTTTGCACTTTCCCCAACTCTATGCTTCGGGCAATTTAGAAAAGCGTCTGTAATTTGTGGACACCCACAGCTTACTGTCTATGCTATTTTAACAATCTTAGGCTCCTATGAAAGCCACGCAACTCGAGAATACTGACTTCGACCTGTCCTTCGGCCCTAGAGAAAAAATGGAAAGTGTTATAGGTTAAAAGCAAATCTAGTAGCAAAGCCCATCCGCGCGAGTGACGCAAGCTAAACGCTTTCAAGGCCTTCACGTATCCACAGAGAGAGAATGGACGTAGACCCTTTATGTGCTCTGTTTGTGCTAACAGTTTTTCCGAGTGCGTCAGCGCAGGGTGAGGACATAATTGAAAGTTCGAAACTAGGTAACCGCAGCGTTTATCTGCCCATGAGCGAAGCACTGCATCGATCACTGTCATTTCGGAAAGGGGACGCAAACTGACCCCAAACTTCAATCGGGGAGTGAAAGATACTAAGCGCTTTGCTCGTTGCAATTGATAAAACTAAATTTAAATGATCAAGCGTCATGGGTGCATAAAATTCACATTTCCAGCTTGTTCCCATACCTTTCTTGAAATATTTGCTTCCATTCGCAGCTCAACACTACAGCTTGAAATACATTTAATGGGGTTGGGTAATTTACTGGTTCTCCTTTAGATTAATCGAGCAATCTTTTAATCGCCGACGAATTTCTTAATCGATTACTGCGTCAAAAGGTTTCGAGTACATGCTGGGCATCATCCTCGTCGCGCTAGAAATCATAATCAAGAACATAGGTTTGTTTATTATAATCGTGCGAACAATAAGCGAACCATGCATTCCTTTGACTTGATTAATCTTGTTTTTAAAAATTGCCGATAACAAACTCGCCTTTTTTATTTTCTTGAAATTAAGGGTTTGACAACCTGTACTAGAAAATTAAAAATAAATTGTCTAAAAGCTATATTATATTTGCCAATTAACTGCCTGTGTTCCGATTCCCACCTTGCTGCTGCGCGATACATGTAGTCGATTATGTCATATATTTGAATTAACGAAAATCCTTTTTAGGTGTAAAGCACGCCCTAACTATTGCTTGGCGGCTAACAACTTAACGTAAGTAAACACATGCATCAAATGATTTCTATCCTCTTCTCTACTTCTAACAGCAGCTCATAGCATCTGAATGTGTGCGAAACAAACCAGTAAATGAGGTGGCTTCAATTAACCGTAAGGGCTCCTGTATCGCTAAGCACATAGAATCGCTGCAATCATCTTCCCCCAAATGTA
Organism: Ixodes scapularis; assembly: GCF_016920785.2. Classification (NCBI taxonomy): domain Eukaryota; kingdom Metazoa; phylum Arthropoda; class Arachnida; order Ixodida; family Ixodidae; genus Ixodes; species Ixodes scapularis. The sequence continues at coordinate 41,886,377 of NW_024609884.1, forward strand.
TCGTAATATATTTATAATTTCGCAATGCTTAAACGATTCTACCAGTCACCTCGTTAGGCTTACTAAACCAGTAATGAGTTAACTGAGGCTCACCGATCAATCGATCAAAAACGTTAATCTATGCGCCGCCCCAATATTAACGAACAGAAATCGTCTAAAGACTCAATTTTCAAATGATACGAGTCTCTCCAGATTGCATAAGTGTACTAAAGAGTCAAAACCAGAGATGTCGAAGTCTGCTCTAGCGTGTCGATTTTGTTTCTTGGTTGTTTAAGAGCAGATCGACCCCTTGTGGGTCTCGTAGGTACGGTAAAACGTTGATGACGTGTTGCCTAACATGTAGTGGAGGCACATCACTTTAAAGACGTTCCTCGGCAGGATTGCATCTGTCCCCCAAGGATTCAAATGTGCGCTTTAGTTCTTTTTTTTTTATTTTTCTCCAGAGTTGGGAGAAGATAGACATACACGAAATCGCGCAGAATTGTGCTACAGCGCGTCGAAAATTCCAGGCCGTGACAAATATGTCATTGGCGTCCGCGGATGGCCGTCGAATATCTCGACGGAACGTTAAACTCCCCAATCAAGCAGTCGCCGACGAGCGAGCTTTTTTTTTCTCGTTTTTTTGCAGGGCACATTTGGGCCGCTTTGCAGCCACTGCAACAGCAAGAGCAACAGCAACAGCGGCGGCGGCGGCGCGCGGCGTCCAAGTTAAAGACCCGGAATGCGTTCCACTTTTCCCATCAAGTGGCCAACAAACTTTGCTCGATGTCTATAAAAGCGGCGACGAAAGCTTCCCTCGCCCGGCGACTGCCCTCCCCGCGCGGGTGTCCGGCCTAACCGTTGATTCCGGGCGATGTCACGAAATTGCCGAGAAGCCGAGGGGACTTTCCCCTCGCGCTCTCCCTCCGGGCCGGCCTCCACCATAAAGGAGCTGCCGCCGCTTTGAAGATGCCGACAGGAGTGACCCGACTGAACCCCCCCACCAAACCTGGCACCGTCTTTAAGGTGCTAAACATCCGAGGGGGAGCTGCCAGCGTTCTTCTGCCGATTGTGTGCCGCTAATTTCCTCGCGCCTCACCTGAGAGAGACTGATTGGGGAGAGGTTCGGAACGAGCACAAATAGAGACAGCCAGGCATCGACCGCCGCCCGAACGCGGCCCCATGCCGAGCGCACAACCAGAGACGTCCTCCTGCCCGGCCTGGAACGCCGGGGGGGTCCCCCCCAAAATGGCCCTGTCAGTGGCCGGGCCTCAAGCACCCGTTGCTCTGCGTCTATTACGAATCCATTCACGAGTATCAGGTCTGGCCCGCTTTTCAGCCGCCGCAGAGCGAGACTTGTCAGCGACCGCGATGAGAGCGGGGCCTACTTGAAACAGGACCTCTGACGGGTGCCCGAGCCGCGCTCGTGTTGCTTCCCCGCGCGGTAGACGGGACCTTCGGCGGCCCCTCTGTTCCTGGCCGCAGAACCAGGCACCAATTGGGCAGCGGGGACTGCCGGTAATTTAACCTGACCGCTGCCGCGCGTCAAACCACTGGCCGAGCACTGCTCACGGATGGGTTATTTCGGTCTCATATTTATACCACTGTTATTTTGAGTATCTTTAGTATTACGAAGATGGCATATATGTTTTGTTTCATGTTTCTAGCATGGCTCGGGCCGTGTGCATCAGGACGAGCAGCAATTCGATTTGAAAGAATGTAAACCATACAAATCGTACGCTATATGACTTCTGCTTCGACGGCTATAAGTGTGGGACTTGGCTGCAATTTCCAACGACAGTAGATACAACATATCTACTTGGCTGAAGGTAGATTATATTTTATTCTACTCTTATTATTTTAGAATTTTATTATGATTCTATAGACAGAAACCAGAGGCAGATCATATTAAGGTTGTTGTCCGTGTGCGGCTGCCTCGTGTGGTTGACGAAATCGGATGGAGTATTTGCGTTGCAGTATGTTAAAAGAAAAAAAATATGCCCAAAAATTGATTAAATGGGACAATAATTTTTTTTAATTATTATTGGTACCCCAAAGTACGTTTATACTCTAATACAAATCGCCTTTAAAAAGAAGAAAAATAAAACGGCTTGCGGGCATTCATCTAGATGCAAATATGATGGAAGTTGTCTATGAACTCATCGTTTACTGCCGCGATAATATTTACAGCGTACATTTGCTTTCACAGATAGGCAGACTCGCAGTCCTATAGCATTAAAAAAAATCGCTATAAAAGCGAAGACTCACCTGGAGAATTATTATTAATTAGTTCCAGAATAGTTTTCAATTTTACGACCAGAACTTGCTTGAAACGATTCGCTTCTAGAGTTTGAGAGTGGTAGCGTAATAGGCACCATACGGCGGACAATGTGCCGTATAATTAGGGTCCTTCGTTTTTCCGGTTTTATATTTTTCAAAAATCGGGAGGGTAAAAATCGGGCGCTTTGACTCAAGATGGTAATCGGGGAAAATCAGGTTTTGTAATTAATGTTAATTGAAATCGGGTTTTTAGGATTATATTTAGAAATATAAATGTATAATTGAAAATTGATCGGCTTGAATATCGACATTATATTTTAATAACGTACTATACACAAGCTAAGAATAAGGCAGGGTTAGATTTTTTGGGCTTTTTTTTCATTCTTATTGCCTACTTAATACTCTGCATGCGCAGCATATCTCTGTTTCGATTCTAGACATGTCCAGCTTTTGAACTTAGTATCTAAATTGTGAGAACGTTCTCTCTACGTGCTACGTACATTTGAAATGCCTAGCTTCCCACCTTCCTTCTTGATCTCTCTCTCTCTTTTCTTTTTTTCCGTCGGTTGAAACGGAAAAAGGAGAAGGCAAAGGATACTTCACAAAGGACATAGAGGCCACATCTGAAGGCTCGATGTACGTCACCGCAGTTCATTGAATCCAACAAAAATCTAGGGTTGTTTCCGAGGTCTGGGAGCCATAGCGTGTGTCTCTATACCCACTCTTTGTTTCCCAGAAAATATTTTCGGCGCATAGTAATTTGGAAAATGCTGGAATTCAATTACCGAATTTGGGGGAAAATCAGGTTTAACCCGACTTCGAGAAACGTATGCAGGATATGGATATCGGGAAATATCGAATTTTTACCCGAAAAGAAAGGCTCCTACGCATAATGAATATAGCAACGACTTCGAACAATCGTCTCCCACGAGGACACCAATGAGGAACAAATAGGCCATTACGTAAGTAAGACGCGTTGCCCGGAGAGCTCCGTCTTCCTCCTCCGCTTCCGGCGACCCTCTCGCCTTCTCCCGTCCCACATCTCCGTTTTTAGTTTTCTGGTTCATTTTTCGGCGCAATATCCGTATCACGCGGGCGTTGTAAAAAAATCCCGCTTTACCATAAAACAAGTGGGCGTCGACGAAATCATTGCAACCGTAAAACAGCACTTTTTGAGACACGCGCTTTCAAAATCACAGAGAGCCGGTGCACGTATTACCGCCCCGAGATATTGCCGAAGCACTTGAGATGACCAGCTTGGTGGTTTCACCCCCCCCCCCCCCCCCCCCCTCCAACTTGTTTTTCTTTCTCCGACTTTCGGAGGACCGAAAGCCATTCAAAAACGGCACCCCGAGAGAGATCCAGGTAAGTACAAAAGCGCGACGAAAGAAGAAAAAAGTCCGGCAAAAAGAAGGGAAGGCATCCTTCACGGGAGTTTCGTACACGCACACACTCCCATAGTCTCTTCCCGCTGCATGGTGGCCGGAACCTCGCGTATAAAGTACAAACTTTTATTGCGCCTAAGTAGGAGCGCGCCCAGATGCTTTCAAGGCCCCCTGCCGACTCTGCCCCTTGTGCGCCGATCCTAATGATACTCCGACGATGGATCAAAGGAAGCCGCCGTCCATGGGCCCAGGCGTGACGCTGCCATGGCGTAGACATGTAATTAAAACCTTGAGGTGCGAATTATGGCGGCCCAACTGTGCCTTCCTTCTTCTTCCCCTTCCTTGCGTAAGCCTGCTTTGGTGGAAAAGAAATGACCGCGGCTTCGAACGTCGTCCCTTGCCGCGTCTTCGGGCCATTCCCCGGCTTTCTTTTTTTTTTTTGCCTTCCCTCCGAGAATCCTCCCTGCCGCATCTTAAGAACACAAATGCCGGAAATTTGACTTTTCTTTCTCTCTCTCTCTTTTAATTCGTTTGGCGTCTCGCATCCAGGGAATGATGATGTGGTACGAGCGCGCGTTTGAATGGAGGCAGCGGTTTGTACAAAGGGATGCGATTATATCGTTTAAGGCGCGTGCTGTCTGCAGGCAACCAATCGGAAGCGTGCTTGACGACGTCGCGTTATCACTAAAACAACCACAACTATATAAGCCAGTCCTCCCGTTAGCGAAGCTGTGTGCATTAGTGAATGCTGGATACGCGTATACAGTGCATATTTTAATATGCGTAAGCCTCTTTTTTTTTTAGCTTGCTCACGTTGTGTTTTAGACGTGGTGTATGACGTGCTCATTAATTCTGACAACAAAAGCAGAAAACACCGGAAGGGAAAAATAAATAAAAAGAAACCCTTTTTTTTTTTTTTTTTTAACAAGCTGTTTCATATCTTGGATTTAACCGAACGTAAAGTATGCAACATGAATGAACGATCGCAGCAATATAATGAGTTTCTGTTTACATCATTCAAAACTCTTGTTTCGTGTCTTTTTATTTTTCGTGTATGAATACAAAGATTAAAAAATATAGAGTTTTTGGTAATATGTCCGGCGCGCGTTTGGCAGTGTCCATCATTATAGAGTGCGAGACATATTTACAGCGAATACGATATTGGAGCTCTTTTGCGTTTAGCTGAAACGGAGGTAGTGTCAAGCACAAAGTTGTGCCACTCAATTTGACTGCCATGATGAGCATACGTAACAACACAATGATAGTTCAAGAGTGGTTGTTTAGAATATAGGCCAAAGGCGGCGATAATTGGTTTGCTATTTGTGACACCAGTGGCGTCGGAGGGTGGGGGGTAATAGCTGCCCTCCCCCCCCCCCCCCCCCATAGATATTTTAGAAGCTGAATGTAAAAAGTAGGGGCGAGGAGACGGAAATTCGCTCCCCCCCCCCCCCCCCCCCCCGTCCTCCCCTCTCCCGAACAGTTCATACGCCTCTGTATGCCAGGCTCCACTCTTCCCCCGATCGATTTGTTGCATCCTTTGTTTTACGTTATTAGAGTAGGACGGGCGAATCGGCTTTGATTAGCTAATCAACATCGAAAGATATGTTCTAATTTTCGTTTTGATTTGAACGATCGTTAAGCATTCCATATTCTTTCCTTCTCGACAACTGTGGAAAAATAAACTCAGCCACCAAGACCGGAAAAGAACGCGCTGCAAAGCGAAGAAAGTCAGCCGAGACGGTGGAGTGGGACTGCAGCCGCGGGGGCTCTCTTTCGACAGTTCACGGGTGTGCGAGCGTCTAACACCGCTTCGAGCGGCAGCGCAGTCGGCTGGCCGTCAGAAATAGCTCTCGACGAAGACCAGGGCGTGTACGAGTGCACGGTCAGCGACGACCTGCGCGGCCGAGGTCAGTCTTCTCTCCCCGCGCAGCGATGGAGGAAGCTCTGGGAGGTCGCCCCTGTTGGATGGCCATTAATCAGGATCCCATTAAGAAAGGACTTCTGGCCGGACTAACCCGTAATTTCGCCCACACCCGCCTCGAAGCTGTAGGTCGCACTCTCATTGGCGGAATTAGCGGACGACCACGCACGTGCGGCTCCAAAGTAGTCCTTAGAAGCGCTATTCAGTCGGAGGATGACTCGCCGGGGCCTATGCAGAAACGCGGCGCAGTTGACCTTCGTGCTGCAACGGGGTCGCTCGTGTGTGTTCGCTGAGGCGCAGGGCGAACGGCATTAGTCACACATCTCGTTATTTCTCGGAGACCGGGAGCGTTCGTAACGTCTCCATACTGACTCCTCTTTCGCGGGAAATGAGAAAAATGACGGCAAGAGATGCCGCAGCACGCCGGTATAATAAGGACTATCGATCATTGCAGAATCATGTCTGTCTCCTTACCACCCCTGCTGCCTTTAACCTCGACGGAGCACTTAAATCTTCCTTAAGTCTGGAATTGAGAGAATACTTATACTTTAGAGTATATCAAATTAATTGTGCAATTATATATCACCCTTCTGTGCGCTTTTTCTGGGGCGAACAATAAACGAGTCCTTGGGGTGGAAACAACCATGCACTGTCGCGCGCATTCAGTGTTCCTTCGTTCAATAGCACATCCTCTCCGCCCTAACTCTTTGCTGCGCTTCCCGTTCCTCTGAGCGATCCCCCTTCTTCGCACGGCCATCTCCATGCGGGAAGTAGTAAAGTAACCCACTTCCGAAAGTCGTACATCTACCGTTCAAACAGCCGGTCGTAGCGGGAAAGAAAAACCGCTCACGAAGGTGCCAAGTGACACAGGTCCCGCTGTCAAAACCGTCCGAAGATAAGTTTCGTTCCGGTTCTGAAACGGCCCCATCCAAAACAAAAGTTGGCAGGGAAGTAAGCGCGACGGAGCACTTGCAGCGGCGACGGCCCCCGTTGAGTAACCAACTCGTTCTTCCTTGACAGCCGGCCGGAGGGCTGCCCGAGTGCCCGCCATCCTCCGCAGGCTTTCTCGCGGTCGTCGGGGCAGCTGTTGACAGTCGGGTCTCTCCGCGGCACGAGCTGGTAACAGGAGCCCGCCTCGAAGGAAAACGACGGTTTGGGTCGGAGCCCTGCTTTCAATCTGGGCCGTCGGAGGGAGCGGCCGATAGAGGAGTGCCCGCCACCGCACGCGTACACACCGGAAGACCCGGGCCGCCCAGAGTCCCCTGAGTCCAGCCGTCCGTCAGCGGAGGCTACCTCGCGCTCGACACTCGGATAAGTGCGTTGTTGACAGGCCCAATGACTCCGCGCACCCGCCGAAGTGCCCGCCACGCAACTGCCCGTCGATGTGGGTACCGCCGACGCGACTTTTCCTCCGCCACCTCGCCGAGGCGCCCCTCGAAACGGGTGGACATTTTTCTTCCGTGCCTCGAAGCGCCGCGGGAGGGCGTTAGTCGCGCTGGGAGTCGTCGCGAACTCTTGAGACTCCCCGGCAGCCCTCTTTTTTCTTTTTGTTTCGCGAGGGAGGGCGGCAAGGACGATGTCTGTCCGCGAGGTACTGCACTGTGGGGCTTGATCCTGTTACCGGTGGTGGCTGTCGCGTGCGAACGCGCAAGGTTAGCCGTCGGTCGGTACCTTTCGCCCAAGCGCCAGTAAAGACGGAAAGTGCAAGACCGCCGGCGGCATGAAGGATCTCTCGCAGGCTGCTGCTGCTTATCACGTAATGTTAGGACCGCCGACTCCCCTCACTTCACGTCGCAAGTGTACTATCCCTGCTTACTCCAAAAAAAAAAAAAAAAAAAAAAAAACGGAAACTTGTACCCCAACTTTTTTATCGCCCTATCAGTGGAGGGCCACGGAAGGAGAAGTCGTTTCTATCCAAACGCGAGCGGTTGACGCGCGCGAGCCATGAAGTACGCGAAATCGGGCCTACTGTTATCCTTGTTTTGTAAACAGAGACCGCATTGGAGTAGGCGAGGCTGTCGTAATTCCCGGCAGTCCTGGCTGGCACTCAAGAGGAATGGCTGTTCGCGAAAATGGCAGCGTTGTTGATAGCGGTCGTCGGGAACCCGAAGGGCTGGCTGGCTCTTTCGCACGCTGGATTGCACAAAGAAGTGTTTGATCACGCGCGCTGCTCGTAGGTCTGATGAAGCGCCCCATTGAAACGCACGTTTGTGTTGACACACGCCGGCTTTGTGGAAAGAGGCTCGGTCTCGGGGGCTTGTTTTGTTTGATTGCTGGGTCTCGGTCGGAACACAGCCGTCACTGCTGGGTCCACACGGAGCTGTCACATTTCTCGCGCTCTGAATTCACTGCGGTGAATAAAACTTTCGCGTAGCGTAGTGGGTGCTTAGGAACACGTGGAGAAACAGACTTGTTGTGCGCTCATCTTTCACCTAAGTGGCCCGTTGAATAAGTCTTTTATCTCGCCGTGCAATTCATTTGTATGACTAGTCAGACTAAAAATTATGTCTTTTGCGTTATTTGCCTTACGGGGTCGCCGCGTAAATATATTTATAAAATACCTCGAATTAACAAAGTCGCATCTTACACTAGTGTCCGATTAATCCGAAGGCTCGTGGTTTATCACTCAAAACCCAATACACAAACAACTGTCACTGAACAAAAAAAAAAACGATGTTAGAAGCTGGGAAACACGCGCCCTGTCATTCAAGGTTACATGGGCGCATGATGTGTCCAGCCATGGATTCTCTCAAGTTTACTATTTCGAGAGTTCAACATGCAGCTCTGCGTAGGTATGTTGACTACAGGACTACGGTGTGTAGAGATATCCAGACAGCTGAAAGTCGTTCAGCCCTGAAATGACGCCTGGCTTCTCTACTGTAAGAGCCTGCACGGCCTGATCAGTATAGGAATTAGCCCGAGAACCTTAACGCGCATCACGTCACCAACAACCTAGTCAGCGACAACTGAAGAAACGCAGGGCGCGGCGAGTTCCAAGCATCTCATCATCGCTCCACAGCCAATCAGATCGCAGCATTAGTCGACAAGGGCGTCGAAGGGCCAATCAGGAAGCAAGGAGTGTGAACACGATAAGCCCCGCTCTAATGCGAAAACCAGGAAGGGACAGACTCTGCGAGGACGATAGGTGATTGCGGCCATTCTGGTAACCTTTCTGCTGAACACGTATATATATTTACCTTCTGCGGCGTACACTGCGCTCCAACTGAATCTGTTCTCATAGGCAAGAACAAGTAAAAATGACCACCAGCACGGTGTACTGTAATAATAAGTACTGTAATAAAACAATTTACCGTGTATTTTCGGATACGTTCGTGTGGTAATTATTCTAACACTCACGCAAAGCCAACGTGCAGACCGGTTCGTTTGCAGCCTCCAACCCCTTACTCTGACGGGGGAAAATGTCGAGTCACCCGGTTCTTTCTTGCCGTAAATGAAAAGAAAAAAAAAACAAAAAAACTCCAGCTACAGCAAATCGAGGAGCGGGTGTAACGAGGCAGATCTTTCATTCTAACGAGGCGAGCCTACGCATCGACTTCATCGCGGCGTGGGCCTGGCGCCATTCCGCGGTGCCTACGTTGTTCGGCTTCGTCAATGACGAGCCTTACGGCCGCACCACGCCCTCTGCTCGGCAGATGACCTGGCGCGAGAAGCCAAGGCGTGGCTGCTCGCAGCTTACGAGCCAATCTGGAGCGATTGAGATATCACGAGACACACTGCAGGCCTGAATGGGAACACTGGTGGAGCGCGGCGGGACTGCCCAGAACGGGCCCCTGAACGCGCACGTTGCTCGCCTGTCGCGTGTGGGAAGGGCGTGTAGACCTCTCCAATGTCGAACGGAAAGGTCGTCAGTCCGCCATGTCAGGGCAAGGTGCAGTAGACAGCCTCCCTGCGCGCCCGAGGATCGTGCGAAATCAAGCTCGAAGGGGCTGGCGTAACGCAGGATGATAATGCGCGTCCAGATTACCCCGCCTACTCAAATATACATACATCTTGAAAAGGAGCCTCGGCGTAGCTGCCGACGTTTCACTAAAGTCGCGCTCGCGCTCCTAATACAGTCTGGAGATATGTTCGAAGTATGTATGAAGCAAACATGCTTGGAGCGTGCGTGAGGCCTGTCCGCAGATAGGCGCAGATTATATGGGAGGATATATCCCTCAAGGTAAGTAGGCTCGCTAAAGAAAATTCCTTAATTAACCTTTTCATTAATGGTTTGATGGGTCACGTTGAAATTTCCGTATTGACGGTAAACACCATTACAGGACTAATCTAATCTAAAGATTTTGCGAAACTGCACAGGGCTTTGAGATATTCATTGATCAGTTTTCGCGTTTTTGTCTTCAAATTTCAATGTTAAATGCAAAAAAAAAAAAAAGACATCGCGAGCTCTTTTTTTTTTTTTACATTCGTACGTATGAGAGTGACGTACTATAGTTTCTGGCACTCGTCACTATCTTGGCAGTACATGCCCTCGGCGCAATTACCGAGAAACCACACCCCTAGAATGCCGTATCTGTAAAACTTTCTACGTGAGCTACTAATTTAGGGTCAGCACGCGGGTTAGACGTTGGACACAAGTGCTGTGTCAGCGTACGGCTGGGATTCGTCGTCTGACTGATTGAACTGTCGTCGTCACAGATAGTGACGACTCAAACGTCTTCACTAACTGTGACGTGACTGAAACGACTACGCCATGCTTGAGGCATTCAAACGTCCCAGACGGTGATTCCAACCACCGCCGAATCCTTCGAAAAAAATAAAGTTATAGTTGTTTGCTAGCATCTAAATGAACTTCCGCAAAAATAATTAAATAAAAAAAAAGTTTCGAACAATCCAAGTGATTGAAATAGGATAGCTTGATTATTTTTAAATTTACGATAACAAAAGAGGGTAAATGAAGACAAACAGACAATACAGGCTTTTGACTTTCAACAACGTTTTGTTGAAAGTCGAAATTCTGTGTTGTCTGTTTGTCTTCAATGTCCCTCTTTCGTTGTCGTAACTTACGTAATACTAACGTAATACTGTGCTGAGTTTGTTCTTTTGTGTGATACCAGAGTTCCTACTATGTAGGTTTTTGGGTTGTTTTTGCAGTAGTGCACAAACACAAACCGAGACATGCTGAGCATTTAAAACAAACAGCACTTTTGGCATTGATGCTACAAAAAAAATTTATCTGGGCTGGTTTGTTGCTATAGTTTGTCTCGACAAACTATAGAAACAAACTATAGCTCAACATGTCTTGTTTTGTTTTGGTTTACTCTAACAATGCCAATACAAAACCTCTTACACAATATGAACTCTGGCCTCACACGAAACAAGTCACAGCACACTCTTAGAAAAAAGGGTATGGATAGTCCTCCCTTGAGGGAGGAACGGTCTTGTAACGTATGTTCCTTTAGAAAGGGAGAAACTTTCGTCCCTGAAGCAGGGGAGCAAAGTTCCTCCGTCGCTTGCATCTCAATATGGCGGCCCCGAATCGAGCAAATCGAGTCCAATAAGGCTTGACGAGGACGCTACGTCTCTTGTACGGGACGAGAGGAGCAGCAAATAAAAGCGTAACACGAGCTTTCCGCGAACTGTGTTTATTTCCGAAACGAGATTCCCCCCACAGGTACAGAAACTTGCGTTTCGAAAGCAGTTACTCAGTCTTCTCGTCGACGGCACTGCGATGTTAAACGGAGACAACCGATACCCAGTTACTTCGCGCACTTTGCGTCTTACCTTTGGTGCTCCTCGAGTCACAATTCCTTCGTCAACCGCACATCACGGAGAAGGGAAAACTCAAACCGCGAAACCAAAAGCCGCTCTCGAAAGTACAAACTCGAAGCCGTTGTTTACCGCGTAGCGTGAAAGAAGGTTACATCGCTAGCGCGTTTCGTGTGCTTTGCCAAACCCAACGCTTTGCTATGATAAACATTGGCGGCATATAATCAACACAGACGCTTGTTCTGGCTGTGAGTTGAGTGGGGGAGGGGGAGGGAGAGAAGGATGCTAGTTTTTATTTTATTTTTTTGTGATCACCGTTGCGTGGGGAGAAAATCAAAGCCGTGTTGTCGTAGACGTCGGGGATTCATTCTAAGCGGTATTTGCGCAAAGTGCAAAAATTGTTGCACCGTTCCGCGGCACTGTGAAGCCTCCACGCTTCACAGCGCCACACGTTGCGATCCACCGCCCACAGCATCCCGCGCGCGGTAACGCGCGAGCACTGAAGCCATTCGCGCGTCTCTCATTCTTAGACATAAATGCCATTCCCAGCGTAGCTCCGACCACTTTGTCCCAAAGTGCCACATCGCCTCCCGCAGAAGAACAGGAAATGTCAAAAACTCTCGTGAAGCAGACGGTCGTCGCTTTCCCTCCTCGTCGAAACGACGGCGTCACGACGGAGCCATCGACTTGAACAGCAAAGCGTTCGCGTAAAACACTAACCCCGCGCACGCGCGCGCTCTTCAAGGCGAATGTGCACAACACTGAAAAATGGTATGGCATTATCCGGCCGTTCTCATTCAAAAGAAGAGCGCGCGCGGACTCGCGGCGGCAATCGGAGAGGAGGCGACGATGCAGCTCCACCCGGCGAATTGAGCCGCTCTCGCCGATCCTGATAGGCATCGGCTTATCTGATCGCCAGTGGGAAGCCGGCCACTTGTATTCTGCTTTGTAACGACGCCGTCTAATGCCTGTGTTTCCGGCACCATTAGCCCTCTTTTCCTCGTCTTTTTCTTTAAGCAGATGGACCTCGTGAACGGGTCTGCCTCCGAAAACAATTTGGCCACCGCGGCGGCGTCGCTTGATCTCCGCCAGCGCTTCACCGCAGCGCATGCCTCGAAGCCGTTTCGCCGAGTGACGTTTGCTGGAAGCACGGCTAAGCGATGATGTAGGGGAGGTGCACGAGATAAAGTCGTCCGGCGGGGCAGTCTGGCCGCGAGGCGAGGCCGCACCGAGGCTGGCGTCGATCGCGCTCGCCTGTGCGCCGCCTTCGAGCACATGGGGGCAGTGCACGTGTGGGCGTTGCACGTGGCCAATTGGCGGCAACAAATAACCGACGCAATTGCGGACACGAGCGCGCACAGGCTGCACGTATATGCATGCATGTACTACATGCGTCTGATTAATAGGCTCGTTCTTCGGGTACTCGGGCAGATACAATGCGTCTGGGAGCAAGGTTTTGCGGGGCGGCCGTTCCTAATCAAGTTTCGAGTTTGAGTGCGATTTCTTCTTTCTCGTTCGATTGTGCAAAGTGGAGCAGAAAATGCGTGGACGCACGGGTGACTTGTGTTTGCTGCTTAGTTTTGAATGTACTCGTCTGTCTAGTTTCCTCGTAGATCATATTATTATTATTTTTATTTACATTGATATTTTACAGCGATATCCTGTTAGTGGGGCACTTCGCTGTTTCGTGCCTTCAGCCGCGCTCCATATCGACGCGGGCCATTTTTTGCACTCCGCTAAAACATTCTACGGGCAGGTGATAACAAGATAACGAGCAAGCAAGATAACATGCATGGTAGCAAGATAACATTCCCCGCAGGGAAATCTGGCAGTGCACCGGGATAGATGCCCATACGACCCAGAATTAGCACGAAGAACATTTCTCAGGAGATACGCAAACAAAACTAGAATTTTACGATGCATTCTGTATCAGAAAGCAATGTAAAAGCAAGTGCGTTAGTCCCCCGTCAATGCACCTGACAGATACAGAGTTTTCTTATCTAAGCGAAAAGCCAGAAAGATGGTATCAATAGCCTGTGTTTGTTTCAATAAATCTTCATTTCAGTTTCAATAAACCTTCATTCGTTTTGCCTACTTCCTGGTCCCTATTGATTCGGCACTTTTCGTTTAGCACGTGTAGCTATTTGTACCGAAGTGAAGTACGAAAACACGCTCCCCTCTTACGCAGACAACTGAAATTCTCTCTACTTAATACAGCCTCAATGCCTCAAAACGCCATGCAGTTTTCGTGCGGTGTGTTTCTCGGTTTAATACAAGATGCCTATGCGGACTCCATGGTGAGCGCTCGCACCTTTATGATTCATTCACTTCACCTGTTCCGAAATGACACTATAGCGGCTACGACGTCACACCTCAGCTGCCGCTGTGTTTCACCTTACTAATTGCGTAAGTATTTACTTTTTTTTTGTTTTTTTTGCCCAGCGCATTGTTTATTGTTTATATACATTAAGACATAATCGTTTTGAAATGATCAGTCGGGAAACCCAGTAGTTATTTTTTGCGTGTATGTGTATGTGTGCGCGTGTGAAAATGGAGAGTTATAAAACGCGCAATATTTCGGACGTATAATTCTGAAATAAAAACAGACTAAAAATACTTGCTTCGTTATAAAGGATATACCGTCGTTTTTAACTTTCCGTTGCATTCAAGAAAGAATAACATTAGCATGCAGAACCAAAGAAGATGTTTTCTGTGATTAATTACTTCCAAAAGCCGCAACTGACATATTGGCTACATTCATGTAGGTAGCAGTACCACACTGAACTTTACTATTTAGATGCCACTTTTTCAAGGTATAACTTATATACTGGACAAACCAATTTTATGCACACTAAAGCAAACATCTACGGGTTCACTTTCCCGCAGGACAAGTATACGGCAAATTATGATGAACATGAGAACCCTTGCGAATGACGAAGCTTAGAAGATATTTAGATCTGAAGAAATGCGATGTGTACAGGGACAATGAGCAAGTGAAACGTCATGCTAATCGTATTCTCAGCGTCTTCAGCAACGCGTTACCGACCTATCGTTGCCTCAAAATAAGAGGAACGCGCTACCGTTACCAAGTAATGCACGTTACTTTTGCGTTACTTTTTATTTATGAGTTAAAACGTTTGACTGGTTTGCAGTGGCGTAGCAAAGTGGGGGCGGGGGGGGGGGGGGGGGGGGGGGGGGGCAGAGGGGACTGGGCCCCATGCACCAGGCGTCCTAGTCACGTGGGACGTAGGGGGGGGGGGAGTTGCCACTTCTGGCAGCACCGCTCCAGCCTCCCCCCCCCCCTCTTCGCCCCCACCTCACCTCAACCCGCTTTACTGGTTGGTTGCGATATCGGGTATATCGGGGAGTGAATGGGTGGCCGGGGGGGGGATACGGAAGACATGTAAGGGCCCAGGGTGCCGGATGGCCGAGCTACGCCACTGCTGGTTTGACGTTATAGGTATGTATAATCGGCATATTTCAAGAAACCTTATGTTCATGCAAAAAGTTAACGTAATTACCTAATTTTTTTTTCACCTCAATACTTACGACAAAAACGCAAGGAAAAAGGCGAAAAACGCAAGAATTTATATAACTTGGTCCCTAGAAACGCGAAAAATATTCAAGCGTATTTTTGTTTTTTTTAAGTCATGGGAAAAAGACGTAAGGGCGTAACTAAGCCACTTGTTGCTCCAAGTTAGTAACGTAAACACGTTATTGGTTCAGAAAAAAAAAAAAAAAACAGAAAAAAAAAACATCTTTGGAATTTTTTTTTTTTCTCTATCCATCTCTTGTTTCCTTTTCTCGTTATGGAATAGTTGGTGTAACTTTTAAGACCCCCAATTTGTAATAGCACATGGCATACCGGAAAACGTGGGGGGCGCACATTTGCTGGAGCCTGGGACGGCTTCCTAGAACAGCGTATCAGCTCAGACTGGGTGAAAGAAGGCACCGCAAAGGCTGGGGCGGGCGCCCAACTCGTGCGCTGGCTTTGGCATTGCTTTCTTTCACCCAGTCTCACCTGAAACGCTGTCTCCAGCCAGCCGGCCCTGGTGGCCACGAACATGCACGAATGCGCACCGCGGATTAAAAGGAAAGCATTAAATTCGCTGATGAATTCGAAGTTCAATTCTTAATCAAAGCGGCTCCATGAGGAACAGACTCATCAAGTAAGTACAAGTCTGCTTCCAATTGAAAGTTCGGGAAGGGGGGGGGGGGGGGGGGGGGATGAATAGACATGCAATTTGCAAATACAAGACCTAAAACCTAAAGCACTTTGTATATAAAAAAAAAAAAAAACATTTAAGAAAGACAGTGTTAAATCTGAACACCGCGCGGCTGCTTGTTCTAAAAGTGGAATCTCTTGACAGCGGACTGTCATCTTATCTGCGGTGTAAAACACCGACGCGCGAACGTGCGAACGGCGTTCGTTACGCTTTGTTCCGTCGGGAAAATTAGCGAGGCGGAGGCGGGCTTTCGTCATGGCGGTAGCCGAGGGTTCCCAACTGGGAGTCTCGACGGTTGATCCAGACCCACGGTGTCGCGCTGTTGTTTGCGGAGTTTCGGAAGCCGTTGCCATGGCGATGCCTGAGCCAATGGGAGCTTTGGGAGGACCGACCTCTCGCTGGAGGCAAGCTGTGGCGCCACGCTCTCGTGCCTCCGGGCGTGAGGAGAGAGGGCGTACGAAGGCAGAAAAACCATACGGGACAACGTGCCTGTATTACGGGTACTTTGATCTGAATTTGGACACCTCCATAGATCCGTCAGTATACGTCTTTCGAGCACAAAGCGAAGTCTGCCTGCAATGCCGTGATAGGTCGTTGATATTATGTGGAAGGACTGATTAGTCGATCACACTGCCATTACAGTTAAAGTTGACAAACAACTGTAAAGCGTTCATTCTTCAACATTATGTTATTCTGTGCGAACTGTAGTGGAATATGAAATGCAAAATGCTTCATTTTTTCCGATATTTTCGTTTTTTTAAGGGGATGAGAATTAGTCGAATGCAGGGCTGGGCAATTGATCGATTAACCTAACGATTAATCGATTAATGCTTTAATCGCAGTTAATTATTTTTAACCGGTTAATCGGTAAAAAGTTTCACGAACCAGAAGGAAGCAAAAATAAATGGTTTCACCACGCAGACGTGAAGGAGAATACCTGCATGAAGGGCAAACGTTTAAGTGAGACTTTAACTTAAAGTAAACTGTAGGGACAAGATTTGTAGCTCCAGACAAATGCAGAACGCTACATGTATCCCGGCCACTTCAGCGCTGTGAGAATGTCCGTTTAGCTCATCTTGGAAACTGAACAATCAAAGGAGGTCGCTCTTGCCGAAGAATATCAACGAACACCATTGCCTTATGCAGCTGAAGTCATCATCTGTGAGTGTGAGTGTCTTTGAACCTGTCTCAACTACACGTCGAGGTTGATTCATAATCGAAATTCTACAGTGCAGCGGTCTCAAACTCATTCGGCTGTGGCGGCCAGATAGCACACACCGAAAAGGTCGAGGGCCAACACAGACGGGGGAGTGGGTTTTCAAAAGATTTCGAAAGAGAAGAGACCTTCCAGGGGGGCTATGTTCGGCCAAATGTTTCGTTCCTCCTAAAAAAAAAACAAAAAACGGAAGTGATGGAAATGACGATATCGCCTCTGATTGGCTAGAGGCTCAAATGACGAAAGAGGGAACTTTCGTCAGTTGAGCCTCTAACCAATCAGACGCGACATCGTCACTTTCGTCACTTCCGTTTCTTTTTAGGAGAAACGAAACATTTGTCGAACATAGCCCCCCTGGTGCACCATGCTTTTTGTAAACTCACAGTCTTGCCAGCGACATCTTTAGATTTGATTTGTTTATATGACGACTTTGAGCCCTGATCTGATGTGATAACAAGAATGAAAAAGACACCGCCCCGCCAACATGCTTGCTATTTTTATAGGACAAGAGAACAACTACACTGTCGTTCCCGTTGCTCAATTCACTGAGGAATTAACCAAGCTCAACAAGCCTCTAAATACAATAAATTAATTTGGCAGTTCTTGCTCTCCTGACAATTTTTATTACAACACTGAACAAATACTGGCCTTTAATGGTGATATATATATATTTTTTTTTTTTGAAGGTGACATTCTAGACCTCGTAGCTTCATATTTGGCAGTCGCTCCTGCTGATCGATAGCTCACACAACCGAGATGCGTCCTTCAACGAATAGCTCGCGCTTGCAGCCCAGCAGCGAAATTGTTGTACATTACAAAAATCTGGGAAGCAAAAACTAAAACGAAGCAAAGGGCAAATGAACACAGATAACTATAAATTATGTGAATACGTTAAAAAAACAGAGCTACTTTTATAGCGAAAATGAATCGAGAATATGAAATCACATACGGCGAATGCCATTCCTAGCGCTTGAGACTTGGAAACCGGGACTCATGGGCCGGTTGCCTGCAGGCCGTGTCCCAACGAGTCGCGGGCCGCCTGCGGCCCGCGGGTCGCGGGTCGCGTGTTTGAGACCCCTGGTATAGTGCGTCGTTTATCACATCATCAAGAAAAGCAAAACATGATTATTTTTGATTAAAAAAACAAACAAAACATAATGCGGGTATTGAACGAGACTGATTAATCGATGAATTAACCGATCAAAGGGCGGTGATTAATCGAACTAAAATTTGTAATTGGCAGCCTGCCCTAGCGAATACCTTATTCACGTTGTCGTTTCAGTAACGTCGTCACTCGTATTGGCGGCACACTCATACCAAGGACGCGCTGCCGTGATAGTGACGACATGTTTGAAACGACTGTACCTCACTCTTCCAGGAGTCATTGTAAGCAGGGCTTGCGGCGCTCTTTGGGATCGAAATTTTTAAATCGGGCGAAAAAACGACCGAAATTGGTCTATTAATATCTAAAAAAAAAAGAAGAACATTGCCTTTTCGCAAATTCTTTAAATTGGTCTGGTCTATAATTGTAATTGCCGCCAATACTGCAATTGCAACATGACCCATAAAGCAAATAAAAAAGTTGTTGAATAGCTAGTCAATTAGCCAACTTAACATATGACGATTACCCCCACATTTAATGTCCCCCAGTCCTGGTAAATACATGGTGAAGATGGCGCTCGACTAACCCTCAGCCACTTTTTTTTTTAATGTGTTCGAATTAAAATTAAATACCTTTATATAGTGAACATAGTGTTGGGTGTGAGGAAACATGCAAATATTCCTTGTTCAATCTCTCGAACGAGTTAAAAGGCAGCTGTTTGTTATAGGTTGCATTCTTACGTGCAGGCTTTATTTCACATTCGGTTGTAAATTGTTTAGTGTATCACATTTTTGTTTCAATGTGTATTTAACCGCAGTTAGTTCATAGCCTATTTCACTGGATAGTTTATTGGTTATTCTTCGGATATCCCCCCTCCCCAGCATTCACGTCATTTTATTTTATTGTCCCAAGTTCGTTCATCATGTCCACTATTCCATGAAAGTACTAGTGTTTGTCTTATTGTACATATTTGTTTATACTTTCTATTGGAATTGTTATACTTCACCTCATATTTTCACATTTGTTTTGGAGTAGCCGGTTTCTAAATGACTCGTTATCCATCCCACCAAAAAAAAAAAAAACGCGTATATGAAAAGAATTCTAAAATGTTAACTGATATCATTTCTGCAGCGAACGGACGTTTTACGTGTAGTATTTTTTAGACGTTTGGGGCTCGAAACTTTTTGAATCATTAGTGTATGCAATATAATACTACCTCAACGCATCATGATCATTTATTGTGAGCCATGCTGACATCTGTGCCGCACGATTTCTAACCGTTCTTCTGAGAGCGATCAGAAAAAGAGAGTGCTGTCATGTTTTCATTATATACATGCTGAAAGCCTCGTCAAAAGCTTAACCCCTATCGAAGGTTATGCTAGAAGTGCAGATACTATATAAAAGGCAAGATTTTGAGACGATGGCATCGTATTAGTAACAATTAAAACCAAAAAAAAAAAATCTTACGACGGGCGTTTTCCGTCCTCTGTAGGCAGGGCAAGCCCGTCGCCGTTAAGATAGGTGAACTATACACGATGAACGCTATGCTCGCTCACAGGCGAATTTCACTTTCGTTTGTCTTTTGGATCCTGATAACATCGCCGTTTTAATTCCTAGAACCTAATCCCCGCTGTTAGCACCACCGTCAGAGCAATTTTCAGATTGTTAAAACCCCTCTACTTAAATTGTTCCCGGTTCCAGAACGACACAACCCTTTCCCGACATCCCCGGTGTACGTTTTTGGCTGCAGAGTGCAGTTTCCGTCTGGCGAGGAGACGAACGGCCCACGAGGAACGCGATGAACGTCAGAGCACGGTGCACGTATACCTCGGCCCACCGGCGGCTACTGCGACGGTATAGCGGCGGGACCACGCTTCGAGCGCCGATACCGAAGTCATACCCCCAAATCAGAACAAATGGTGTCGACTTGGCCGGCCCATAAAGAAGGCCGAACGAGCGGAAAAACGAAAAGCGTCGGACGTGGTTTCTGGATAACGAGCTCTCGCCACTGTCACCGGCTGGCTGCTGCAGTGGGGCCGGCAGCTTGGTCGCTGCCGGACTGTCGTTAGGGAAGAGCCCGGGTTTCGCTCGGGCCGAGGCCTGCGGTCACGTTTCGTGGATGGCCGTGCTGCGCGCTCGTCCGTTTAGGAGCCGCCTTCGTCGCTCGCCATGCACGGTCGGGTAGAGCGCCGAGGGGCTCTCAGTTCGGGAACAACCAACATGCTCGGGGTTCGCCTGATGTAATACCGGGTCGACTAATTTGAGCAGGGAGCGGTCGCTAAGCGAACACTTCTCGCTTGCTGCGCTTCTTTGGTTCTTTCTTTCTTGTTTTCTTTTTCGAAAAAAAAAAAAGAAAGGGGAAGGGGGGGGGGGGGGTTATAAACAAGGCGGCGAAGAGAAAATGGTTGAACGTTGTTGTCGTTGGCTAAGTTTTTGTTTCGGGCGACATCGTGATCGTAATGATGTGCGGTTGAACAATTTTCATTAAAGGGAATTTCACGGGAAATATAACCGTGAAGGTGAGTTTCAAAAAGTTGCTGCTCGTTGGTTAGAGAATTACTGCTAACGTTAGACCACGAACCCGCAAAGAAATGATGGCGCAAAACGAAAGAAAGAAAGTAAAAAAAAAAAAAGAAAGAAAGAACTGTACGGACCAACAGCAGCTAACCAGAAGTACGATAAGCATTGTCACGACAAATGTCGAAGCCAACATGAAGACATGTCGGCTTCGAACATGTCTGCGCTCAGTTTTTTGCATGACCACTGTAATCTCATCAAGGAAGGCCTCAGAGAGTGCCTGTCTCGAAACTGTCTTTTGTACGATGTTTACGAGCAGTGGGGACCGCGGGTTTCAATTTCAATTCTAATCATTTCAATCGTTTCAATTCTAATCAAAACAAAGCAACGGCGTCTCAAGAATATAATACCAATTACTGAAAAGTACGTATTTCGAATCGCCATCGACAAAAAGAAAAGTTTTTTCTTCAGCGCAACGCAAAAAAAGAGGGAAAAAAAAAGAAACGAAAACAAGAAGCAGCCGAATTATAGCTTTGTCATTTCTTAGCGACTCGGTTTCATGAAATTCCGAGGCCTGAGCACGCTCCGATCCTAGCATCGAAAATCAGTCGGCCCAACGACGGTCCTCGTCGAACAAGGAGGATTCTCGTTCGCGCTCTAGCGTCCGAAGACTGTGCAGCGGCGCGCGAGCTTTAGTCGATGCCCTTGCGGCGCCGGCGGGCAGCCTGGAGGGGCGCCCGCGTTACAGCCTCATCGATTGACCCGGTAACAAGTGCTTCTTGCCCTGCTCCGCCTGTGGTCCGACGTCGGCGCTGGCAGCCAAAGGCAGCCGACGCCGCAGCCCGTGCGGCCGAAGGCGGCAGCGCCAAGAATTCGGCGCGTGTCAGCCCGAACAACCCAGCGGCCGAAGATACTTTTTGACACGGGAGGGGGGAGAGCCAGGTCAGTCGTCGCCGCTCGGGCCAGACTCAGTTTCCAGGACGTTGATTGCGCGGCTGTCAGGACTGTCAGAATGACGGTCAACACTGGCGACGGCCCATTACGGCACCGGGCCCCGTCGCTATAGAATCCCCCGCGAGGCTCCAAAGGTGTCTGCAAATTGGACATCCTCTCTGAATAATTTGGGGTACGATTTCGAGCAACCTTTGAGATGGGTCCAGTCATCGCACATGTGCGGCGCCGGCGTCCGCCCGCTGCCTTTGAGAGCTGAACGAGGGAGAAGCGGTGATGGGGGTCTTTTTGGGCGACCGCTTACGAGAGGGGGAGGCCGAGCACGCTCGACGGCAGGCGACTGCAGTGATACACAGCGTTCCCAGAACCACTTCAGCCCCTTCCTACTCGACTCTCATTCGTGGTCGTGCGCCGGTGCGTGAAACCCCAAAGTGACGAACATTATAAAAGGGAGGTCAGCCCTTTATAGACGTTCGAAAGCATTCTGTGAAGTAATTTCTTCAACTGCTATACCCGCATCAACCGACATCTGTTTGTTTGATAACGATCATCTTGTCCGCGGAAATCCCCGACGAAAACGCAGACTGCTTAGACTCGTCGAAACTGCGTTGGTCTCACGAGCACAGCCGGCGGCTCGCACATTTGAAAGTGAAACCATGCATGGGATCGAACAAGGGTGCAGATGGGACCTAATCTGGCATACTCGGCAGCAGAATTTTGCCAAACGTGTGCCGAAGAACTTTCGTTTCGTTCTTTCTTTTGCTTGTTTTATTCCGACGTCGTCTTTGCATATCAGCTGCATATGTTCTTGAGGTATCAACCTGACACAAAGCCGCCTGGTGTCTATAAAGTTGTTCGACCACCATTACTGTGACGGCGAACGGCACTGTTTTTCCCACGTATGCGGCAAAGCTTTCGAGAACCTCACACGTTTTCCGGTGCCACAACGTGGTGCTGGTGTCTTCATCTTGTGAGTGAAAAAGATCCGTCAAAACCCTTCCATTTTAAATTTACTAATCAAGGAATATCAATGTACAGCACCGTATCTTAGTATACCGCTGATGGTAGTTGTCGCTGCAACTTTTGCAAGGTAGCCACGAGTCCTTAACATGGGTTCTCAAGTGTTCAGAATAACTTTTTGCTCAAATAGAGAGGAGAAGAATGAATAGTTTCTTCATTTCTCTGAGTTTCAATAAAAGTATACAGTGACCGGCTGCTTATTTCAGTAGATATATATTATTTATCAAAACAACATATGATCAGCGTGAAATAGTGATTACGAGATAGGATTGAGAACATAAATTAAGAAGAAAAAAATTACCTCCTGCTTTCTATTTAATATACCTTAAAACAATGTTTTGTACGACAGAAATTGATACAACTGAATGTCAGTTTTTGCTAAAAAGCCTTAAATATAGTTCGACATGTTTTAACCGAAGGACATGATTAAATGAACAGCGGTTCGCCGGTCCGTCTAAGTGGAACGTCTATATGCACTAAAATACAAAACTTGCAATTAAATTGTGAGGTGTATAGTTCGTCCTTTGATTTTCTCCTACTCATGTGGATTGTCTAGTTTTACATATGACTGTTCCTATTTCTCAAACTCCAAAATATAAGAACCCTTTTCAGTGGCTAAGTTGTAGCGGCGGAGATTGGAGGCGTACAGTTTTATATTTTAAACGACATGTATACTACATGCTGGGTGCTTCTGCGAATACTTAGAAAAAATCAGTACAAATAGAGTAGCTGGCCAAAAAAAAAGCTTTTTTTTGTTAAAAAATTGCCAGTCACGGTGGACGTCAAGGATTGCAAGGAACACACTAGTTAGAAAAATAGTTTCTTAAAATTTACTAATCACCTTTTTAATTAGTCAGCATAAACATATGGTTCCAATTAGAAACTTGCTCAATGTCATCAAAAACTATATCAGTCAGTTTTTAGGAAGAAGAACGTGCTAAGCGTGAGGATGCGCTGAAGTTTGGATTCATGCAGCAGACGGAAGGCTGGCGATGCGAAAACACGGATGTTAAAAGCCGACGACCAGACTCGAGATTCTGCAAGGCAGAAGATCCTCCTCACCGTGGGGGAAGAAGAAACAAGCAACGGTGGCAAGGGTAGAAGAGGGAGAGAAGGAAGGAGGGGGGGAAAGTGGAAAGTGCGAACTGGTCCCCGGTCTTGAAGAAAATCGTCCGCGTTTTCATATCGGCAGCCTTCAGCCTGCTGCACAAATGGGAACTTTAGCGCACTCCTGCGCTTCCCACGTGCTTCAAGCCGTCCTAAAAATTGACCGATTTAGAGGTTTTCGATGACGCTCAACATGTTTCTAATTAGAACCATATCTTTTTTCTTCCAAATTACAAAGGGTAATTCGTACATCTTGGGTGTTCCCGAAAAGAGTTTCTTTTTTTTCCCATTCGCCCTATTTGTAAAGGTTGTTGAAAGTATATATGTGCGGAAACACCCGGTGTACACAGACACACTGTTTACAAATAAGTCCGGATTTGTCCGCACCAGGTGTGGGCACTGCTCGTGCGCAAACACCAAATCCAGGAGAGGGGAAGCGTCGGCGCATGCGCAGGGCGGACAGCAGCGCCGCCGCAGTGGGGGGACGTCAGGCAAGTATATCCAAGCAAGCGGGAAAACAAAACTTTTCTGCCCCGTGTAGCAATGAGCGAATAAAGATGCGTTATCGAGAGTATGGCGAGTTTGTTCGGTTAACATATACACGATACGCGTTTCATTCAAAAAATAACGGAAAACTATAATGAGAAACACTTTGTGGGGAGGGAACAATTAGGGGTACAGCCTTCAAAATTGGCATGATGCACGTACCAATTAGCCTGGAGTGACGGCCGTAGACGGGGCGCCTCCGATAATGAAGCTGCATCTCCGCCTCCAAACAACCAATTCCTCTTCATAGGCTTCACACTTTGACCCCTTGGTGTTCTAGCGGGATCTTCGATTGCCATTAGAGAGCACTCGATTGTAGTAATATTAATGAATACATATTTTTTGTGTGAGCGGCTTTATGTTATCGGAATGAGAAGTGGTAAAAGTATGATATTAATACAAAGGTGCAGCGAGCTGTACAAGAATAACAATAATAATAATCCCAAGAGAAGGGGAACAAGAGGGGCAAAGGACAAGCACAAATATTCATACACAACTAGGTGACTGGTGCGCGACATACAAAAGTCACCTGGTCATGATATCGAACCACTGCAGGGACCTCTCGATTTCCAGTGGGGCGCTATCCAACTGAGCTAACCAGTAGTAAGACGTCAGTAGAACAAACGGGTTTTAACAGCTGCCACCAGTCTAACACCAGCAAACGTGAACGGTCTACATTTTAAAGTTAGGATGATAATGCAATTAATTCATAGGTGCAGCCAGCTGGAGCTTTGCTTCAATAGCATTAACATCATAACCTTAAAATGCCCAGCTCGCTGCACCGTTTCATTAATTGAATTAATATCAGAACCTTAATATGCAGGCAGTTCACCCTTTGGTGTTAGGCTGGTGGCAGCTGTTAAAACCCGTTTGCTCTACTGACGTCTAACTTCTGGTTAACTTATCTGGTAGAGCGCTCCACAGGAACAGGAGGGGGTCCCTGGTCCGTTACCACGACCAGGCGATTTTATTTCGGCGGCGCACCAGTCACCTAGTTGTGTTTGGATATTTTTGTTTCACCTTTGTACCGCTTGTTCCCTTTCTACTGGGATTATTATTATCATTATTCGTGTGCAGCTATCTGCACCTTTGCATTGATTCCACTAATATCATAACCTTAAAATGCAGGCCGTTCACCGTTGTTGGTGTGAGAATGGTTGGCGGCTGTTCAAACCCGTTTGCTCTATTGACGTCTAACTCCTGGTGAGCTCAGAGGTCCCTGGTTGATACCAGGACCAGGCGAATTTTCTCTGTCGCGCACCAGTCACGCGTTTGGAGATTTGTGTTTGTCCTTTGTCCAACTTGTTCCCCTTCTCCGGGATTATTATTATTATAGATAAAAGTAATTAACAACAATCTGAGTAGAGATTAAAAATTTTTGTTTTTTGTTCCCTTAAAATTTCGGCAAACGATGAAAAGTCGCTCTGTTTAAGCGTAGGATCTATTCTATGATTTGTAAGTCCTTAGCCGAAATTCGTATAGAGTGACACATTTTTTTTCTGGCATCATCAAAAAACAAATAAACGAAACAATGGTTTCAGATTGCTGGCGCCGTGTGTTTTCTACACCGTCGAGCAGTCCCCATCTATTATAATATCTTATGTTTTTATTGATCTAGGGCTCCCAATAAATACAGCATGACTCCGAAAACACACGGCGTTGTTGACGCTCTAGATATGTACTTCATAAGTCGGCAGTGTATAACGATGGGAAAGTCTCAGGACATCCTAGTTGGGACACTCCTCAAGTCTCCTCAGCGTCTTTACGGCCCCAGATTTCAGTGCCATCCCGCATGCTTGTCGGTAACAAATGGGTCCATAACAGCGGCAAAAATTACCCCCTGGATGAGCAACAGGATTTGACGGCGAACCCAGCGCGACTGGAAGACGACGGCTCTGAACAGGAGTCCATCATTGCACCCGCAGCACATTTACGATTGGAAAAAACGGCGGGAGAGCGCTTTATCGCCCCTGCAACTCGGCTGCGGTCGCTCTCCGGCCAAGAGTGCGGTTAATCTGCTGGCAGCCAACGGGTGGGCCATTGCATGCAGCCACCACGGCGGCGGCGGTCTTGGCACGGGTCATTATCGAACGTCCACGTACACTCACGGTCGCCTCGTCGGGACGGCATGCAATCTTCGCCACTTAGCCCGACGTGACTTGGGGCCTTCGCGTAAGTAGCATGAAATGAAATGGGAGCTCCCCGGCGACGCTAAGAGAACAGCCGACGGGAGAGAAAGAGAGAGAGCGCCTGAAATCATAATTAATCAGCCCTCGAAGGGACCAGACGCACGTTTCTTCATGTCGGAGTGCTGTCCGTGACGGGCGGTCAGCCTGCGCCGTTACCCGCGGCGCCCGCACACTTTGTATATGTAACCTCGGAATGGGGCACCGTACTGCTTCGAAGCGACCACAACCCTGCGGTTAGCATCACATGACTATGCCCCTATATCCTGGTGATATGGGGTACATGACCCCATCGGAAAGGGTGGTCTGTCTGAGTCAGGCAATTCAATTTGAAGTAAAAACAGACGCCGTCTTTTGGAAACACACGGTGGAATCCGTGTCTTCTTATTGTTGGCACGTCATACGCCGTAGAATTAAAGGGGTTGACACTGAACCTTTGTGAATGCCTCCTAGGGTTTAAATTCTATTGATTTCTGTAGATTTACAGTGACGTTTGCCAACTTCATTTATCTTAACTGAAATTAGTTGATTTATGTAGTTCTACGTGACGTTTCCCAACTCCATCTCTCCTAACTGAAATTAGTTATTTTAAACAACAAAATCACTCTGAAGTATTGCGGATATGGCATTCGTGATCTGAGGAGTTGCCTTTTGTGAAAAGGAAGATTACTAAAATTTGTGGCCACTATACTCCCCAGTTTGGATCGCTCAGATGGCATTGACTCTTGCTGTATACCAAGCCTCTGTTATATCTGCTGTTAAATATTATGGAGCGTACAACTCCAACATCCTTACCCAACCCCCTCCCCCGCGCGCGCACGCGCACGCGCGCACACACGCACACACACGCACACACACACACACACACGCACACACGCACGCGCACACACGCACGCACACGCACACACACACACACACA
Source organism: Ixodes scapularis (assembly GCF_016920785.2). Taxonomy (NCBI): domain Eukaryota; kingdom Metazoa; phylum Arthropoda; class Arachnida; order Ixodida; family Ixodidae; genus Ixodes; species Ixodes scapularis. The sequence continues at coordinate 41,913,459 of NW_024609884.1, forward strand.
CACACATTACCATATTTTGGATGCCTTTCCCCGGCAAGTTCAAGAAAGCCGACTCGAGATGTTGTGCACCCGCATATAAACTATACACAACCCCCCTACAAACACGCAGTTGAGCGTCTCAGGGAGATCCCAAAAAAGAGCGAACAGCCCCTTATCACTGCAGGCATGGCCGGCCGGTGCTTTTGCCATTTCCCGATTCAACACCTCGGCGCTCATCGAGATTCTGCGCATGCCGCCGCGTCTCGACCCGCAGAATCTCTTTCGGCAAACAGAGATTCTCGTTTGAGATTCCGAACGGCGGCACTGTTGTCAAATTGTCACGCAGGGGTTTCGGTCCGAGCGTTTAGTCATTCATGGCCGGTCGCTTCGCTGTCGGCGATTAGCATAAAATTAGAGGCCATCGGCGCCTACGGTCGCGTGTCGATGGCAGGCGCCGCGGCGCGCTGCGAAGCCCCGTAGTGATTAACGACCCTCCCCCGACGTGTTTACCGACACGTTGAGGACGGTCGTCGTTTACTGCGGCCATGAGCAGGGATTTATGCTTTTTTTATCGGTCCTCTATATACTTGTATGTACCGGCCGGATTCGACGGGAGCTTACTTGTATGCTCCTGTCGAATTCCGGTGTATACGAAATAGAACACAGATATCGCGCAGCGTGGTTGCGGCGGCTCCGCTTGAAACTTCTCGACGTAGCGGCTCTATATGAGTTGAATGTAACAATTTAACCCCCTTTGGTTCACGAGCACTTCGAGGTTCTTTATAGAGAAGCGACGAATCAGCTCGTGATTCTGACTCTGCGCCTGTCCCTATAGGCATGCGCTGGTTTGCCGATCCTGTAAAGGGCTTTGGTCTGAAGGCCTTTGAAGTGCCCAGGAAACAGGGTAAGAAGTCGGCACCCCAGGAAGGCACTGACCTAAGAGTGCGCGAGGGATTACTGCGAAACTCCCCACCAACTCTAATTTACGGATAAGAGTGAGGTTAACGCTGTATTGTCTTACCATTGGAGCAACACACAGACGATATCTGATTGGAATGCGCTAACACAGAGTCGGAGAAACTGTTCCAGTTAAAGTGAACAGCAGCACTTCAATTCCCGCTAAAGTGTGACGTCCTTAGGCACAGCTCTTCCGGTGTTACTGGAAAAAGCTTAACCGGATGTAGTTTCAACACTCTCTTTCTCTCTCTAGAAAAAAAAGGGGAAGGGGGGCTTGTTTAGCGATCAGTAATATGTGACACAGCAGAGTAAAAATGGAGCTGTTGCGGTCATCCAGGAAACGGGTAAGTAGCGAAAAATATGGGCACACAACTAATACGTGTACAGGGAATTAAAGAGTGATCGGTGTGAGGACGTTCATTATTTTAGGCGACATAATAGAGACTGCACCGATAACAAGAAAAAAAAAAAAAAAACAGTGCGGCAACAGAATGTTATGTGGCCGAAGCCCAAGTTCACAACACATCGGAGAAGCAAATCACCGGTTTTCCCAACGACGTTGGCCTCCTTCAGGTGAGTGAACACCAACCCGATGATGAACGCGTTTCTTTTTTTTTTTTTCTTCTTTTTTTGCAGGCATTATTTTGTGGTTGTTATTGTTCGCACGAAGCTGATAGAGGAGCCCGTGAAGGATCACCTAATTCCACGGCGCTTCCGTCGAAGCTTCTCAAAGAAGCGTTCCATTTCACACCTCCTCCTCCTCACGCGTCGAGATGGAGTAGAGGCACCAAAAAAAAAAAAAAAAAAGAAAGAAAGAAAAAAAAAATAGATTAGAACCAGAGAGCTGAGAGGAACATAAACGTTCCGTTTAAATATTTATCAACGTGAAATTGCGCGCCACGAGCGTGGCGATAAATCACGACGCTCGTACCGCACGAATCGAAGTCCGTGATAAGCAGCAAAACGACGCCAAAAATGGGCCGAGTGCGTTTACACAAAAGCGCCCGGCAAGAAGACGCGTCACCGCGCCGTGCGTATCGCTTCTGTTTATCGGTGTATACACGTAGAACGTATATATATATATATATATACGCTAACGCTTCATCTCTGCGTTCTCCGCATGACAGTCGTCGAGTCCCGGGCAGTCCATTTTTCAGCGGCCTGATAGTCTGGCTTCTTCGCGCAGGCGCTGAGATAGCTCGCAGCGACAACGTACTCGCGGCGCTTGGCTTCCCCGCTTTTGTTTTGAGCCCGCCGTGATGAACAGTCCCTGTCAACCCGACACTTCGATCGGGGGCGCCGGGCCCCGACCGTGCGTCTGGGTAACGCCGCGCTGCCGCGTCGGTGACGAATCTGGCTTCCGGCAACCTGCAAGGGTTGCTGGCTTTTTTTTTTTTTCTACACGCGGTTTCACTCATTTTTCGCTCGTGTTGATGTCCACACCCGAGCACAGACAGAGTGCATTACTGTATTGAATCGCGTCAAAACTGGGACTGTGAAATTAATTAATTAAACCTGCCGGTTAATAGATGAATGCATTACACGCCGATTAAATAGAAAGTGATCCCTCGAATGAGGTTGTGAGTGACGGGCCCCATATTTGTCGCTATTAAACGCATAATCAAGAATTTAATCTATGAAACACCTCACTGACAACCTTGCACTCACAGAATACGAATAAACGTGTCTAAAAGCATTACTGCATTTACATCTTGGCTTCCTGCCCTGCCCATGGTAAGGGGAATAATGGAGCAGTAAACCACCCCGCTGCAATCCTCTTTAAGTTCACTGTCTCATACTTGAGTCAAATAAATATTTTGGGGTAAATAAAGCTTATATTAAAATATTCACTTGAATGGTACTTCGTAGCTGGCAACTTGACGTTCCAAAAAGGTGTACAGATTTGTGTCGGTTCTCTGCTCTATAGCTGGCATCGGCCCATAAACTTTGTATATACGTATATCAAGGAGTTGAATAAATATAATGACTTTATTAAAAATCTTGCATAGCTCAGGCTGCGTGGAACTCGGGAATTGTGTTCCCCGAATCTTCGATGTCCTATTAATCATGTCGCCATACCTTCACAATTCTATCAGCCTCCACATTAGACAGACTAACCGATTAATTAATCGATTACAATACTCGGGCTAATTGTTTAAAAAGTTTCTAATCGGTGGACAGCTCCAGTCTGATCTCCACGTATGTCCTCGATTAGTGTGTAAAGAGATTTTTGACGCTCTAATCCGCCGGAATGCAAAGTCGCTGAGGCGTTTGATTTCGCGGTTGTTTATATACCCTGTTTAGGCGCCATTTTGGCTGACCCATATCCTGCGCCGACAAACTGCCTTGTTACATATTTGTAAAAACAAGTCGACAATGCGAGTAGTCACTGACAAAAGCGGACTTTTGACAGTGAATATAGACCGTTTCATTAGGGTCATAGCAGAGAGAGTAAAAAGAGAAAAAAAATGCCCTCCCCCTCTCGCCCCTATGTCGTCTGCTCCGCCGAGTGGGCAGTACCTAGCATCCGGCTGGCGTACAAACTCTGTTTAAAATCGCGTCATTTTGGGAATTGCAAGCGCAGATGCGCAGATTCTGGTATGCCAGTTATCGTGTATTATATGCTAAATAAAAAATACTAACAGTGTCCAATTGTGCTGTTATCTGCGTGCAAATAATAATAAAAAAAAAGAATAGGGAAAACTGTATCAGACTGGCCGGTTTCTCCGGCGAAAAGTGAATCCGGTGGCTGTACCTTTATTACTATACAAAGTTCGTACTGGTGTAGGCCTTTAGCGACCATGAGTGGATGTCTGAAATAATAAATAAACGTGCTCTCCTGCCGCAATACACGCATTAGTTGAGGGTAGTACTGCCGGCTGACTCAACTGCTATTTAAGTAACGGAAAGAAGAGATGTCAGTTGATCATCTACCGAAGTAGAACAACAGAGAGCTCTAGGCTGATTTTGGAGTAGCCATAACTATTCTAAGAACGCGAACCACTTCACAACGGCAGCCACGAGCGAGAGTTCGATGTTCCGTACCGCCCGCCGATACAGCCCAAAGATGGAGAATGGCAACCTCCCGGTTTGTCGTCAGCTAGCGGAGTCGGGCCCGTGCCCTCTCCCTCGTTTTACGCCGCCGAACCAGATGAATTTCCCGGATGTATGGAGAGGGCGCTGCTGTCGAACAAAATGATGCCGCCCAGAGAGCGCTAAATGGAATGGTCTATACCTCAGTGGTGCCTCGGCTGGCGCGCCTGGGCTTAGGTGCGACGTTTGGTGCGCGGAAAACAGGCTTCATTGTGTGCATCCATGCAGCAGTCACGAGTTGTAACTTACTGAGTGTCAAAAAAAAAAAAAAAACTCACAGACGCAGAATTTGTGTCGGGCATGTGAATGTTTTTTTGTGTGTTTTTATTAAGAATTTAATTCCCTTACTCGGTGACCTTTAATAGATTAAGTGATCGTTTAATCGGTATGACGTGACTGATGGAATTTTTATAGTATTGCGAAATTAGTAAGATAACATCTGACATTTGGGGAACAAAATTGCTGAGATTCGTACGTTTTACTGAAGCAATTTAATTTAATTTACATACATTCGAATGTCATAGGCTGATGTCAGAAGTAGAGAAGACAAATATATTTGTACTCCTTTCGCCTGCGGTCCAGTTCCCGGCTAGTAAGGGCTGTAAAAGAAATTAAGAAGAAAAGGTGAGGTATGTGTTCTCTGCCAAGAGAGATTTGGTATATTGAAATATGAAACAGGGTAAACTCAGCAAGGCTGAAACCAGCGCGGTGTTTTGCTAATCCCTCTTTACCTTTACTGCGGGAAGTAGCAACATGCTACTGCCCGCAGTGTGCTGAGAAATGGTTTTCCTGCTGTAAAATATTCCTTATATAGCAGAAATAGTTCTTCACAGAAATATATTGCAGCAGGAAACTGAGAAACAAGCATAGCGGACTATATAAGGATAAAATTATGTTTATATATATTTTTTTTAAGGGAAGGTGTACAAAACAGTTTGTGGTTACATAGCTTGCAATTATGAAATTCCGTAGAAGTCTCGCGACGAAAGAAAGTTGTGATGTTAAATGTGGCTAAAAAAAAAGGTTCCAGAAATGTTTTAATTTGGCAGCGTCGTAAGGGTTACCTCTGTTCACTTTTGACCGACTAGGTCAAAGTGAACCGAGGTAAGGGTTACCTCGGTTCACTTTTGACCGACTAGTTGGTTAAAAAATTAACCGGGCATTAATGATTGAAATTATCAATCGGTAGGTTAATCGATTATATTCAGAGCCTTATTTTAGACAGATGGTATTTCTGAAGGGGTCGTGGAGCTATATCGTGCTGGGAGTCGGTTAGCTGCTTTAAAGACGTTTTAGCTGTACCAGTGAGAGAAACTATACCAGTCTGCTAAGGGTCTCTGCGCGAAGGACAATGGGCACGCGAAGTGCCATACTTGGAGTTTTTGCGCAGTTCGTATTTTCGCACCATGGCGCCGTCAGACACGCTACACATATCGCAATGCTTACGCTCCGTTTCAGTTTAAGTCCCACCGAAATCAATGCTATACGCCAGCTCATGTTTACAAAGAAACCTGAGTGTCCCTAGAGGCACGCCACCGGCGCCGCGCATGCGCGATGGGGTGTGGGCAAGAAGCTCCGCATCCCGCATCAACAAGCCATTGGAATGGGATGTTATCGGCGTCGGTGTGAATGCTCGTGCTCTTTTTCACGCTGGAATTGTTTATTCTACGTCTTCCTAGCAATATCGTACCATTTGAGTGGCCTGGCCGAAATTAACGAGGCTCGTTACACCGTAAAATTTTGTGTAAACAATAGAGAGTTTTAGAGAACCGTTTCTGCACGCATCGGATACGATACGATGGGCCCTCCGGTACGAACTGCGCATGTGCGAGTTTTCTGCGGTAGCTTATGCGCAGTTCGTACTGGAGGGCCCATCGTACCGTATCGAATGTGCAAAAAAGGTTCCATAACACTCTCTAATGTTAACGTGCATACCATTCTCTAATCTGACTTGCGGCGATTCATTCCGCGGGAACGCTGCAGAATGGACGCTAAAGCCTGGTTTACATGATGAGGTTCTGCTCGCTATTTTCAATCGCGACGTCGCTCGGGCTGCACAAAACGTGAACGGTAGCTGCGATGCTCGACGCTAGCATGAAAAAATCGCGAGCAGAATCGGACCAAGTAGATAAGGCATAACAAGTCGTTGATGGCCACTGGTAACAATGATCAACTTATACTTCTATTTACTCCTGACACCGAGCCTAGCTACCCCAAAGAACCTTAAAACTTGGAAGTCTTTTAAAGCTTGCAATTACTGCTTATCGCAACGTTTGTGTATAACTGCAGTCGCTGTCGTTTGGACGAGCAGACGACAGTTTGAACGATCAGACGGACGTTTGAACGTGAAAACGCACTGAACTTGGTCTGCGGGTGGTCCGGACAACTTGACGATTTTCCCGCGTTTATATTTGAACAAAAGAAATAAACTTGACGACCGCAAGTATTCGTGGAATTAACACAAAGTGCTTCCCGGACAAGCATATCCCCACTCTTTTGGTACAGCCTCAGTCGCGGCGTTTCAACGAGAGCAGGTTTCAATCTGGTTTCTTCCAAAAAGAAACACCACAGGAATGTCCGTCCCGCATGGTGACTTCCGCCCACAGCCCTAGACCGGAAGTGCGCCCAACGCGCCACCACCGCGGCGTGGCTTAACAGAGTTGAATTGGTGTATGTCTGATGCAGCCATTGAAGCAGCGTAAAAGAGTGCATCGTCATGGCGCTCGTCGTCTTTGCACGTTTTCTATCACTGGCTAAACCAATCGGGGAACACGCCGTATAACCTTGCACTTTCTCTGTGCCTCATTGGCTTAGCCAGCGATATAGTAAACGCACAAAGACGACATGTACCATGAAGATGCACTTTTAGCGCCGCTTGATTGGCTACATCGGATCGGAGCGTCGGCTGCGGTCGAACTGTGAATGAAACGAAGCACAGCAGTCCACGTGTTTTGTGAGGAAGATAGACACCAAGAGAGTTCATAAGAGTGCATCCATTCATTTGGAGTGCTTTCTCACTTAACCCGACTACACCGACTGTCGATGTTTCTCATTTCTCTCACACGAGCTAAAAATCGCCACCGAAAAAGCTACGCGTGCGGTGGATAAAATATGTCCGGTTGTCGACGACAACTTAGGATGCAAATGTCGCTCTAACACCTACTTTGCACAATGCGCCCGTGTTGCGCCCGGATAACGCGCATCGTCGCGCCAGTGCCCATACACTTATATGGAGGGGCTATCGGCCGCGAATACCAGACTCTATACCCTTTGGCACTCGAATCGAACGCACCGACACCAATAAAGCGTTTACCGTTGTCATCAAAGGGAACAACACACATCACGAGGCTGATGTTGCTGGGGGAGCTCGCGCGCGGGGAAGCGGCATATTTGTACCTCATCGGGGGCGAAAAGCGCGTCCCAGAGAAGCAAAAGTGGGCTCGCATACGGTGCTTCGGGTCGGCGGAGCCGGGGCCGTCGCGTCTCTTCGTTGTGCCCCCCGGTCGCCGAAGTGCGCAGATCCAATTAGAAACGTGCCCGGCGCGAGCACAAGGCAGCCCATTGTGCACGGCGCAGGGGTTTCGTTTTCTTCGCCCATATGTTTTGCACATGCAGGCGAACAAGAGTCGACGGGCTTCGCCTGGTCCTTCGCGCAACGCATTACGGCGAAGCATGCCACCATGCGTGTCTCATGCGCGCATTTCTGCGCCGTTCCCACCCGCAGTGGGCTGCTCCTTCTGGCGAAGAAAGCCCACGCCTGAGACAAAGCTTAGCCGACGGGGGCATGTTCGAGCGCAGACTTAAAGGGGACTTTTGTTAGCTCTGATTACTTGCTAGTCGCACGAGGCTTGTTAAGCAGAATCAGCTCGCTCTGTTGCGCCAGTGCTCGACTTGAGTGTAGTTCCTGGTGTTAATGCTCGTTAACAGACTGGCTGGCTTGTATCTTTGGCGTCGGATGAGTCATTAGGGAGATTGGTGAAACGACAGCTGTCTGCATGAGGCTGGAATGTCTCACCGAAAAGAGAAAACAAAAAGACAACGACATAAACAGAGAGGGAGCCGGGCTCGGTGACAGATTTTTAAGAACCACCGCAATCGAGGCCCCCAGACGATGAACCAAGCAAGGGATGGAATGCACGCGTATGCGGCAGGCTCGCGTGTTTGTTTGTTCGTTGCAGCGGTTTCAAACGATCGACTTCCGAGATAACGTCACGACAGGCGCTCTTTGTAATTGTTTTTGTGCATATGATAGCGTCAGATCACAGAAGAAGGAAACTACGAGAGCCAAAGAATAGGAGCAGAGAAGTGGGACGCTGCGATTGGCGATTTCCAAATTTGGATTTGCTCTTAATCATTTGGAAAAATTCAGTGGCAGTGACGCCAAAAGAGGTGCTTCACTTTCTGGCTTTGGCATGGAAGAAACGAACACCTTCCAAGTTTTCTCCCATCAGAACGCCCAATGAAAGAACCGTGCGCTAAAGAAGTAGGTTGTGGGAACAAGAAGCGAACGCCCAGCGCGTAGTTGTGTGATGCCTTTATAGTGATATTTCTTTTGAATTACTCCTACTTAATTGCGGGCCCATAAGACAACCGATACCAATTACGCCAACCTTCACACCCAGTAAAAATGCAGTGGGCGGATAGCACTGACTTTCGCTCAAGTGTCTAGCCTTTTGGATTCCTTAGGAAATAGATTCCAACTTTCGCGGATCGCCACCAAATGCTGTCAAACCCAAGGAGGCAAGAGAGAATCCGATATTTCTTAGAATATGTTACTCAAGTCGTCTCATCCAATCTGAAAAATGACAATAGGCGTGCCACTAAGTGTGTGTGTGCCTTTTTGTGCTCATCTGTTTCTCTATTATTTATTCTTAAATCGTATACCCGTCTCCTTCCCTATCGAGGAAGAAAATCAAATCAGCCATTGAACTCAAATGTAGCTGTCAGAAAATGAACACGCTCGTATGGATCCAAATCTTTAATTTCTCCCCGAGGTAACCCCAGCGAACGTAACATGACCTTCTGAATTTTGTCGCGGCGATCGAATAGCATTTTAACATTATCAAAAAGAGTGTGATTTTTTTTCTTCAAGTTACGCGACATTTAAGGACCAGACCTTAACTCAAACACACTTATTCTTTAAGCGCTTCGTTAGAGAAGGGATTCCTTATTGTGGCCGATAAACGATGTCTACCCTTCGCGGTTTACATAACCCTTAATGGAAAAGTTGTGAAACTATCTATAGTTGTAAACTACCTTAAATAAACTTGCCTAGATTCACCCGTATATTTAAAGAAGAAATGATCCAGCCAATATTATGAAGATCCATGAGCTGCAGGTACAAAGTAATCTACCGCGCGTGTCAAAGGAACCGTCGGCCTTTTGATTGAATCGCCTAAATCAGTTTCTTAACATATAGAACTAGTATTTTGTACAGAGCTGGCCAGAGATGGTGCATACTGTGTGTCAAAAGTTCAAAGAATTAGCTTACTTGAGTAAGAGTAAACATTTGAGAGCGCGAATACGCTACCGGTGTTGTCCGTTTTCTAACGAAAAAGCGTCTGATTGCCGCAGAACCGACAGATGGCGGCAGCTGTTCACTATAGGCTAAATAAGCCCGACAAAGCACCTTTTTTGGTGTTGTTTTGCGTGTACATTCAGTTTGTTTTATTACTAAAAGTAACAAAATCATGCACTATACATCGAAAACGCCAGCGTCATATATGACTTAACACGATGTCATGCTATCGGAGATCAGTGTCTGCGCCTGTTTGCGCCCTCGCTCTTTCCTGCCCTCATCTGTCGGCTGTTGCGCCAATCTGAAGCTTTCTTTTGTTAGCAGACGGCCGCCGTAGGCAACGTATTCGTGCTTATAACTTGTTTCCTCTTTACTCAGGTGAGCATATTCTTTATTTTTTTAATTTTGATACTCAAAATTCACCACCTCCGAGCTAAATGTGAGCTCGATATGTTCAAAAACCGATTTATGCCTTTACTTGAAAGGGTCGACGATCCCTCTGTATCACGCGGCACATTCAGTTGCTTAATTAGTCCAATAAAAATGAAGTCTGAAAAGTGCGGGGCGCCCGTTATGCTAAACGGGACGTGAAGTTGTACCCCTCATAAATTTCTTTTTTACTTTTATTCTCGTATGCTGACCGTTTTGGCGCTCACTTTTGAGTGCTGATAAACTTGGTCTAAGCGTCACTTTGTATCGGAGGCAGCCTTCGCAGCGCAGTGGCGCTGTGGCCACCACGACGGAAACGGGAGATCTCGTTACCCGAGCAATACACGGGACAGACGACCGAGAGGCGCAGCTCACTTAGCGGAGCCTCGTTGCACTATCGTGTTACCGTTTTCATGCCTCGGCTTCGCTTGGATGTAACGAGGCTTAGCTTATCCCATCCATGGACGAAAATAAGACACGCGATTAAAACTCCCGAAGAGGATCCAGCGCGGGGCACTCACGCATATACGCACGCGCGCATACGCACGCACACTAAGGATACTAAAGAATATTTGTTTTTATTACTTGCATACAAACTGACAACAAACGTGCGTGCAAAAGACTGTCGGCTCATGCCGGAATAAGTGAGTTGCTTTAATGCTTTTTTTTTTTTTTTTAGTACACCACCTCACGTGTCGTCATTAAAAGGAACGTGCGCAGTTACTCCACTCCCTGGAAAGTGCGTGTCTGTGCATATGTGGTGCCCACGGTTCCCGTGGATCAACGTAGTTCTTAGAAAAGTTTGTTTTTCTACGCCGGGAGCTGCGGGCAGCAGGGGTCAACAGTGGCGGGTTACGTTTGATTGACTCTTTTTCTCTTAAAACCCTCCTCCTAAAAGAATGTCTAACAGCGATGTAGGTTTTAGTTTTTGTAAATAAGTGAAGTAAATAACCGACATTGTGAAAATTTATAAAGTAAATGCAGGATGATAGAAATTACCGAGAACCTGCCGGCGAGCTGGTGAACTCTCAACATCTTGAAAACCCGAGGTCCGAGGAACATAAAAAGGGGACGACACACACATGAGTCCTCCCATTTTTGTTCTTCGGTCTTGGGTTATCAATATGTTACATGCGGGAGTTTCTCCATGGGACCTTTGATATTCTATACACTATCCTGAAATCACGCACTCGTGCTTTATTAATTCCTTAACTGTATTGGAAGAGCCAATCGCTGGTCAGCGCGCAGCCGTCCCCAAACCGTTCAGGACGAGTACGGTTCGTATACTATTTCCCCGGTTCACGCACTCAACCGTTTGGGGCGAACCAGGCTCGCTCATGTTTCAGCCTCTGCCAACAGATGACCGCACGGAATGTTTTAATTGTTTATTTGCGGCTACAGACGATTTTGAAGGCAGCAAATGTAATTTTGAAGGCAATTAATCTGTTGAGGGTCAGATATTTCCCAAAACTCAAAACGGTTAAACGGGTTAACGGGGTTCAATGCATCAAGGGAGTCGCAAGGGACTATCTGACAGCTGCAATAGTCTAGCTGTATCTGAACAAGTTAATGTTCAGGATGCAAAAACGAAAGAATATGGGGTTAAAATAAAGTTTCGGAGACAAGCTTGGCAAAGAAAAAGTTGCCTTTCTTCGAGCCAACGTTTCAGGGCTTTTGTTCCTACAGAAAAAAAAGTAAAATAAAATAGGGTTGTGCAGTCCTTGGTCATTTAAAATATATTATTTTATTTTCTCTTTCTGCTTGCAGGTGTCTTTTCAAAATAGCACTATGATTTACTTAAATTAGGAAGAGCAGATACAAAAGTGACAAAGTAAGATATTTTAGGATTTAGGTCATATATCTTAAGCGTAGACGAAGATATTCAGCGCATAAAACTCTTCGCTGCCGCAAACTGTACTCCAGAAAACGTTGAAATACGTGTTGCGTGGAAAATTACACGCGAATACAATTCAACAATAATAATAATTCAGCAAAACAACGAATTTACTAACAATAAAACACCAACTTCCGATTTAATGGTCAAAAACATTATTGGCAAAAAAAGGTCATATAGATGCATGTTATTAAGAGCCCAAAATGCAAGCTTCTTTCTAATCTTTCCCTCATAGTGGTATATCTTTCTAAACCTCTCACATTTAGAATTTAGAAAAAAAAAAAAGAGACGACACCTTTGTTTATTTTTATTCTGTGAACCGTAGCAAAAAAAAAAAAAAAAGAGTTCGGTTTCTCGTGGAGCATTACTATATTTCCACATTTATCTGGTTAAATCAGATCGTTCACTGTATTTACATTTAAGATCATTTATATCTTTGTGAGGTACTATACTTCGCGCAGCGCATGAGCTATGAGCAAACCGACTGGCTTATCTTTCTTAAGGTGACATCAAGTATAGGTGCATTCGATATTCACGGAGGGTAAGGGCGGTATTAGCCTAATGGGCTAGACATCGCCAATTTATGCTTATTTATGGGCAGTGCTTAACGGTGAAACATACGCTGTTACACCATCTATGGAAAACCTGTAATAGATGTAATCTACAAAAAAAAAAGAAAAAAAACATTAGGGAAATAAGTGCCCCATAAAAATAAAAAGAATCCGTTTCAAGGTTATACTGTCGCGCGCAAGTTGGCCCTCAATAAAGGCTCAAGAGTAGTCACGTTTTGAATTTAGTCTCGCTTTTCGTTCTTCGATATGCAAACGACGGCTAGAATAATCAGTTGCTAAACACGTCATGGTTAGCGTAATACTTACACTATAACAATGTACGCGTATAATTTCTCTACCGGTGACTAACGAAACTAGCGCGAAGAAATACACTGGACGCTACCTAACGAAACAGGCTCCGTTTACTATACGTTTATTCCTGCAGCGACTGAAACACGTCCGTTTGTAACTTGGGATAGCCGTGGCTCTCCAAAACCTTCAGGAGTGTTACAGAAATCACAGATTCACAAGTTAAAAAAAAAAAAGATGTTTGGCAGAGTGCAAAAGATAAAGAGAGAGAAACATGTTTATTAAAAATAAATTGTGATGGTGAGTTGTTAAAAATAGATAAACAAGTGACCTCTATCTCTCGTATTGAGAGGCGACAATGATAATAAAAAAAATCACCACTAAAAATGTCATCTAAGATTCAACCGCACCGTTATTCCCGAGGCTTCACATATTCTTACATGGTTACACGAAAAATGCACCCGTGTATTCCAGTGTATAGAAAGAAAAAAGTGTTAAATAAAAATATAAGTAATTACTGAGATGAACAAAAGCGAACACGCGGCTTCATGAGTCGAGCGGCAATGTCGACCGAGGCAACATCAACAAATAAAACATGCTATCGTGTTTCGATGGATTCTACATCTATACTAGGGTAAGCAATGAAATATGTTTGTATACGTTTTCTTGGAAAGAGTCTGCTTAACGAGTAGCCAAACTTGCTACTTCACCTTTTGTTATATGTACTTTGGTCGTGCAGGGCGTCGACACCGCGAACAACATTCTGCAGCGCTATATATAACCTGCAGTTTAGTCTGGAAAGGAATTTGAATTCTTGTGAAGTCCGCCAGGCGGAGGACATCAAACGACACAAGCAGCACGCGTGGACAGAGACGGCGGTGCAAATACCTCCGCCAGAAAATTTGTTTTCTTCGTGTAAATCTCATTGTGACACGCGTTTATTTCGTATCTTTTCTCAGTTACCCACGAGGGTTGGTGATGTACACCAACCCTCACCTCCTCAAAAGTGTTTTGGCTTAAATTGAAGACTGGGTTTGGCCATTTTCAGATTGGAAGATTTTGCTAGGTATGCTTTATTGCAGCGCCGAGTTCGGATTGTTATGCAGGAGTGTGGTAAACCCAGAGTGTATCTTAAACTTCATTAAGATACTATTCATTTCTAACCTAGGCTCACTGTCTGGCACCTTGATGGACAAAATGCTTTCGAATATGAATCGAAATACAAATACTAATACTTCGACAAAAATGAATTTAATTACAATACAATGAAATTTTTTTAGAAAACTATATAAATTCAAGATGCAAACCCAACAAGAGTATTTGATCTTCAAATACTTTTGCAAATACAATATTCTCCCATAGTCTGGTATATCCTAATTTCAAAATTAACCTCGGTCAGAAAGAAAAAAAAAAAAAAAGACGCGGCTTAAACGAAGAGTTGAGTTTACATATAATAACCAAGAATTAAGTGCTCAAAAAAGAAAATTTCTCATCTAGAAACAAAATTTGTTTGTCATAAGATACGCGGGTGAAACATCAGGAAAAACAATGTATTCAGTGTTAGTTTAATTTGAAAGGCTCAGTTGAAGCAACAAAACCTTTCCAAACAACATGTCCTTAAAGCGACGTATTTAAAAATATTAAATGACTTGACCAAAAAGTAAATAATTGTATCCATCCTATGCATTCATTGTTCTTTTCTTAGTGTGTAGATGGTTGAGTGTGGTCGGGGGGGGGGGGGGGGGGGGTTCTAATTTACGATAAGCAAAGAGGGACATTGAAGACAAACAGACAAGATAAGCTTGTCTGTTCGTCTTCGATGTCTATCTTTTCTTTTCTTCTTCTTTACGTTTATTGTGCGCAATTTTTGCAGTAAATGTCGTGCTCATTACCTATGACTCCCGTTGCGAAGTGACCCAAATCGCATTTGGTTGCGCAGAGCAGTGCCCAAGTTGTATTTGGGCAGTATTTGAAATACTCGATTTTCAGTATTTAAACACATTTTACAAATGTATTCCTTAATATGTAATTAACTACAAAATACTCTTAGTATTTTAAATACGAATACAATTTTAAATACTGCCATCTCTGCCAGGGATAGGCAGTATATCAAATAGGTTTTTAAAATATATATATTTTTTTGTATTTTGTATCTTGCAGGTACATTGCATATTGGGGAATATATTTGCCGACCCTATTTAAATAGTTAAAATTAAATATTTTAAATACATATACTATTTATTTCAAATTTAATCAAAATACAATTTTTGGTACTGTTCTTCGCAATCAAATGCGATTGGAGTCATATGCAAAGAGCCTGAAACTTGCGCTTTGCACAAAATTAACTTTACAAAAAAAAAAAAAAAAAAGGAAGAGTACAACAAGGAATTAATGGGACCAGTGCAATTATTGCATTTTTGGTTGGATGATTTAAACTTTTTAAACATGTCGAATTAACCACATACAGAATATGAAAAGTCTTGATGCATCAACGCAGTCTTTTAAATTAATCTTACCCTGAATACATTGTGTTTCTTTATGTTGTATCCGCCTATGCAGTTATGACAAACAAAATTTTATCTTTAGAGCTCCAACGTTCTTTCATAACCCTTGATTCTTAGTATATATAACTCCACATTTTATTTGGGCATGATCTTTTTACCTGAGTTATATTTAAGTTAAGATGACGACAGTCTTTGAGAACAAAATGTATTGGAAAAAGTATTTGAAGATGAGCAAATATGCATGTTGTATTTCTTTTCTATATTTAAATATGTTCCTTAAAAGTGTGATTCAGTTTGTAATTAATTACATTTTGGAACTATTTTGCACATCCCTGATCCCTGCCCTGTGCATCCGATGTATTCGTTGTTTTGTATGAGGGCAGTCGGTGTTTCTTTTTTCGTATCACAGTCTAGGCAACAAAAACACCGCGCTTCTTTAGAGTATTACAGATTGACTTTACAATCACTAAAACTAATTCCGAGATCACTAAATAATCTGAGTTAAAATAATTTATCGGCCTGATTTAGAGGGATGAAGATTACTTGGTTAAGGCAATCTACTTTTGATGGTCTTGCTCTTGCTCTTAAAAGTCTTGGTTTGAGATACGTGTTCAAATCAACTTTGGTTAATTTCAACGTAATGTGAATCTAAGCTTGTATCTTAAAAACACTCTGCCGCACAATACTAGTTTCTCGAAATCGCCAAGCAGTGATGTGCTTTCACACTCAGAAGAACGGTTCAGACTGTTGCTGGGATTAAACGAAGGGATAATTTGGCTAGGAATTGTATTTCTTTTTTTCTAATGACAAAGAAAGCAACGTCATGCTATCCAAAATTTTATAGCGATATTTAAAATGTGTGAGGTAGACTACTATCGCTCTAGCTAAGAGGCTGGTACAATATATTTGCCTTTGCGTGTGGCATTTCCGTCATTATAAACCTATGTGTATGTGACTTTTAACCAAAACAATCGTCTTGGTCCGAAGTATACATGTACATTAATTGATTAAAATGTTGATAAACCCGTAAGCGATTCCAGTGTTTCGAATTTATACAATATTTATAGAATATGAGAGCCTCGTATATATCCTCCAATAATGCGCATTAATTATTTGTTTTATGCATTTGAGACCTAAAATATTTATACAGATATAAAGAAGCTTTTAGAATGTGAATGTCGTATATACGGTTTTGAGTGAAGTTTATAACGCGAGTGATCAGGAGACATTTTGTTGCTATGATTCACTTCATATGAAAAGTTCTTTATAGAGTTTATTTTTAATCGCTTTCTACCTCAGCCTGTTTACAATTGCACGGGATTGCTTTAATTTAAAAATGAATGCTCCTCATGGTAATCATTAATTTGCCATAACACTGGTAGAAATGCTATGTTCACAGTTCCTAAATTGTAACTTGAGTAATCTTTATTTCAGCTCACTATACCTCGGACTAAACACCGCTCTTGCGCCTCATATTTTCACAGAGTATTCAAGTTCCAACTTTTCCGTTCAAAGGTGACGCAACAAATCAGTTACTCCATTAACTTGCTCAAGTGTCAATCACCAAAAACAGCCCAGCTGCAACCTGAGACAAATCCGCAGGTCCTCGCTATCCAGAACCAGCGAAATGAATGCTATGTTATTTTGTTGTAAACAAAGCATCTGTATATTAAAGACATGTCATTTACCCTGCGAATATTTTTTTTTTTATATACTAGAAAGCGTATTCATCGTATAAAGATATCGAACTTGTCTTTGATCAATATTTCGATACATTTTAGTGCGTACTCGCTTCCTCCATATCTGCTGTCTGACATATTTGCGATCCGTATTCCAAAAGTGAGCGAGCGAATGGCGTCTTCTTATTTCTAACAGTGCGTCCACCAGAGGGTTCTCGTTTTCTTTTTGTTTTGTTTTTACTGTGGGGGACTTAAATTTGGCGGCTCCCTCTCTGTGAGGTTCTAAGAGTTGAGATGGCACGCGTGCATTAGATAAAATAGCCGCCATTTCGTGTTTATAGTCCATTTAATGCCCGCTTGGCTCAGATTGTGTGCTATCCCTCGCATCGGTGCGCCTGCAGTGTTCTTTTTACGGTACTTATTTATTGTTGTTTATTGTTGTGTTTGGCTGAATCGGGCTTCTAGAGACTAGTAAATAAAAATTGGGAAAACGTATGTTTAGTATAAAACACGTCTTCTTCTCTTTTTTTTTTTTTTTCTTTTTTTTTTTTTGACGAGTGCGTAGAGTTCACGTGCACGGGAACAACTCGAGGCTAGAAACCGTGAAAGACAAAAGCATTTTGCTGACATATACAAACTTGGCCGTGCTGCATGTGTTGTGCCCCGCTTTGAATGAATCCCGCCACAGAAGGAGTGAGAAGTTAAGACGCGACGATACCTTTGTTAGTTTTATGCCAAAGGATCGTAAAGTCAACCTTTCATAAAGTTATTAATAAAAATAAATAGTGAATAAGTAAAAACAAAACCAGGGGGCTACAAGGTTCTTCAGAAACGTTTACAGGGACCTTTTTTTTTTTTTATCCGCACTGGACGTACATGCATCACAGATATTTCGTAAGGATACAGGTTTGTAACGGATGGCTCAACAAAACTATACAGGATGTGTTTTTTGTTTTGTTTTGTTTTCTTTTAAGAGTTACATAATTTTTTTTTTAATTGCCGTGAGAACTACACTATGGCGGTATGTGCAGCGAAGGTATATGACCAGGGGGACATAATCTAGGGGGCTAATCGTCATGATAAGCTGAATAATTAACTAACAACTTAGTTTTTAACGTTTTAATTGGTGAAAATAAAGATACAGTTTCAATTACAAACTTGTTGAGCGTCATCAAAAGCCACTAAATCAGTAACTTCTAGAAAGATTTTGAGCGCGTGGGAAGCGCAAAGTTATCACTTGTGGAACAGACTGAATGCTGGCGGGGAGAAAACGCGGATGATAAGAAAGGAAAACAGCGCGTGTGCGTTATTTCACAGGTAGCCCTGCTGCTGCCGCCCCGAGTGGTGAATTTAGAGTTCCACCGTGCTTCCCAAGGGCTCCAAGACTCTCTGAAATCGACTTAGTGAGTTTCGATGCCGCCCAGCAAGTTTTTAAATAGAACCGTATATCTATTTTCACAAATTAAGAGTTAACATAAAATATTTTAGTTAATGAGACTACTTATTGTTACAATTGCCCCCAAATTTCTGTCCCTCTGGCTGTGTAACTCACACGAACAAAATGCATTAGTTTCGCGTTTTTTTTTAAACTTTTTTCTTACACCCTGTGTTAAGCCAAAAAAAACAAAAAAAAAAAACACCCCGTATATTACATGAGATTGCCATGAACGCTGAAAATAGTTTCTCTAAGGTATTTTTACTTATTAATACTATTATCCCAAACATTGAATATAATAGGAGTGACACAACCATGAAGCGCTATAGGTACAAGAGAAACCTGCAATGTAAGTGTAGACCCCTGCCACCACAAAACCAAGAACGTGCTAAGCTCGTGTCCCGGTTGTGACTTTGTCATTAAAATGTGGAGTTGTCGTAGATACCGCCTTTTCTTGCCTTCCTTCAGAATGATCATGTCAGTCGGTAGGAAATGAAAGCGTGATACAGGAGCCAACCTTGTCGATGGCTGTCTACGTCGTTCTATGCTTTACGCTTTTATTACTACCATCTCGTCGTTTGTTTGTAATCATTCTGAGCCATAACAAAAGGCCTTTGAACCGAGGTTTAAACGCTCTTTGCTATGAGCGCTTAAGCCTCAGCGTTTCTTAGGCATATCTGCACGTGCTTGCGAACACGTTTGTATTGTTTTATTGTTCCATTGTCTTACCGAAAGGTATTTCTAATTCATATTAGTGCTTACCTGCGTATATGTCTGCGAATATTTTTCCATTTGCCTCCTCAGACCCCCAGAGTTAAGATTCCAGGGCTGAAATTAAAGGCTGAAATATTCGCGACTTATTTCAAATATTTTATCTTTTCATGGCGCAAAAACTGTTGGAAATGACTGAAGTAGGCTCGATAACGCCAGTGTTCGTTGCCTGAGATTTTAGCACCAAACGCATCTTAAGCTGGCCGCGTCTACCTTTCAACGCCTGCACCGTCGCGGAAGAGACACATACCCTGACAAAGAGAACGACGTGTCTCCATTATAGAAGTTGACCCCGTTGATGGCGCAACTGATAATAGGATCCCGTACGAATATGGCAGAGGGATCAATTAGCGTGAGATAGCGTTCCTGTCTGGTTTAGTTCACGCAAAGTACGCCACGAAAGAGCCTGAATACGAAGGAGGGGGGGGGGGGGGTCTAATGGTTCTAAAATTGACTTCTAAGGGGTTCAGACGTTCCCTCAGCGATTGTAATCCTCTAAGCGCGTCGATGAGGCGCTGTCACTCTGTAGAGCTGAATGAAGTGCAGGGAGTGAAGTTTATCATTCGATATGTAACATCACCTATCAAACAATGGCCAGCACTTTTTTTTCTCAAACTGACTGCAATTCGTAACCTATAAAATAGTTGGTTATTCACAAAGGAGACCTTATAATAATCGTTGAGATGCGTTACTTAATTCACCTTTTCTCCCACTTAATTTTCGGCATTTTGCTTTAAATATCGACGAATTAAATGTAGCGCCGGCCTTGTCAGCGTGAAACTGCGAGATTAGTTTATCGATTTGTTTGCAAAGTATCTTATGTCTTCTATCAGTGCTAGTTTTATGGCGTGGTAAGCAATATGCTCTCAAAATAATCTCCGAAAAACCCTGCTAGATGCCTCACCTTCATTTTATCCGTAGGACGAGGAGCGAACTAGAAGTACAGTATTGCTCCTTGAGTAATTCGTTACAATATATATACAATACCTCGGAAGCATACATTTCTGGAAAGAAACTGGAACCTGTCACTAACAAAATTAGCTAGGTGAGGAGAAGATTGCATAGGGGGGGGGGAGGCGATTATGCTGTTCTTTTTTTTTTTTTTTTGCCATCTTCGAGGCGCTCACGTCTCATTGTGAGGATACTCTTAGGTGTTTCCAAAGAATAAAACGCTAGTCCGGTTAGATACGAAGTAAAAGCAAAACGGCAGTCGAGCTGAATTGACACAGATGGTAATTAAAACATTGGTGAGTCGAAGCAGAAGAGACTATCACAAACTCGAGCTGTGTTCACAGATCCGTGTTTCTGATTGTGCCTTCTGCAGCTTAAAACGTAGACGGTTAGATATATACACAAAGATAAGACTTATAAGAGTAATCTGTGGAATGGTCCGTGACGCACGCCAATGCCTGATTGAAAAAAAAAAACAAAAAAACTCGCTGTTGCCGTTGGATACCGAACGCTTGCATACGCCTCTTCGTCGCTCGTCACCCGGGCAAAATATGCGCAGTCACTGGGCTGAGGGCGCGTGCACGGAGCACGATATTTCACATACAAGTGCTACTGGCGCATTCTCAGGACGCAATTCTCAGAACGCCCAGTAAACGAACCGTGGCAGCTTGCAGGAGGCGATCATTGGAATGGTCTCTATAACATCACGTGCGTTTTGAGCGTTTTCCAAGATGTTTAATACAAAGCCCGGAGCGCGCGTGTTTCTTCTGTAGCTTGAGCGTACTGACGGTGAGGTGTTAAGGCCGATTCACACACTTGCGTTCGAGTCCGACCGAATGCGAGGGTTGCTATGGTAACGCCTGCGTCGGCTCCAACAAAACGGGGGTACTACCCCGTTTTGTTGGAGTCGCCGCAGCTGTTACCATAGCAACCCTCGCACTCGGTCGGACTCGATGCAACTGTGTGAACTTAAGTGCAAAGAAAGAAAAAAAAAAGAGGGAAAAAAAAAAGAAAAAAAGAAACGAGCGTCGCTTAAGCGCACGTTGTCCGTGTATGCACACAACGTCCTCACGATCTGGCCGCGAAGGGAGAAAGCGTGTCATCTTGAGTCCACGCATGTCATCCGACTCATATTGCATGATGCCTGCATTTCTCACGTGAACTTCGTCACGTCGTGCCTGTATACGTTGCGTCGTTCATGGTCACACACAAGGAGGAGAGGAAGCGCGAACGAGTGCTCGCAGACCTGTTGACTGTTGAAACGTTGCGGTTGTATGTAAACAGACAAGTGCGTCTGGTGACCCTTCCGGTTGGATGGTGTGCGGGATGTGGTCACAAACGGAATCTGATTCATCGTATCGTTGTTGACGTTCTGATTTGACGATATCCTTCCACGCAAGCAAACACGTGGTTCTAAGAGGGCAATGAATAACCGTACACTCGCAGCAACAACGAAATGGTGAAGCGGTGTCGTCCTATGACAA
Source organism: Ixodes scapularis (assembly GCF_016920785.2). Classification (NCBI taxonomy): domain Eukaryota; kingdom Metazoa; phylum Arthropoda; class Arachnida; order Ixodida; family Ixodidae; genus Ixodes; species Ixodes scapularis. Next base: position 41,935,013 of record NW_024609884.1, read on the forward strand.
CAGCTTGAGCCAAGATGTTCTTAACGGTTTGTGTCAGTGAAGCGGACAGGAGCAGCACGTGCTGCGTCTGCAGGGACCAACTCCTGTCCTCTTCGCGTTTCCAAATTGTGGAGGTGGCCGGTTGCAAGTCGAGGGTTCAACACCCCAAGCACGTGGACCACGTGTTCGACGCTTTTACTCTGACGGAACGTTTACAAGTGCTGGCTATGGAACTGGCATGCGACACATTCATTGGCTGAACAATGAGAGCGAACCAATGAATAGGTGGCATCCATGGACGTTGGAGCACGTCGATCATTTCACGGGGACAGCAAAAGTGCAGGCTTGCAAGCGGCCATCCCATGTCTGATGGCGTATAGGAGGACAGCGGGTGGCGGGAACGAGGCTGCGGCCGAAGCTGCAGCCTCGTCCCAGCGGGTGCTCACCGGCAGCGCGGTCCCCGGACTCGAGTCCCTCGAAGGCCTTGCTGGTCATCTCGAAGAGCGCATCCAGGGGCGACGTGGAGCTGTGCTGCTGCTGTCCGGCGGCGGGGCTGTCGGGCGAGTCGCTCTCGGACCGCTCGGACCTCGAGTCCTCGTCCGTGGAGCGCGGTCTTCGCCGGCCCGGGTTGGGCGACTCGAGGTCCCAGGGTCGCACGATGCCCGACGCCCTGCGCGCGGGCTTGTGGCTCAGGATGTCTTTGATAAAGAAGGAGGTGGGCGGCTTGGGGGGCGACGGGTTGGCCGGAGCCTCCATCATGCAGAGCCGCTTGATGGGCTTGAAGTACTCTTCGTCCTCGGAGAAGTCCTGGTCGGCGCCGTCCAGCGACGCCGTGCTCACCACGTCCAGCAGCTCCTCGTCGTCGGCCTTGGAGAGTCGCGTCGGGGACCGCTGGGGCTCGTCGTCTTCGTCCATGGGAGAGCCCGGCGCCGCCGACTCGGGCTCGTCGGGCCCGACCGGGCTGCACGCGCCGTCGGCCATGCTCGCCACGCTGGCTCCCGCTGCTCGACCGGCTCAATGGCGCCGCTGGATCGCGCCGCTCAATCGCGCCGTCTGCCCCGCGGCCAGTGCATCACGCGCCCGTTCACTCGGCTCTCCGGGGAAGAGCCCGCCGCCGACACGCGCCGGCTGCTCCGCCCGCTCCGGTCGGAGCGCCAATCGGAGCGCGCAGGAGGAGGGACGCGGCGGCCGGCCCGAGAGGGGCCCCGCGACCCCCGAGGCCCGGGGGCGGTCCTTTTGCCGCGGCGGGAGCTTTCGAGTTACCGCTCGGCGCCGACGTGCTCGCCAGGGTGCTTAGGCAGGGTCGCCCCCCACCCGAGAGGGCCAAGGGGGGTTCGGCGGCTTTGGCCCAACGACAGGGTCCGGTCAGATTGCCGGCCCCAGCTTCGGCCGGTGTCGCGTGCAAGCGGCGCTGGCCCCGCGCAGCGCGTGGCTCTTTGATTAGGCGTCGTCCGAGGCGACCGCCACCGCTGCCACGTTGGCGGCGACGCGGCGCTAATGATGGTTCGCGCCAACTTGGAGACGGGCCGGAAACGTCAACGACAGCTTGTTTTTCGTTGTGACGACTAATGCCCCCTTCTACACGCTCTGCTGGACGTGTCCGGTGCGAGAAGAAAAAGAGTCACGTTTTCGTAGGATTGGAACGACATGACGCACTCCCCCCCACTCCCTCCCCGTCTCTGCTGTCGCGGGCGCCAAGCAGCGACTTTTGGCGTCGGTCCCAATGTTCCTTGTAAAGCGCTCGCGGTGCTCGGGGCTATCGTTAGGCTCCGCCAACGGCACCCCGACGGGGACCACGCCTACCCCTGGCCGCAAGGACGGCTCTCGGCTGTTTGTCCCTCGCAGACTGCAGCTCAAGGGACGACGGCGGGAATGTGCCTTTCCTCACTAGACTGCCCTAAACAGCAAAAAATACGAAAAATGTGTTAAAAAAAAAATCGTTTCTCTTTTAGTTTGAGTTTATGCTTAAATTTTTTATTTCATTCCATTCATTTTTAGAGGGAAGGAAAGGAGCCAAGCTTCGTATTTGTAAACGCTACCGTTTCGATCTAGCATTATTGCCGGACTAGAAGTCATTGATAACGCGTTTTTTTTCAGACCTCGTGACACATTTGTTCGATGCTGACTTTTGTAGTTCGCAGACATGAGCAACATCTCGCTAGCAACATTGTCCGTAAAATAAAAATTATTATTATTATTTTCTTTTTTTTTAGTGACGTTTCTAAGGAAGCTCACTTCTCGATCCCTGCCACATTGGGGAAAAAAGAGCACAACAAAACACTTCCCTCCTTCCGAAAACTCCTTTGCATGGTACAAAAAGTTGGCGTTACTCTTGAAGTTTTCGTGAATTATCCTGCGATTAATTTCTGTCGGCATTCGATGTCCTTTGAGATTAAATTGTGCTAGAACAATTTCTATTCAGAATAAAGCGAAATTAAACAGATTGTATTCGCAATTGAGATTCAAAAAGGTTTTTCCGCCATGCTTAAGGTTGGAAAATATGTTGTCCATATACATTTACCATCTTTAGACCTAACCAAATATAGGAAAAAAAATACACCAACATAATTGTAGATCTCGTTTCATATGCAGCTATTCCTTCCCGTTTCACGATTTTGCGAAATGCCGCTCATTCAAAAAGTAATTCGCGCCACACATTTCCCACGATGCACAAGGCTCAAGTAAGCAAAACGTCCTAACAAGAAGGTGCAAACAAGACCCAACCTCTTGTAGTGGCCACTACAGTGACCTGAAAAGCGAAATACCGTATCCTAATCTAAGCTTCATTCTTGGGTTATGTATGCCACGCTATATTGAATTCACTCCACGCTATACCGAATTACCGATCCCCCTTGCCGTTTTCTTTTGTTAGGCTCTATTCGTTAAAGTGGGCAAAAGTACATTTCGTGTGGCTTTCGAATCTCCTGGCAGGGATGATTAAGTCGCTACGCCAAACTTTTCGAATTAGACAGGGCAACAAAAGAACACGAACAAAATAAAAAAAGACATATCGAACTCAGCTGCCACGTTCTGAAATAAAGTCCACGGCTCAGCTCAAAAGAGCCCCCCCCCCCCCCCCCTTTTTTTTCTGACCCCAGCCGTAAACACCTTGTCCACTATGTATAGAACCAACAATGTCTGTCATTCCAAAACTAAAATTAAAAAAAGAGAAAAAAATATGTATGCTTACATCACCTGCCCCATAAGAATGATCGCTGCAAGTTTTACACATGAGGTCGCATGTCCGTTTAATTCACGCCATTTAGCATACGTTTTCCTTTCCAGTGCTCACCATTCATTTTTTTTTATTGCAGTCAAAAGTTACGTGTTCGTCTTATTCAAAACACTTACTCACTTTTGAGTGTATATTCTAGGTCAATGTCACCGACATTTAGGGCCGTATTTTATATCCGTGGGCAAACGTGGTGGCTTCCTAGCACGTTTTTTGAACGTCATAACTCGTGGACAACCTGGGGATCCAAAGCGTTTGAACAGGTTGCCCGCATGTCAGATCGACTCTGGCTATTTAAACCGCAAGGTGGCCAACTGCAAGTGGCCAGGCGCAGCGCTCCGTCGCTGATAAAAGGCCGGCGCGGTTTATGCGCTTAGGGGGAAAGAGGGGGGGTATATTGGGTCGCCGTGCGCGGTGATAACATTTAGTAAATAATTGTTGAACCAGCGCACTGTACCGTTCTTGGAGGCGGGTAGCAGCGAGGCGGGTCCACTCTCGTCTCCTCCTTTCCCTCGCTTTCTCGGCGCATAGAAAGATCACTAAAACGTATCGGTGCGTTTTGTAGTTCTCTTCTACGCCCGCTGCCTCAGGTTTTACCATTTCAGGGAACGTAAATGCGGCAGACAACCAATAAACTACGTGAAAAGAGAACAGAACAATGAAAAACAGTAAGATTCACGACACTATATAGGATTGAGGAACGACTTACGTTTGACATTTAGACTCCCGTGAAATTACTCGATTAGCTAACCGGCTGATCGACGAACTCGTTAGTAAACGTCTAATTTCTTTGCTGATTATTATATGAGATATACTTTATTTTATAGAAATATCAGTGCCTCACTGGCGTCCCCTACTCAAATAATGCGAATAAACATGTCTAAAAACTGTAGTGCGTTAGCTGCGTAGCTTCCTGATGGAGAATTGTGCTTATTGGGTCTGTGTTCCCCTGAAGTAAAGGAGCTGAGGGATCAGTGAAGCAGCCTTCCCCCGGGCCCCATTTTTCTTCATATTTTTAAGCCTACTGTTTCACGTCCGAGTTCAATATACAGGGTGTTTCACGAAAGGTGGATAAATTCGATATTGCAAAAACTACGCAGCGCACAAAAAAAAAAAAAAAAAAAAAGATTGTGTCGTTTAGGTTCTATAGAAAAGGGGCTTTTAAGGAAAATTATTAAGGTTCGGGTAATTAAGGTGCTAATTATTTTCGCGTGATTAATTTTTTTTTTAATAATGAGTTTAAGGGCATGCATAGTTTCCTTTGGAAACTTGCTGAGCTTCCTCCAAAAAGCACTAAATACAAAAATTAAGTGAGATGGAAAGCACGTGCTGCATTTTACAGCTTTCTGAAAAACCGCACAACTTGGACGGGTTTTTGAGTTTTGGTTTACAATTGGAGCGTTTCTCGCCATCGACGGTACCGCGACCCGTGGATAAATAGTGCAACCAATCTCTGCTGCGATGTCCTCTCGCAACGCAGCAGAGGCAGGTTGCACTATTTCTCCACGGGGGCGCGGTGCCGTCGGTGCTGAGAAGCGCTCCGATTGCAAACCGAAACTTGAAAACCTGTCGAAATTGTGCGGTATTTCAAACTGCAGCAAAATGCAGCGCGTGCCTTCCATCGCGCTCCAGTTTTTTTATTATTATTTAGTGTTCTTTGATGATGCTTAGCAAGTTTTAAAATAAAACCAAGCCCTTAAACTCAATATTAAAAAAAATTAATTACGCGAAAATAATTAACAGCTTGATTCTCCCGAACTTTAATAAGTTTCCTAAGTAGGCTACAGGCCTAGGACCAAAACGACACAAGCCTTTGTTTGGTGCGATGCGTAGTTTTTGCAATATCGAATTTGTCCACCTTTCGTGAAACACCCTGTATATTCTATTATAGGTAAATAATACATATCTCATGCTTTGACTGCTTAAGTAGTAACTAGTAGCACGAAACTTCACGTCTGTAAAGAAAAAAAAGTTGTTTTTTTTCTGTCATGTTTATATCCGTCATCGGCCCATGACATATAAATGCATGCGAAATGAATGAGCAGATGAAATTAACTGACTTTGTTAAAACGTATGCTGTCCCCGCAGTGCTAACGTTATAGAGACCAACGCGGTGTTCCGACATCAGTCCGCGTCGATGGCGCTGATTACGGCACGGATCACGGAGCACAGGCGTCACATCTCACAAAGTCTGTCTCTGCGCACGCGCACGACAAACACCACCGAAAATGATCAAGGCCCGTGGACTAGAATATTGACGTCATCAGAGTGCACGGTCGAGGGAAGACGCAGATTGGATACGAGTGCTCCGTCAGTGCTCGGCTGGTCTTCGTGTCCAATAACGCGTCGAAGGACGCTCATCGTCGGGCTCGGATATCATTGCTGAGTTGGCGCCATCCGCGGCTATGATGACGTTCCGTGGAGGAAGAGTGGGGCGTTCGGAGGCCTTCATTATTCTATAGATGCTGGTGGCAGCAGACTTGAGCCCGTTACTTCAAAAAAGTAATTAATTACAGTTACAATTACTTGTTCTAAAACGTAATGGATTACCGTTACAAACCAATCGCCGTAAAAATAATCGATTAATAACTTCGTTACTTTACTCGATTACTTTTGCGTTACTCCAAAGAAACACGGGAAAGACGCACTACATACTGCGTGTTTGAGGGGAAAACTTTTGGGCCCCATCAAAATTAAAATCAAAATAAAACAGATTCAGTACTATCTACGCATCATTTTGGGTTAATAGTTTTAAGAGAACGAATCTATAAAGTATTAAAGTATGTAAACGGGCGTTCGAGGCAAACGAGTCTTGCACTCTCCAACCGCGGGACAGAACTAAATCCCATGAACATGCGACGAATGTACTTGGGCGATGGAGGCACGCACACCATTCGAATTAATCGCGAGCTTTGCCGCTAATTGCGGCATCGGCGAGCTTCAGAACCCGACTCTCCTGAAGATATAGTTTTTCAATGTTGGCTGCATATTGCCTAAATGGGAGTTGGTTTACCTAATAAAGCAGACTTCCTGCCTTGAGACCAAGATGCGGACTGGCTGCTGTTAGACCAAGATGCGGTACTTGCGTCTTGCGCCCGACCGCATTACCCACTTGATCTTCTTTCTTGATCACCAAACGTGTCAGAACCAAGACGTTATACGAAATATTAATGCACAATATCTCAGCTGAACTAGATTACCTGTTTAGAAATTACTAAAAAACAAAAAATAAACACTTTTCAGCGAACAACACGCTTTTATATCTTTCAAGCGTTTACAGGAGGCTTTCCAACTCGTGTCCAAGTGAGTCCCTGTTTATTCTCAGAAAACTCGGGTTGTGTTTCCTCTCCCTAAAATTGAGGTTTAAGCTACCGCAGGCACAATTCGCTCACGAGAACCCTAGCATTCTCGTTTCTAAGAATACGGGTTAAGCTTGGATGTCCCAAGCCGTTTTCTTGTGCTCGCCGGCCAGCTTATCGCCTGCTGTCAAAAGTTACTGTTTAAACTGACAGCAAAGTTGATGCTAGATTTTTTTTTTCTGTTTCAATGAATTGCTGTTATCGCACCCCTCACGTTTCTGCCTTACGCATCCACGAGTGCAAAGTCAAGTGACAGAAGCCACATAGCTGGTTGTTCTAGCCAGTATTTAGCTTTCACAAAGTCAAGGATGAGCATGAAGGTCGAGGTCTTATTAGAGCTTCCTCTCTGTTTGCGGGGTGAGTGTGTATGGCAAAAACTTTGACAAACAAAAAAAACGGTTTCGTGTGAAAAAAAAAAAATTTGTTTTGGGGGGTCAAGGCGCGGAGGGGTGGGGTGGGAGGGAGGGTAAAGGAAAGGTGGGGGGGGGGGGGGGGGGAGCCGACATATGCACCACGGTCACTGTGTCCACGGCCCTACTCGACACGAACCCCACTCGAAGGTTTTATGGTCCATTAGTCTTCTGCTCTTTTGATAGGCTCGAAGTAGTCCTTTCGTTTTCCAAGAAGTCGAAGCCAGTTGCCTGGCTGACCGTACGAGCGAGTCGAGAAACGGGTTCTGGCTGGGCTCTCGTGCCTTCCGTTAATTCCTCGCCCTTACCAGCACACTCTTCACGAGCGAACCTTGTCTTACCATGCTGAAAGCGCGAAGGCCGTTGCATCGCCCTTCTTTCACTCTATTTCTGCATTTGACGGAACGAAAAAATTGTAACGAGTAATATCAGTAATTCGTTGCTGAAAAAGTGATGAGATTACATTAGAAAAATTACATTTTCAAAAATTAACGGATTAATTACTAAATTACAAGTAATCCCCTTACTTGTAACGGATTACTTCCAAGTCTGGTTGGAACCATACCCACCACACCAGGTGTGGGCAAACACGCGCTTCGTTCTTTAGGTGAAATTTGAATTTAATGTAAGCTGGAGGGGCGAGGTTTGCAACACACAGCAAGACGAGAAGATTAAATTTAACCCGGTCACTTCAATGCCAAGCGAGTGTCTGCTTGGCCAGCAGTGACTATTGTGGACAAGCCAAAGAGCTCGTTCCTGTCGGAGGATACCAACAAACTTCTTTGCTTCCACCAGCGGAGCTGTAAAATGCAAGTCTTGTTGAACTCTTGTCAGATGCACATCAAAATTTAACCCTAATTGAAAATATATGCAGCACGCTGTTCATCGCGTAGTAGAGAAAAAACAAACAAAAGAAGGAAGACAATGAAAAAACGGTTAAAGTGCAGGCGAGCTGGTGTAAGATATACATGTTGATTGAAACCTGAGACTGTGGTTTGAAAAACGGAAACTCGCGAAGTAGGAAGAAAAAGGGACAGACAACGTCTCAAACTCAGCTAAAAACTTTATTGCCTCTTCGCCTTATATACACCTTCCCCGAACGTCGCCACCACCACAACGGTTCCGTTTTTCAAACCACAGTCTTAGGTTTCAATCATCATGTATAACGAAGACAAGTGTAATTTTGCCCTCTTTAAAATAATATGCCCGTAATTCAGCGAAACCGACAAATCGATTAATTAATTGATTAAAGGGTGACGATTACTTGGTTTAAAACGTCTTAATTGACGCCCAGCCCTATCTATAACGAATTCTAGAAATTTATTTTCCCAAGTGTATAACGTTATATTTACACTTCAACTAATAAATCAGCCCCCACATCATATTGAATAATTGATTAATCAATCAATTTGAGTCTGCCGATTAATGGGTTAGAATTTTAATAGGTGCCCAGCGCTAAGTCACTGACATAGAATTAGCTTTAAATCTGGTTGTAATAATTTAGTTACTTTTACCTTATAATTCCTATAATCTCTAAAAAACGGACCTCAGTCATTATTTTTTTTATCATACACACCCGAATAAACTTTTTCTGCAATTCTTTTTCGTCCCTTGTGATTATGCCTACTGGCGCTGTGCTTGGTTTTATGAATAACACATGTTATAGAAGCAAATTGTGTTTACATTTTGATTTTGTAAACTTTATAACCATATTCCTCTATAATTTCCATAATGCTTTCAAGCGATTCCTCTACTAAATTTTAGTGACATTAAGCTGTCGTGTTTTATTGGTAGCAGGGTCAATAATCACTTATTTTAAATCATATATGATTTTTCGTCACGTTATACACGCCTACTTAAATAAAACAGTGTCTGTTTTCTGCACCAAAGGGAATATGGATCGCGGCAACGGTGCCGTCGCGAGCCGCGCGCATCCTGTAAACGGGCTTCCCGTCGTGCGACTGCGCTCAGCGCGAAGCAGGTTTTCCGCGTGAAGGGGGCGGATCAACTCCCTTTCCGGTTCTGCGATAAATTAGTTACTTCTGCATGAGCGTAATAATGTATGGGAGTAATCAAAATATAGAAGTCACGAGAAAGTAAACGACGTGTATATGACGACATATCTTGTCCCCACCATAGCCAGATAAGTACGCAAATTACTGGGCGCTGGCTCCACGCTTCGTGAGTCACTTCCCCTTCTCTTCTACTGTTAGAACAAAGACCGTTTAAGTACGGGACATAGCCCTATTAACCTTGTTGCCACAACATGTTTCATATCATCGAATTACAGGACATGTACCATAATTCCTTAATACGGTACATGTTGTGGCAACGAGGTTAAGATGCATGTGTCCCGTACACCTTTATGATGGCACAAGTTCTGTTTGCTACTAGCTACGGGAAGTGTGCCATCAGGTTCAAAAAGAGCACATTTTCTGTTGGAAACGACGTCAGCACAAATTCCCTTTTCACATGTGACTGCACACACACCATTCTGTGTGTCCCTCCAAAAATGCTGTGCTTTAAAAAAAAAAACAATAAACGAAACAAAAAAAAAAAAAAACTATGCATTGCCAAAAGATTATTCTGCACTCAAAATTGGCGCAAGGAGTCTGTACCAAATGAAAAAAATTCAGAGCTGGTCGTTATCTGAATCGTACGTTATAAGTGACTTTCAGAAATTTTTATAGATGAAAATGGCTGCCCACGTATACATAAAGATGAATGGCAGGAGCTTACAGGAACGGGCCTTACTTTGAAGTTTGAAGTTGATTTGGTTTCTCACGGGCCAGGCCCGGCAGGGAGGTAGAGACAAAAGGCATTTCTTCCTGACTGGGCCTCTACCTCCACAGTTCATAACAGCACAACTTGCGTTAGTTGACATATATACGTAAAGAAAATAAACAAAATACATATATCTACATAGCAACAAACATACACACTTGTTACACAAAATCATAGAAATTATTTTACAAATATAAACAAGGATGTCCTGAGACGAATATAATATTACAAGAAATAAGAAAACAATTCACAAAACATTTTAAAATTTTAAACCTAGCTAGATAATGCCACACAAAGATGACAATCATTCATACGACATTAATTCGTAGTCACTGACGTATAATCACAAAATGATCAAAGGAGCGAAAAAATCACATAAGATATGTACACAAAAGATTACAGCCATGTAACAAACACATTTGTCATTGCAACACTGGTAGTCGCAAAAACGAAACAATTTATACTACGTGTAATATATATCGTTGTGTACAAGGGTGTGTCTAATGTTACTTTTATATTTATTAAATGATACTGTAAAATCAGTACGTTCTTCAAAAATGTTTAGCAACGAAGAAACTTGATAATTTAGTTTTGGTTTTCCATAATTTATCCTGACCTTAGGAGTCTTTCGTTTGGCGTTTCTAAGAAGATAGGGTTGCGATGGCACTTCATTCATTTGATAAAGTTTTTCTTTGTCTGCATAAGTTTATAGTAATAAATCTGGTTTGCTTTAAGGATGTTATGTTTTGTAAATTATAGACTGCTATAAAAGTCACGAACATTTCCTTGATTTCTAAAATGCGCAAAACCTTTTTCTGGAGAATAATTAATTTGCTATAATTTGTGGAAGTGGATGTCCCGTATGCCGTAATTTCATAACAAAGTTTTCAGCAAAACAAAAAGTACTATAATTTTTTGATAAGCCACTTTGGTAATAAATTTGCTATTTTATATATACAGCCCAGTGTTCTCGAGAGGTCCCCTTTTAATTTGTTCACGTGAGTGTTCCAAGTAAGTGTTTCATGAAACCAAACGCCAAGAAACTTTTACTCTATAACCTGAGATATGTGGGTGCTATTATATTGCAGATGTATTACACTATTGTCGTGCTTATTGATAGGTCCGAATATAATGTACTTTGTTTCGTCCACATTTAGTTTAAGCGTGTTTGTTTGCAGCCATTCTGAAAGCTTTTGAAGATAATCATTTGCCTGTTGTTCTAAGGACGCTTTTGTATTACTGCAGAAGAAAACATTGGTATCGTCAGCGTACATCACCATATAAGAGGAATTTGGGATGTCTGCTATATCATTTATATATATGAGAAGAAGTAGTGGGCCCAGTATGGAGCCCTGGGGCACTCTATGATTTATTTCCAATTGCTGAGAAGCGGCGTTATTGACATGTACAAACTGTTTACGATTTCGGAGGTAGGACTTTATTAGGTTAGGTGCTACGCCACGTACACCACAAGTCTGAAGTTTTGACTGTAAAATATTGTGCTTTATCGAATCGAAGGTCTTGCTCAAATCTAGAAACTATCTGAGTGCATATAGTTTATTTTCGATGCTGGTTATAATCCTGACTTTTATATTTGTGAGAGAAAGTTCAGACGATTTCTCCCTTTGAAAACCATATTTGGACCTAGTGATTACGTTGTATTTTGAAAAAAATCCTTTGCAATCTAACGTTTACCACGCTTTCAAATATTTTTGAGAATATTGGCAAAACAGATATTGGTCGATATTTTTCTAGGTCATTTTAGTTTTCCCCTTTGTGCACCGCACTAACCCTTGCGACTTTGAGTTCGTCTGGATATATTTCCTGGGCTTATTATGTTTGACACCATTTTAACTGGCAAGGGTTTTATTTCGTCAACCCCCAGCCGCTACAGTCGTCTTTATATTTTTTTTATCAAATTAGTAACTTCGCATGGGGAAGTAGGCTCGAGCATTATAGCGCTTGAGATATTAGTATTTTTATTTGTGGTACTGATTTTGCTGTCAGTTTCTCTTTCTCGCGGAGCACCGACGTTTATAAAATGCTCATTCAGGGTATTTGTAAGTTCCTCACCACTTATATTTCTACCGTTTCTACACCACACCGGACATAGTCTTTATATGTTAAGCTATTAACCGTGCCCCACAGTTTCTTCGGGTTAATGTAAATATCATCAAATTTGCTCAAAAAGTATTCAGATTTTTCCCTTTTAATGCCGGAACTAAGCTTATTCCTGATTTTTTTTTTTTAATTCACTCAGCAACGCTTTATCACGCGACCTCACGAAACAATGGTACATGTTATTTTTTATCCTAATTCTCTTTATGGGTCGTCATCCACCCATGGCTTACGGAGTTTGGGTTTTGACTTTTTTCCTTGTAATATAGGGAATGCACATTCATATAACTTCTTAAATTCACTTAAAAACTTGCCATAAGCAGTGTCCGCGCTTTCTTCTAAGTAAATGTCTGTCCAATCAAATCTCTTAACGAGTTCATGAAATATGCTGAGCGTTGTGTTGTTTATTTTTCGGTAGCAGTAATTAACTGGGTCAATTTTTTTGCAGTGTTTCGGACGGCGGCTTAGGCAAAAAATGGGAAGGTTGTCACTAATGTCCTGTCTGCAAATTCCGGCGTACAATTGAGTTTGATTAATGTTTAGTATGCATACGTCTATTAATGTGGCACTCTCACTTGTTACTTTTCACACTCCCACTGAAACTTTCCAAAAAAATCACTTATAACTTTCGAATAAGATGACAATTAATTTCTGAAACAGTGGCATCTAGACCTGACTGCTAGCGCTACATTTTCATATCATTTCATTTCATTTACTTTAATTTCATTTATTTACCCTGAGGACCCATTTCCGGGTATTACAGAAGGGAAAGTAAAAATACACTGCTTAAACACGAAAGAAAAGAACACAAGAAAACACGAAGAAGAAACAATACACGGTACAAATGTTAAATGGCGATAACAAGGTAAAATAACCTTTTACAATTCTAACTCGTTCATTTTATCCAAGAAAACACCGAAAAGTTCGCAAAACTTAGAGGTGTGAATTTCTATTACAATGTCATTGGTTAAAGAATTTCAGTCGTCAATTACTAGAGGTAGCATGGAATTTGCGAAAAACAAGGATGAAGTGGGAATGAATTTCATTTTACATATATTGTAAACCCTAGCGGAAATCCAATATGCGGCGCTGAGGAGGGCCATCTTCGTCTGCGGATTGTGATAATATGTTTTATGAAGAAGGGGAAAGTCGGGAGAGCCTTCGACGAAAAGAAAGTGTTTGGAGACCAGCCCGATTATGAATTGAAGTGATACTGATATAGGAAGAGTAGTCGGAGTGAATGTAACTTCATGCTCTGTTTTGAATTTTTTCTAGTTCGATAGAGAGATAATTTTGAGATGGTGACCAAATCGATGATGCGTACTCTATCTGGGACCGAACCAGGGTTGTGTAAGCTAGCCTCTCAATTTCGGGCGAACAAAGTCTCAGGTTGCGTTTTAAGTATCCAAGTGCGCGGTTAGCTTTCAAGATAACTTCGTTCACTTGGTTGTTTCATGTGAAATCGCTGGTGAGGTTGAGTGCTAGGTACTTAGGTGGTATGACGGGTCAATGTTAAGAACTTGCACTTTTCCATGTTTAGGCCCATCTGCCAATTGTTACACCTCTGTTCAATTATATTGAGATCATTTTGAAGTGCTCTATGGTCTCTTATAAAACTAAACTATGTCTTAAAAAACACTCAGTTTTTATAGCAGATCATTCAATGTTGAGCGGAGACGGCGTTTTGTAATGCATAGTTTATTTTTGCGGTGAAAAAAAACTGTAAATTTTTTTAAGGGAAACTCTCTATCATTGGACAGGTTTTGTAAGTCCAGTTCTGCAAGATGTGCCATTTCGTGAAGGTGTACGTGTGCTCATGTTGTGCTACACACACCTGCACATATAGCTGGTGACAGGCACGTAGCCAAGGGGGTGGCCCATGGGGCCCGGGCCCTCCCCGAAATCTTCGATTTTGCTGGGACCTCCTCTCCCCCCTCCCCTTCATACAGCATCTTGTCATGGGCGGGCCGCCCCCGAAACAAGATCCTGGCAACGTGCCTGGGTGGTGAAGCCGAATTTCCTCATGGTGTGAATGCCGCATTTTTTGCGCAAGGAACTTCGGTGGTTTACTGCAATATGAGCACAAACCAAGGGGTAAATGCACTTCTAAATTCATAACGATACGAAGGAAGGTGAAATATGCATTCTTGGATTCTGATAGTATTGGACTATTACAGTGAACACATTGTGAATTGTGAAGGAAAGCCAAGTGTTTACTGCCTCAAAATTCTTAACAATAGCACCAGCTGACTAGATAGAATGATATGTTCTTAACTTACAACTCGCTTTGGAAACTAAATTGCGGTAACAATTTGTGATAATAAATGAAAAAAAGCATCTATGCTCAATACTAAAATCTCAATGTGGGAATCGGTAGTGTTGATAAAAAATTGACTAGATAAATGAAAAACATCGAACCTGCTGCCTGTCGCCCGCGAAGCTCTCTGGTCACCGTGATTAGTGGTATCCTGCTTTCCAGGCACATAGCCAGGGGGGGGGGGGGGGGGGGGGCATGGGGGGAGGCCCCCATGCCCCCGCCCCCTGAAGTCTTCTATTTTGCTGCGACCTCCTCTCCTCCTCCCCTTCATACAGCATCTTGTCATGGACGCCCTCCCCCCCCCCCCCTCCCCCCCCAGGCCGAAACAAAATCCTGGCTACGTGCCTGCTGCTTTATACTTGCCTTCTTTCCAGCATTCGCTCTACTCAATTGGAAAGAGTGGAGGGCTTAGCGGAGGAGTCTATCCCGAGTTTCTTATGTTGTAACGAACCATAGTGCAAAACTCTCCTACCACTTCTTCTTGACTTTGGAAAGTTCTTGAAGGTTCCTTAGACCGTCGGGTGCAGCAGAGCCAGCTTCCGTGAAGAACGCCGGGGCCCCTTCTCCGGGTTCATGCCCACGAGTCGAATGCAAGAAATGTTAAAATGTGAGATGGGTTTAGGTATAGAAAAACTTATAACCTATTTTAATTTATGCGCCTTTAGTCAGTGTTCCTACCTGGACTAACTTATAAGCTTTTTTATTTACGTATTTACTTATTTACTTGTTTATTTATTTAATTCCTTCATCTTCAAGTATTGCCAATATATTCCTCTGGATTAGTCTGTTACATCATCTGTCAATCTAGCTACCGTTAATCCCCAGATGTCGAAATCCATGCTAAGTCGAATATCTCCTGAAGTAAGTCAGGCTCAGTGTGTACCGACATAGCATATGCCCTGTGACCAACACACCTCAAAACTCAAACACCGCTCTAAGTTAGACAGTTCGAGTGCACACCATGAGTTGTACTAGTTCGAGCTTTTACTACAGTTATATTTTGGGGGGAAGCTGGAATCAAGCTTAAAAATCAGTGTGACCTTGTTTTAGAGGATTTTCTGGAATGAAATACTTCCTTTCTGGTTGATTTGATCAATATATTGTGATGAAGGTTTCAGTGATGTGATTGTCATGAATCGTTTTGAAGCACCCTATAGACACCAGAAGTTCGTTTTTAAGCAGTAAAAAAACACACACAAACACACACCCACACATTCGTAGCACAAGCTTTATTCAAATTCGTTGCACTGCATCTATTACGATAAGAGTAACTATTCTCCTATTAAATAAAAAAAAAAGCTTTTTTTGCTTTTTCATTTTTTCGAGACCACTCATTAGCTTTCATTGCATGGCAGAGAGTTTAATTTCCCCAAACTGTGAACAAACTGTCAAGTCATGCTTCAAATCACTAGACACAACAAGAAGAATGTTGTGACAAGTGCCATATTACTTGCGCCGTTTCGATTTCATTCCGTTTTCCTCTAGAGCGCGGGAAAGAGCGCCTCCGAGCACGAGCTCTACGTTTTGACGGTAATACGGCATTTCGTTTTCTAGGTTTTCCCGCTCATAATAATTCAAGTGCCCGTTTTTAATGCGGAAGCATTAACTGTTCCATGGAGCGAAGCGGGCGTTGTCTGTAACCGTCTAGCAGCGAAATGGCATCCGTTTTCCCATTGGTTGCGACGCGCCATATCAGATGCTTCGTCACGGTTGCCGGCGTCGAAGCGAACGAGTCTCAGAAGTAAAACACAAAGAAAAACACAGCAACGCAGATGCATCGTCACACAAGCCGTGGAGACGGCGTGGTTCGCCGCGCCTGCGCAGTGGGGGAGCGTGATGTCACCGCCGGAGCGCATGTGACCCCATAGCAACGGCGTCATCGTTGCTAAGGTGCCAGACGAACTGCTGGCGGGAGGAGGGGACGCCGGAGCGCCGTGTGCGAAAGGAAGACGTGGTGCGTTGTTTGTAGGAATGCGCTGCTTGTAGGAATGCTTTCTATTCCTACGCGGGAACAGTCTTAAGTGTATTTTATTCCGAGCGTCCCTGAATTTAAAGGTGCGATGCAACACTTTTTCAACTTTCAATAAATACAGCTTAGAATTATTCCGTGACATCAATGACCTTTAAAACCCACGTTTTTTTTTTTTTTCTAGGCAATGGTAGGTGCAGAAAAAAATTCGAGAAAAAACGAACACTGTTTACCTTTACGTTTATAAACGTAAACGGCCACGTGATCTCGAGTCGGTTATATGCCGCCAATATGTTTATCATAGCCAGGCGTTAGGGTTGGCAGAGCACATAGCGTACGCTGAGTTCCACGCATTGTTAAGGTTCGTCTCTTCCCTTCATCCTGCAGCGATTGGGCACGAGCCATCACCCGAATGCATGTCGAGGCATTGCTTGTCACGAGCAAAAATCGAATGCCTACGCAGTCTTCGTGTCCACTGTGTGAGCGGTATTTAAATATCGTCATTGCGGGGTTGCATAGTTTGATGAAGCAATCCTGGGGATCGCATTGTTGGCATTGTCCCCACAAATTCGTCATTGGCTCCGTCATGAAGTTTTGTGAAGGAGAGTCTGAAAGAAAAGGACCGCTTTTATCCTTGGAGTTCCACCGCGACGAAGACGCTTCTTGGTTAGTGGCGTTGCGTTCGAGTGTTTTTGGGTCCCAGTAGTGCCTGCAAGCAGATGTAAAGTGAGAAACGTTCCTACCCAATATCGTTGTTGCACGGTCCCTTTAATCCAGCTATAGTTAAATTTAATACGATTAGTAATAAATTTAATCACATCACAAATTAATTTTATTTAAGTAATCCATTTTGATCGAAGAGCCATCCATTTTAATCGAAGAGCCACCCAATATAATCTCTTGATATCTGTGAATTAACAGGGTGCTGCTCATCTGTCCGAACTGTTTTAGAGGTCTGAGGTACTTGGGAGTCATGAAGTCATGAATGAATCTTAAATGTATATGCTCGTTTCATGATTTTTTTTTTTTTTTTTTTGTATACGCACGTTTATTCTGGTATTTTCGGTTGCGCTGCTGGTGCGCGCCGAGGCGGCGTTTCCTTATTCGCGACTCCAGCAAAACGAACGGCACCTAGCGGGAAAACACTGAACTGGCCGGAACAGGTCCCTTCGCGATTTCCGCTCGTCTCTTCTGGCTTCCGTGTTTCCATGTTGTCGGTGGTTTGCGCGACAGAACAGTTCTACCGGTGACTGTGTCGTAACCGTAGTATCGCCTTGGGACCCAGGTTGCTCTGCACGCAAATGCGTAACCGCGTGAGCCAGACATTCTGCGTTTCTCAACGTTTATCAGCCCCGTGGAAGGACAGTGAGCAGTCCTTTCCTCGTTTCCTCGAAGAAAGTCAAGCGTCTGGAAGTTCGCTTACCCCAACACATCGTCGCAGGTTCGAAACGTGGAAGATCAAACGCGGGGAAACCAATTTTGAGTCCAATGCTTACTTGCTGGTGCCCCAGCGTTGTACGTTGAGCTGGCACATGGCACGGCACGACCTGGATTCGACCACCATATTTTCCCGATAGTGGCGTCCCCTGTAGGTCGATAAAGTCACGAATATACACGCGCTTATATTTGCCCCGGAAGCAGCGAACCTGCTAGAAGCGGGGCGAGGGCTCGGTTTCATTGGAAGGATCACGGCAAGCCACGGGCCGGTCAGAAGACCTCCGGGGGCCGGATTTGGCCCGCGGGCAGGAGTTTGGAGACCCGCTGCTCTAAACAAAGTTTACCATTCCCACTCTAAAGGCTGGCTCACAGACTTGCCACCAACTCCGACCGACTCCGACACAACTGCTGTTTTTGAGCGGTGGTTATCATTCCCGTTTTCGTTTCATCCTTCTCGTTTGGACCTTCGCAAAAGGACCATTCTCAAAACGTCATTCTTGGTTCGACTTGCCGCATTCGGCTTTATCTCGTTACATCCTCCGCGTTTCATTCTCCAAGGGGGAAAAACATCGGAGGCATGTTTGGTGATTCTACAAAACGCGTTAAAATACGGTAGCTTTATAGGGTGGGTGGTGCTCTTAGTTCAGGTGATGCCTAGAGCAAGGTTTTGTGTGGAAACAGACTACGTCACGCCATTGTCCCTTGGTGACGCTGCGCGCGGTTCCCTTCAGCACCCTCCGGCTGCAAAGCATTTGCGCTGGATCTTCTAAATCACCAAGAGAGGAGAAGCGCGCTTTCTACCCTCTCCACTCCTCCTTGTTCAGCGCGCTCTTTCTACGCTACCTGTTTCTGCTCCTCTCTTTCTTGCCCTTTCCACTCCTCTCCTCTCCGCGCGCTTTTTCCTCTCGTTCCAGCGTGCTGGGTCCTTATTTAAGTCAACAGCGCACTCGGCTTCCACGCCGGTAACCGGGGTTCGATCCCTGGAACCGGTTGCCGTTTTTTCCAAGACCGTTTAACTGTTCCGGTCTGACCAACCTGCACATTTCGTTTTTACGCGACTCCTGAAGTGTGTTGGCCCAAGTCTAGAAAGCTACTGCCTTAAAAAATCAAATGGAGTCCTTCGAGGCGTCAGTTTTGTGGAATGTCCCCGAAGAAGCTTCTTGAAATCCGCCCCACCCCCCCTTTCCCCTTCCTAAGCACGCACGCGCTCACATGCAGACGGACACATGCTTTGATCCCGCGGTTTGGCTAATGGTTCCTGGAATACATTCGTTCTGCTCTTTTAAACATGCAGCGAAGGTCAGGACCGGCTCGTTGAGTTGTCCGGAAGGAGTCGCATGGCCTTGGGCGATAATAAAACGCCGAAAAGGCGCCTCTGTGTCACAGTGCGGCCTCTATGTCCCTCTTTTTCGGTGATCGCTGTATAGGGTGAACTCGGAATGGTTTCTCCCCTATACCGACTGCAGCGAACACTACGACCCGTCGGAGCCAATCCAGCACTGAGAAAGTACCACGTGCCATTCGGTCGTAGTGCGAACGGGACCAAATGCGAATCGGCTCAAATGCGAAAGAACCGGTTGCGGTGTTTTGAGAGCAGCCATGGAGGTCGTAAGCTGCTTTAAGTCAGTCGGAGTCGGTCGCTATGCAGGGTGGATAATAAAAAGTCAAGATATTTTAAAACACGACCTGAATCATGATTTAAATGAGGCCAGTTTTACTATGAGCGTACAATGAAACCTTTTCCGCCAATAGCTTTTATTTGCCGATTGTGTATGTACCCTTTTAGGCTCTCTATGTGCATTTGTTTTGTAGTGCTCTTTTAAGCTCATAGGGCCATTAAGAATTCTTTGTACCTTCCACATCGTTCCTTAGTTGTAACGTCCAAGTGCAAGCAAATCAGAACGTGAAAGAAAAAAACAAACAAACAATAAAAGTGACGTCTTATTTGCATGTAAATGAGAATGCGAAAAAAAAACTTCACCAAAGAAATACTCATGAAGTAGTATGTTAATGGTTATATTAACCAAAAGTTGTTAATTAAACTGCACTTTAAATTTTCAGTAATTTTTTTACCGGATTGTTCTCAGTGATCGGACGGATTAATCCACGAATCTGTCATGTTTAAAAATAAATGTAGACATAAAGAGTCACTATCTACTAGCAACGGTGATGTAAATCAAATTAATCTTATTTCAATAAATAAATCGGATTCCAACAAAAAGTTCAGTCTCATCTCTTAATTTTTTTTTTTTTAATTATGATTTGTTTTTACGCTGCTTGGCAAGTGTGTGAACCAGCCTTAAACGGAAGTTCACACGCTTACGACTCCAGCCATGAAGGCTCATGGCTGGATCGAGCCTGGATGGTTACACTTGCCACTGGAAAACGTTTGCAATTGATCTTCGTGGCCTTCCGAAAGTCTGGCCCAAATCAGCCTGGTTGTTTAAAGGGATAAAAGGTAACAAAAAAAATTAAAACTACGGTATTTTTTTTTATTATTGTGATTGAGGCATTGAGCTTGAAAGTTGCCATTCAGGTGCCAGCTTGTCTCTGCAGCAAATGGCGATGCAGGCACACAGACAAGCACAAGAACTGCTAATGAATTCTCGGATGCGCAACTTGAGGTGTTGTAAGAAACTGTTTTTCTTTGCCTGTGTGTGTGGCCCTATGGGTTGTTACAAAGAATTTCTCGGCTCTTCGATAATTCTCCCATGCAGCTCTGGAAAAATGTTTATGTACTCCTGAGGGAAAACTATCGAAAAATGTACTGCAAAAATACTTAAAAAACAAGCGAGCTGGTGATGATTCATGGTAAAAAACCCGAGACTCAGGAACACAGAAGGGGACGAACACAACACAACGTCTCAAATGTACTATCGATGCTATCGATAGTTTTTCCGCCACTATCGATAGTGTCAAAAGCTATCGATAGTTGACTATCGAAACTACTGTCAATAGTTGACTATCGATTGTACCATTGATAGACATCGATATGTTGAACACCTGTCATGGAATCAACATGCAGAATATGTTACTAAAGGACTGCGCGCCGTTTCAACTTATTTATATAAGATAAGAAGTATGTGTAGTATGATTATAAGATCACTAGTGCTCAGATATTTAGCAGAATCTATTCTACGATATGTTATTACTTTATATGGGTACGGTTCGCGATACAAAACAAAATCAATAGGCTGAATTATAATACATGATAACAACACTGTAACATCTTATACGAAACGTTAGAACTAAAAGAGAGAGCGAAGAAACTCCAGATTTTGTATTTTAAAAACTTTAATATATATGTTGTTACGCTTATAAATTATTACTATGACTCTACTTTTACACTTGACGAACCTCGGTCGCATTCTGAGTAAGGTCACTCCGACTCGCAATTGAGCGCCCCACATAAACAAGTCGAAATTGCGATTTCTGAGTCCGACGAGTATCTGAAATCATCCTTACAGGTTACCTCCTATCATCGGTGTGCAATACTTTACTTCTTAGTCAAGAATCTAATATAACTTAATGGTAATTGCACCTTCTTTAGCGATATTAAATGAAAAACACAATAAGCATATTTAATTGAAGGATTGTATTTAGCAATCCAAGTTATCCCAAAATATGGCCGGGGCATGCACTCAGGAGGACTGTATATAGGTTATCCGTTTCTCATCGCCTCAATACAAAAGATGGTGCTCCTTTGTGCATATCCGGGCCAAATGTTCCCTCTAAGGTATCGACATGTTTCTTGCTTCCCACCTCACAGACTCATCGCTATCCCTTCTTTTATGTTTTTTTTTTTTCCTTCTTTCTATTACCGATGTGTTCTATAAACTCCGCGGATCACTGACGCCGCTCAGATATCGCGTGAAATGTTTTTTTTTATTTTTTTAATTTTCATTTTATTTTTTTTTTTTTATAAATGTTCTACTTTTTTCTTTTCTCGGTAGACACCGTGTCTTCTTCCATGGATGCACGACATTATGCGAGGTGGCCTGCCCGGCGTGCCCCACGACTCTTCCACCAAAGCGCGTATACCTGTGTGCGTGCGAATGCGCGAGTTTGTGCGTTCTGCCCATCAATATACTTCGCTCGTGACCGAGACCACGATTCCGCCCTTAGCAATCCGCGCTCGCGAGATGCGCCGCCTTCGGGCGCACGCGGACGGGCAAACACGAATTGCGTTTGATCTCGCCACCGATGACGATTTCCCGTTTTCGTGTAGCTTTCCTCCTCCGCGGCGCGCGAATCGCGCTCAGGCACGACCGTTTAGTCTCAACGGGGACCCGAGTGTATACGCGAGAGAAAGAGATTCCATGTATACGAAGCAAATGCAAAGGCGTATGAAAAGGGGTGCCATCAAGTCTTTTTCCCTCGCTGGCCACGCTGCCCATGATCGGCCATTTGATCTGCGTCCAGGGCGGCCGACTTGAAGACGGCAATTGAAAATCGAAGCCGTTGACGACGGAATGGGCGAGGGGGGGCTGCCCTTTGTGCGGCTCTTGCCAATCGAGCCGCGGAAGAAGCTTCATCGACGGCTCTCGAAAGGCGTGTGCTCGGGGGCCGTTACTCTGTCCCCGTGTCCTGCTGCTCGAACGCCTTCGTCTTCGCGGCGGATAATGTCCCTTCCACTTGTGTGCATCGCGCTAGAGTGCATTTGCTCGAGATTCTTCGATCTGTCTGGATTCGATTTTTCTGCCGGCCGGCGGTTCTCGCTTGTTTGCCCGTCGTCAATACGCTAATGTGTCGGAGCTTCGAGCCGTACGCCTGAAGGTGAAGTCCGAGGCCCTGGAGTGTGATCGTTCGTTTACGTGAGCCCCGTGTCGCCTGTGGCTACGCCCGATTGGCTGCCGCTAATCGCGCCGATGTTTTGGGGTGTTGACACGAGACATGTGCGACCTACATACGTTCTGCGCAAGTGCGAATTTCTGATGGCGGTTTGACGCACCAAATGATCACCCTCTCTGTTGTTCTCTTTCGTTTTTTCTTTATTTTCTCTCATCCACCCATGTGCAGTCACCGGCGATATAAGTTGGAATGTGCAAGCGGCGACCATGCAGTGGAGGCCACACAGTGTGGCAGGCGACGAGCGAACAGTCAGCGGCCGATATGTTCAAATTTGTGGACGCATCTCCCGCGCACGACGTCTGTCCGCTCTCCGACATGCGCATGATGGTGTGCGTATCACGAGCGGGGATGCGTCCACAAATTTAAACGCTGCCACTGCTGCTGACACCTTCGCTCGTTGCCCGGTAGACTGCATGGTCTGTACCAAAGTGCCGAACCGATATTTTTATCGGTTCGGTTCGGGTTCGGGTTCATGGCTTTCGGTTCAGTTCCGGGTAGAAAAAATAACGGTTCAAACTCGGTTCAAAGCAGTTTAAACCGCTAAATTGATAACATATTTTCTTAATTTTTTTGGTAATAGGCACTATTTTCGCCGTCAAACGCCTCACATCCACACTTTACAGGCCTGGATCACACCGGTTAACGAGGCAAGGGCCAGGGAGACGCTGTTCTCCCTATAGTTTGCGCGCTCGACAGGGGTGCACCGCTGAATGTAAACTTTTCCTACCTATGTTCCCCTTCCCTGAATGAGGCCATGGCGCCACCCTTATGTAAATAAAGTTAATCAATCAATTATGAGGTACCAAAAATAAGAAATTGCATCATTTAATTTCGACGCAACAGTAAAAGCAAATCCTAATTAACATACAAAACGTCGTGTTTATTCGACTCAACGTCCATTTTACCTCAGCGGCATACATATATATTTTATCTGAAACGAAAGGTTGTCACGAAGTGTGGTAGGTAGCCTAAAATACCCGTGATTGTTCCAACTTTGCGTCGCAGCATTAAAGTTGAATCGCAGTTGTGCTATTCATGACACAGGAATTAATTATAGTTAATAAAATCTCGATAAAATAAAACTGTGTTTTTCGGCCCGGGTAAATAAACTATGCATCACTGAATGCTCCAATTCCGTGAGAATTCGACGCTAGAGGTTACGATATAATGCGAATGTTTGACACATGACGTTACCTGGATTAAAAGTTAATGAAGAAAGCCGAACTTTTTTTAAGAGCCGACATCAACCTAAGCTTAATATTCTTAATCAAGATGTGACATTGTGGGCGCCTGTAGCTTCGATTTCAGTTAAACAAACTTATCGGCAAAAAATAAAACAATAGTCTCTTTCTCGCTGGCATGGGTTTTTCACTGATATGAATCCCACGAGCCTTCAGAATAACATTTCTTATTTTGACGATTTTAAGCTTAGGAGGACGTCGGCTCATAGAGAAATTTCGCTTTTCTCAATTATATTTGAATCCAGGCAACGTGATCCTCTAAACCTTTTGCGTTCTATCACCCCCCCCCCCCCCCCCCCCCCCAAACTGCTGACTTCACATTCCCACGAAGTTTTAGTTTTCTACGAAGCATAGTTTATTTATCAAGGCCGAAAAACATGGTTCTTTTTTATCGCGCGGGAACGCCCTGTATATGGTGAAATATAGTCTACGAAATACGTTTAAAAATAGATAGGGTGCGGCCGTTAGGACCAACACATTTGGCACGCTTTGCAAAATTCGAATTCCAAACGTATACATACCTGAAATTGGGCTTCCGAACGATGTGTGGCAAAAAGTTGTATGTCTATTTTTCTAAGGATAACTTCTGAGGTAATGAAATATTAAAAATGAAGCAAAGTCGGAGGCCGTGTATTTCCTGTTTCCTATACGAGCCTGTTTGTCATCTGTACCCTGGTTTATGAGCTCGCTCCCGGGTGGCTTGCTGAACGCATAACCACTAGAAACCAATGGCAGAGGCTGGCGATGAGCAAGTTACTCGCGATACTTAATACTTCTAACGAAATATATGAACAATGACCATTTGTAAGCAAGCTCACAAACCAGTGTGCAGACGACGAACATCCGGTATAGAGTATAAAAAATGCACGACCGCCGGTTTTGATCTATTTTAATATTTTCCAATCTCTGACCCGACCTTTAGACAAATGGACAACAGTTCTTGCGAAAATACGTTCGCGTACCCAATTTCAGGCATGTATGTTTTTGAATTCAAATGTTGCAAGGCGTGCCAAATGTGTTAGTCCTTACGGCCGCACCCTGTAACGATGACCGCGCAACTGAGCTAAAAGGAAGAATATTTTCAAAATGCCACAAAAGTTTTAGGACAAGCCCTTTTGTCTACAATTTATATAAACACTGAGCGGAAATCACAACGTTTGTTTTCCTAACAAGCATTCTTCACACTCAGCACCTTGATGCAGACGAAGTATCATGAAGAAATAAAATAACGCGTATCTGTGTGAACATTTTCTTGTACAGGATACACTGCTATAGCCTGGCTGTTGAAGTTTGTTCTTGACAATATGCTGGTCAATTCAATTTGCAAATGACCATCAATTTTGCTAATTCAATATTTTTTTTTGTTAAATAGAACGAAGTATTTCATGCTCTACTCGACATGGCAGCTTCTTAATTTGTTACTTCCTGGCGGTCTGCGTGCGTGATCGTCATAGTTCCGTCACGCGCCCCTGTTTTGTTTTTGTCCAGCCCACAAACACATAACGCAACAGTAAAGACTGTTCATCTCATAAAAGAGGCGATAACACACTTTTATATGCTTGAGAAGTAATATATGGGTCTGGAACACAGTTGTTTAAATCAGCTTCATCATCAAACATTTGTTTATAAGGCGCTTCCAAGCTACTTATTCACGTGCCTATCGAGGATAAAAACCAGGGAAAATATTTGCACAACATTTTCCCGATAATTTGGGGATGCCTTTACTTATGATGTATATCGTTGGGGTCATCAGCCCTTCATTCGTGCTGTCAAAGCTTCAGTCAGAAACTAAACATTTTTTATCATTATCAAGAATAATTGAGTGTATGAATTTTTCTTAACCGCTATAAACCAACACGGGAGGACGATACTCGAAAATGTGCCAGCAGCTGAGCCGATTTGCGGAAACGTGCTATTTTGTTCTCTGTTTGGCACTGTGCAACACCGGGTCGCGGGGTAAGCCAAAAAGGACTTACAGGTAATTGGGGGGTGCCTTTACTTATGATGTTTGTAGTTAAGGAGGCGGTGCAACGATATTAAATTGGAACGTTTTTAACTTTACACGAGCTTACTGGCACTAGTGAGACTCAAAGATACTCGAACGCAACGCCACTGGCCATGAAGCTCCTTTGTTGCGGTGTAATTTCATGGAAAAAAGCGAGCGTTTTCATTCAATCTCTTCTTCGTAAAACTTGGTAAAGGCAAATGCACAAAATGTAGAGAACGATATAGATAATAAATAACATTCTTCAAAATAATCCGATACACGATGTTTTACTCCAAAAAGAAATAGATAGACATGCAATGATATTCCTAATTACAGATAAATAGAGCGAAGGACAGACGAAGATTCTTATAATTTTAAGATAAATTACATTTGGGAATCAGCTGCATAAAATCGAAACTTCGCGAAATGATGCCTCGGGAAGCTAATATTATATTCGGATTTATATATATATATATATATATATATATATATTGGCCCACTTGGCCCTCACTTTACAACTCTGTGCTTTATCAGTCATGCGCTCTAACATTTGCTTAGGCTGCCGTATATCACCGTCAGACTGCTATATAGTATACTGCAGACTTTACAATTTGGATATCTACTTCTGCTAGTGTTGCGAACATCGCATTTCACCAGGAAACTGATCTGTTCAACATGGTTTGCACGGAACGTAATCGCACTATGTGCTGGTGCTCAATGCCATTTGTTCTTGATGAGAAAATCAAAGGCGGTAGTGCAAAATGCACGCTGCAGAAGGTTCGCGCTTAGTGCAAGCCATGTAATTGAGAGAAACTCATTATTCTTGGCTGGCGTTAGAGTCAGGCGCCACAAAAACGCGCTTTCTGGGAAGAGTGTTTCTGCAAACAGAGGAGTTTCCGGGGCCACGCTTTTTGTTCTGTGCCAAAGATGCGGGACAGAGGAACCATTACAACACAGTATGTTTTTCAAAGCTATCCCCCCCCCCCCCCCCCTTCTTTTCTCCCCTTTTTAATTTGCTGTTGCTTTTCCAGAGAATACCCCCTCCACAATTGGGGGCGGGGGGGGGGGGGGTAATTAGACAATTATATTTGTGTAGCATGTTAAAAGTAATACTTGATTGCTTCTATTTTGGACCCAAAAACTGTTAAATGTAAACAAAGTCCGGAGATGGTCGAAGCTTGTGGGAGAATTTGAGAACGGCACTCCTGTGAGACATAGAGCAGCTGCCAACGTTCGGCTGTCCCACTGAGGCCACTAGGATCTTTCTTTTCAGGTGCCTTTCCTGTACACACTTGTAGTTCTATATAAAGTCGGATTAGTAGGTCACATTTAGCCCTTTCACTGCTTCTATTCTCGGGAACAATTTTCTGAGGCAGTTCAGCAACAACGAAAAAATGTCTGGGTGCCTCAATAATATGTACATGGAAAATGGGTCGTGCAACAATTTTTATACTTCCGGTAAATATCGCTAAGAACTAATCCCTGACATTGATAACTTGCAAAAACACCCATTACGTTAAATTTCCTCTCCGCGCAATGGTAGAGGCAGAAAATATATAGGGATAAACAACTTTCCCCACCCCAAATCGTAATTAGAACAAGCGGCCACGTGATCTGACGCTGATTAGCGTCAGTGTTCATCATAGTCATGAGCTGGGTTTGGCAAAGCATTGAGCATGGGCTGAGCTTCAGACATTGATAGAGTTCGGCTATTCTCATATTTGATTGAACACGAGCCATTACTCGAATGTTTGGCGATGCTGATTGTCATGAACCCGAACACTCGACTCGGGCTCATGACAATCGATTACGCCACGGTGTCACGTGACTTGCGGTACCAAGTCGTGATGTCATGTGACGACACGGTGTCAACAACGCTAATAAATCTAGCGACGTTCTAAATTTAAACCGACCCACTCATTCAGTCACGTCACGTGACGTCATTTGGCCTCGTGACGTGGCATTACTTGACAGCATGTCTTGACACCATGACGTCACCTGACCAGGTTACACATCATCAATCATAGTGACAACACAAAAGTGCCGCGAAAACCCAAAAATTATCATATATTACAATTCTGTCTATGACGATTTTATACACAAAGAAATTTTTTTATTCGCAAATATTACTCTTGTGAGACAAACGAAAAAGAAAAAAAAGAATATCGTAAACCGTTTTGAACCGGTTACCATTCTCTTTTTTTTTCCCCGGTTTAGTTCCGGTTCAGTTCCAAGATGGTGACGAAGATGTCTGTTCGGTTCAGTTTCGGTTAAGCTAGAAATATCGGTTAGATTCAGGTTGGAAACTTTGGTCTGTACTTCATTGTTGACGCTCGCGCATTCCCGCTCATATCGACGGTGACTGTACTAAAGCGGCCAATATTAGCTGAAGCGCCACTCTGGGTTGCACGGGGTATTATCAGAACCGCCTATAGCAATTTTCCGCAAATTGATGCACGCCTACACCAACACAACTCCACTCCGGCGCTCGTTGCACCACACTGCACTTCCGTGTCCTCTGCTAGTGAGGAAGTGGAGGCGACATTCCTTTCTTTTAACCGAACCGTAAAACCTATGCATGATCACAGCATAAATCTATCGCGACTTCAAACATCTTCTGCAGAGCCCCGACTTATGATCACGCCATAATCAGTCCACAGTCAAGTTTCTCAAAGACGGATGTCTCTATCCGCTAGAGGCATACTCGAAAAATTCGACTGCTCACGAAAGAGCGTCAGACATCTGAGCATTAAAGAGTATTGGTGAAGGACAATAGTACAAAGAAGGTCCCTAGCGCTGTGAATCGCATATAATTCACGCCTAGAGAGATGGAGATCGGGCTTAGGATACACCACATGAAAATAGTTCTAGAGATATCTGGAGTGAAGAGAACCGCTATAGCTTGTTGGCAACTCTATATGGTAAAACCTTTCCAATTGGAGCGGTAGCTTCGAGAAACCATGGCGATCCAGCGGTCCATCTGCACAGTCCTGCCACAGTTGACAACTGCCCTCTCTGTAGCGAATGACATAAAAGTGCTGCGTGGCGCAACGATCGCCGGAAAGTAGTTGTTTTGGCCTGAGCGTGCATCACAGTATGCAAAAAAATTCGACAGGCGGCTCTGATATACCGCGCGCCACGCGGAGTGGCGTTATTGGCCGGATAGTTTTTGCGTAGTTTTTCCTGGAAAATGTAAATTTCACCAGAATTTGTTCTCGAAACAACACTAAACGTGAAAAATACAAAGATGAACAGCTGCTCGCCACCGCCGAACGTCATTAGTTGGTAGAGCCGTGATGTCATAAAATGAGCAGGGGCTATTCTAACTGCATCTGTCGCTCAACGATCAACTGGCAGTCCTTACCTCGTCTCGCCTGCGCTTCACGTAATCTCCTCGGATTCGCTGGGGTGCCTGTCTCTTCTGTAGAAAAATGCTCGGAACTGCTGGACTAGCAACCATTTACTGAAGATAAACCCATCCTTCTTCCATACCCATTAGTTCCGAGATAGGAAACTAACGGGTGAGGAAGAAAAAGATCTTCAGTAAATGGTTGCTGGTCCAGTAGTGTGTATGCTCTCTTTTCTCCCTCTCTTCGTGCATCTTCCTACGTTCAGCTGGCATCTTTTAAAAGCATGCTTTTGAAAGATGCCAAAACTAGCTCAGTATCGACGATATACGACGCTGGCTCTGCGAGTCGAGGAGCACGCGCGAGGAACCTTTCGTGAAGTCATGTTTTCCCTTCTCCTATTACTGCCCTCTCCCGCTGCCGCGGAGGGCCGTGGTTTTAATGCAGCTTCAAAGGCGTTTTTCTAGGTGATGCGGGCATGAAATAGCCTACTTTTTGTGGTATTCGTGATGCTTGGAGTCGGATTAAAACAAATCAAGTGTTCGGAAGTTCTGGGGGTTGTTCAATACATTCATGGTCGTGACACGGCTATTGCTAAAAGGACAGTTGAAGAAAATATGGAGGTAGGCTGTCTTTTTCCTGTCCACATCGGGGCTGATTGGTCTCGAGAAGTGTTTATTTAGTGAAGCCTTATCTGCTGAGTGGTTTCCTTGAGTTGCTATGGTTTGTTACAATATGGCTGGATATTCGGAGGGCAATGCTGTCAGCTTTCCTTAAATGGCCCATTCGTCTGGGCCCGCATCACACCGGTGCAGTGCGGTTCGTGGTACACGGAAGGCTAGAGGGGAGAGGGGAGCTTCCTTCTCTTCCCGCCAGACGTTTGTGTACTAAAGTGGAAAGAGTTTACTGCACTGGGCGGGTGCGGTGTGCCCCAGACGAATAGGCCATTAGTCAGCCAGCCCCCAAGACATTGGCGCTATTAATATCAGATTTCCCACTAATACTGTCGAGCCGAATACTACGTTTTCCCTTTTTCAGGAGACTAAGGATTGTAAGCTTTACAGGATATTATATGGTATGTATTGGTGGTAATAATGTATTTGTAACCACAACGGATCTTTGGTAAGAGCATCATATTTCAAGGGTCACCTCATTAAGTACTGAATATTAGCTTTCAAGCGAATCTCGAAACGCAGCGGGTCAAAACGCGAGCTGCTAGTGCATTCCGCAAGGACTGGGAATTAGAAAGTGAGATGCTGGATGGTGTATTATAGTTTCACTGGTTGATGTGTGTTGCGCAACTAGGAAGACAGGTTAACGAATCTCTAGGCTAACGTAGAGATAGTCGACGTCGTGATAAATGTGCCGAGAAAGCAAGGGAGAGGGGGAGACGAGAGGGGACGGTCAGAACTCCGAGCTCTGGTTGGAATGACTAGTGGGTAGACCCAAAGCTAGCAGACTTCGTTTCCACCGCACTCGTTGAAGGCGTTCCAATGTGATAGCCAAACGCCGGACGCCGGCGTTCCGCGTTCTATAGCGCGTTCGAAGAGTGCAGTGCAGACAAATGCAGCTAGCTTTAGGTCTACCCTCTAATCATTCCAATCATAGCTCGGAGTTCTGACGCACTCGCGAGCTCTCGTCTTCTGTTGTCCCTCACTTTCGCAGCGCATAGGCTTCCGTCTACTGCCAAAGTGCAAACGCTGGGGTGCACAAATGGCGCGCACAGTGCACATAAACTTAATAGAAACAACATGCTGAGGGAAAAAAACTAAATACGGTAATTAAGCGAAGCACTCTCCAGTAGCTATATAGGTGTTTTTTGTTTGTTTATTTATTTATTTATTTTTTACTGTAAGAAGTCTTTGTGATTTCTTCGGTAAGCGAGTTGGCCAGCTTGGACTACGAATATGTCAGGGCAATTTTTGGGGGTGGTGTTCGAGAAATTTATTTTCCCAATCGTCCATTTTACACAGATTCAATGAAGTGCAGCGAGCGGCACTGTGACTGTGCAACGGCCGCGTACCTGTACGTGTATCGCGGCGCGAGCGAGGCCATGATCCACGAGCGACGCGACACCAGGGACACAGATTGAACAGGGTATAAAATCAGATATGAGCAGCAGCCATGACTTGGCGCTCCTAGGACTATCCCATGCACGCGTGATAGAATCCTGCAAGCATATACTTCGATCGGGACTAAGGCAAATGCGACTACAGTGGTTCGACATTGGAATGAGATCACTCGACATTTTTATGCGTAGAAGCAGCTTTTCCGTGTCAATGTTTTTGACTGCAGACCAATATAATGGTTAGTGTTTATCTAGTACATATTTAGAAGATTCTAGGTGAACATCAATGGTTGTTCCCTGTGTTCGTGCACAGCACAGAAGTATGCGCAGCCCTTGAGCAGTTGTGCACAGAAACAACTGTATTAATCCGTTTCTTTTTGTTGAGTTTCGTTCTGTCACTTCGATCCATCACTTTCGTTAAACGAGATGTTGCCACCGTTTTAAAAGCGAAGGTGAAGTATTGAACGGTGTTGGTCATCGCCAAATTCACTGACTCAGAACCTTGGCGAGGTTATAACTGAAGCTCTAATTTCGACCGCGCTGGAGGCGTTCAACTGTTCATAAACAATCTGACAACAGAACTGAAATTTCATTTCTTATGGGTGGCTACCGTAGTGAGCGATCACATATTCTCGATAAAAAAACACATCTAGGCATGAATAAATAAATGTGGAGAAGCATTTTTTTTTTTTTTTTTAATTTCGGTGTCCTTTTTTTTTGGGGGGGGGGGGGGGGAATTCTAGTAATATATCACAATTGCTCCAGCCGTGTTTTCCAGGAATATTTGTTCGGATAAATAAACAATTCACTTCATAATGATATCTAGATCGGTCGTTAATAGTACGAATTTTAGGTGTCCGAATATGCTCACGAACTGTTTTGTAGAGAACCAATTAAACACCTACTCTTTCCGGTTTATGGAGTTTTGGCAATTGAAATCTTTAAATCGAATTTCACACTATCGAAAAAGAACGAAAGCAAACTTAATGGGTGGTGAACATTCCGCGATGTGAACGCACTAGAGAGAGAGAGAGAGCCTCCGAGGAAAACGACGGGGTCGCAATGCGGGCGATATGTGTAACCGCTTCTTTCGCTTAACCACCAGGGAGTCTATTACAAGGCGCGTCGAGAGGGGAGGACTCCTCCGCAGACCCGGCAGAACAGAGTCCGGCAAGCATGCGCGCGCGCACTCAAACTCTCGGCCCAGCGGCCTCCTTCTCCCTACGCAATTAGCGTCCCAATATGCGCGTTCCGAGGGGGCCGAGGGGAGGAAAGGAGCCACCACGGCGCGCGAGTGCGCGAAGCGGCTGTCCGAAATTGCCAAGCCCGTCGCGAGAAACGTCCGAGCCGCCAGGAATCCAAGCGGCAGAGCTCGAGGGGGACGGTATTAATTGAAAGCGGATATGGATCCGGTCATAAATAGCGGCGGCGGGCTCGCTGCAACCGCGTCGTGCCAAGCGCAGCGAGTGCGCGCGGGGATAACCCAATTCGCGGCACGGAGTCGCCGGACACCGCGGGCCGACTAATTGCCATCGCTTCAGCGCAGTTAACCCAGCGAGCGCGGGTCCCTGCGACGTGCCACTGCGCCGGGCGAGCCTTGTCGCATTCCGCGACCGCAATCTTCGCCCGGCTCGTTGGATTAATTATAACCTCTTCTCGCGCGCGGGAAGTATGCTTTGTAAATGACCAGTGGTCTCGCAATGTAGAACTATCTGGGGGCATTCTCCTCCTTCGTCGGACCGAACGGACCGTGGTCGGGATTCGGGCGAGGCTTTGTGTGTACCACGGAGGGAGGAGGAACTTGAAGCGAGGAGCTCCCGGCTTTAATAACCGAGCTCTGTTAGGGTTATTAATCCGCCGCGTGCTGTGGGTTTATATCGACTCGCATCATTTGCCGCGGCACCGAAGAGATGAAGATTGTGATGTGTTCGCGGCGGTTTTGGTGCAGGTCACCTCTGCGGGGACGGTTGGCTGCTCCTTTTTGATACTTTTTTTAACATTTTTTTATTGTTATTTTTGAACACGGGGAAGAGAGAGGAGCTTTCGGGATGGGGGGGCATCACGTGACTTTTTTGATGCTTAACCATAACAAGCTTAAACAACATATGCACCCACTTGACCGTCACATGCGTGTTGGGTGGTTAGTTTTATAGGATGTGGCCGTAGCATTGCCCTCGCTTGCGTTCGGTAGTGTTTACGTGAGCGAAGCGAATGCGAGGCTGTCGAGGCCGAGGTGGTGAGGCCCCGACGAACAGACAACGGAGCGTGATCAGCTCGTTGCGGTCCGTCGTGTGTCCGGAAGGTTTTACCTAACACAACTCCAGAAGCGGACGCGGTGCGCAAGCTCTGCGCGCCGAAGTACTGTGCTCGCTCCGTTTATTAGGTTTAACGAGAGCAACATGAAGGCAAGACCGGCAAGCCGTGCGAGACCCTGATGGGTTGACAATCGACCACGACGAAAGGACGAGCTGAGCCGCTGAACAGTTTCAGTAAACGAAAGTGTGTAACGTTGCCGAGACCAAGATAGGGCTTTGCAGTGTGAACGGCTGCGGAAGTCTTCCGCGGGGAGTTTGGTTCACTGCCATGCCCCTGTTGAATTGCGTCCTGAACTTCGCAATAAAGTAAACTTATAAACGGTTCTCTTAGGAGGTCCACTGAGCTGCTCAAACGACGGATTTCGGTCTTTTGTTGTAACAGTGACTGGACTTCATCGAATTGGAGTTTCGCCCGGCCGCTTCAAATCTGATATCTTCGACAATTGGGTGAGATATATACGTGCGCCCCTATCAAGTCAAATTGAGTTGATCCGAACGTTGGTGACAATACATGTTAATAACACATTATAGTCAAACTCAACTGCATGGTTCAAGTCTGGTTGCGATGCATACCAAGAACACCCCTAAACGTATTGTGAAGTTGTGTGAGCGCTCCACAAAACCTTTCAGACGGGCGTGCACAAAATTATCGCTGTCAAAACTCGTAAGTATTTAAATTTCTATCGATGAAAAAGGCATTTCGCAAGCTGAACGAGGTTACGCATATGGTTAGAGCCCTAGTGTCCACTTGCAGAATTGTAACGGAGTGTAAAAACACAATTCCTCGAATTTATTGTTAATACACGACCAAGTAAAAGGCAGCAGGCGCAGTCATCTGCCGCAATCATGACTAGAGCCGCGGTAGAACCTGGTGCCACTCACACTCCGTTCATAGACGTAAATATGAACCATTCAATGGAAACGTGTAGTTCATATGTGAGAGAGGAATTGGCGAGGAGGATGAGAAAAAGGCGAGCGCCACGGTAGGATGGCTTGGGAAAGCTACGTGGCTGACGTCCGCCCGGACTCTGCAGATGCATGGCGGTCACTGCAGTCGACCATGTCACACGTTTTGCAGGAACGGCATGCTCTTCCCACCATAACAGAAGTCGCCAATTTCTTTATACAAAATGTACTCCTCTGCCATAGGTCACCACGTGCCTTGCTTTACAGTGACAAGGGCCGAACCTTCCTTTCTCATGTCATCGAAGCGATGCTTTCTGCCCACAACGTTGTTCACAAAACTACTTCATCCTATCATCCACAGACGAATGAACTAACAGAATGCTTCCACCGCACCCTTGCCGCTATGATATCAATGTATACGTTTCACCTGAACACACCAACTGGGACGTTATCCTATACCCTTCGTTATATAGGCCTATAATTCGTCTACATAAAGTACGACCGGCTATTCACTTTTTCATCTTGCATACGGAAGTCAACCTACATACACGTTTGAACCTGTGTTCTTTCCTTCACCCACGTCGCAACACAAGTCCGCCTTGCACGACAATATCAGCCGTACACAAGACACTCGACGCCTCGCTCAGATTAGGATCATGGAACATCGGACACAACGTAACTACGCTACGCCTCTAAGCACAAAGCGACCGTATTCCACCCTAGAGACCTAGTGTCAGTTTCCTGTGCGCACGCCAACAAGGCCGCTGTGAAACAATTTCTTCCCCAATACATTGGCCCATACCACGTACTGTCCCCGACATCTCCGCTCAACTATACCTCGTCGAGACCGTACACGTCCTTTCAGATCGTAGACGCCGCTCGGGAGAAATTCTTCATCGTAGACCGCCTCAAACCAACCACCACCCGCTGACAACAACGCCCAGCGCCCAAGAGAGACCAGGGAGCCATGTGAGGGCGATGCCGCGATCATGAACAGTTGCTTCATCATCTTTATCAATAACTATCATCATCGTCCTTATTTATTTTATGACCACTTCATTATTTATCTGCCCGAGCTGGCGCTTTGTTCGTTGTTGGGTTCACCCTGAGCGGTCGGACATTAAAAGCCGTTACTGGACTTGCTCGTCTCGCCCTCACAGCACCCTGGTTCATCCTCACGTTCATAATAAATAACAATAAATACAGTCACGGCATAACTTTTGTCTAGTGACAATTTTTTCGCGTATAATAGGGTGTCCCAAGTCACCAGGCTTGATCTAAAATGGACCGTAAAAATCGACACCGGCACGTAGCAATCTAAACTTTTCGTCAAAGGTGTATTTCACAGGTCGGTTTTTTCTTGCAAGAAAACGTTTTTGCTGCCAACAGATTTCTTCTGTGTGTCGTCTGCTTTCTTCGCTGGTCGGCTACACCTTCGGACGCTGCTCCCGACGCCATCTATCCATACGCGCGCCAAACGCGCCCCGCAGCTCGACTTGGTCGTCTGTGTCGCCACCCGCCGTTGACCCTGGCAAGTTTCTTGGCCCTATTCTTTACAGAAAGGGAGCTACGCTTTCTAATTTTACAAGAAAAAACCCGACCTGTGAAATACACCTTTGACGAAAAGTTTAGATTGCTACAGGCAGGTGTTGATTCTCACGGTCCATTTTAGATCGAGCCTGGTGACTTGGGACACACTATATATAGTGCCAGCTGCGTTAACGAATAATTTTTGTTTACGTTTTCCGGATTTAGCGAGTTTCTTTGTTTCTCAACAACTATCCCTGATGTGCTCCGGATAACTCTTCGCCCGAAAGTAGCAGACGTCGCTTCAGTAATCCAATACAAGAGTTCACTTTTTAATAATTGGTCAATAAATAAGTCGATGAAGAATGCAAGAATCGATTAAACGGTAAGTCAATCAATTTATTTCACAGCCCTTCGTAATAATCGACATCAATGAGAAATCGCCAATCGCGTTTTATAAAAACAAAACAAAAACATGTATAAAGGCCTTGTAAGAAGCTTAAAACTTTCAGAACCAAGAGGGTTATGCTGTGAAAATTTTGAAAGCCACGTTGGCAGGGAGGATATCTTAATCAGAAGATAACACGCATATTTCTTTAATAAAACATACCATGTGAATTAATGTAAACTTAACAGTCATTAATCGAATGAAAACAGATATGAATGTACTGACCCGTAAAGAAAAATGTTTGATAATTCGTCGCCCTTTTTATCAGAGATTTGCTGTTGGGTGAAGGCGTCCTCTTCAGTCTCTTTGATATCTCTTGGCTGGCCTGTTATGGGATTGTAAGATTATGAACGGTATTGGCAATGCATTTCCCAGTCTGGGCATTGTTTATTCACAATGTGTTTGTGCGATTGAACTGAAACTTCCCATTTCTTTCATTTTAAAAGCAATGTGTAAAAGAAGTTGTTTTGCTTGAAAGAAATTGTTCTTGCTTTATAACCGGCATTTTTTAGAAATTATTTACCATTCATTAAAAAAAAACACAGGACGTTCTTTTCTGACTTTTTTTGCTAGATGTTGTTTAGACGTAATTCCCGGTGTGTATAATAAGGATGATTAGGGGTTGAATGTCAGAAAAGCTACAAGGGCCATATTAGAACTTATGATGTGCATACCATTTAATAGATGCATTTGTTTTAGTTCCATGCACTGCCGGTTGCTCATTTGAAACGGGGAAGTTGTAGAATAAATTAGAAATAAAGTTCCGCGTGTCTGCTCACGTTGGTGAGTTAAAGCAAACTAAAATTATACAAAAAAAACGATATATGAAGAATATGGCAAAGATGTATTTAAACCAATTCGTAAGCCTCACCGAAGGAACGGGCCAAGTTAGTGACTCGATAATTTTTAGGCCCTTCCTTTCCTTGTAACCTGCTTGAGATTTTTTGTTGTCTGTTGATTGTTGTGAATTTATTTTTCGGTCAGCGAGAAATATGTGTTAAGGACAGCTCTGGGTAAGATAAGAAATTTGTAGTAAATCTGGGTTACCCGCGAGGAGAAAAAAAAATGTGAACGCCCTCTACATGTATTAGTTGGTTTAAAAATAGCCTTCTATTAGATGCAAATGTTTACAGTATATAAATAACGTTTATGGCCCTTTAGACTGCTGAATATGTACCCCCTCAAAAGTGAATTCTTGAGTAAACGCTGAAAACGCTTTTCACAAGAAGAATAAAGCCAATTAAAGAGGTCGCAGACTACTAAGTCTGTTGTGGAATTACACGCAGTTTTTAAATTTGTCACAAAGCATTTATCAGACTGCAGGAGTAGTGGAAATTTAAGGAGGGCCTTTGGCTGTACAGTTTAATGTCTTGGAGGATTCAAGTTGGTTTACAAGAATATTTGAAAATTTTAATACATCTCGCGCTTCGTTCTCTTTGCGCTCACCTAGGGAATTGGTAATGCTTCATCAACATTTCAAACAGCAGTGTTGAGGTGGGCTCAACACTGCTGCTCATTGATTGCTCATTATTTTTATGAACCGGAAGTTCGCCGGGGCGTCAAAGGCCGCCTGGTGGCCTTTACCATGAAAAGGGTCTGCACAAAAGGTTTTGGTACAGTGCATTTACTTTTCTTTCGTCAATCATTTGGTACATGGGCAATCGTTGCAGGTGATACCACAGTTTCGCTGGCCAACCACCTTCACGATGTGGATTCGCGACCCGGAATTTTTTTTTTTTTGTATGTTCAACAGGCGGATTGGCTCATCGCCCTTTTGTAGTATTCTGTTTGTGAAGCTGTGCTCCACTCTAGAGAACACAACTCTACATA
This sequence comes from Ixodes scapularis, assembly GCF_016920785.2. NCBI lineage: Eukaryota > Metazoa > Arthropoda > Arachnida > Ixodida > Ixodidae > Ixodes > Ixodes scapularis. The sequence continues at coordinate 41,973,138 of NW_024609884.1, forward strand.
CAATATCATTATCTGATTTTTTTTTAAATTAACCTTGTTTCGTGAAGTTAACAGCAATCTGTTGGAGAAAATAAACATAAAAAAGAAACCGATTTCGCTTTTACTTTTGTATCCTTGTCTCAAAAATGGAGTTAAAAGTCATTTTCGGAGGTCAGCCAATTTACGTTTCTATCCGCCTTGATAGTGGAAATGACTTTCTCGTCTCCAACGGTTCCGCCTCGTCAATTTTTATTATCCTTGGGAGCTATTTTTAGCCGCAGCACACCGAACGAATCCGCAATGTTTGCCCCAATTGAAGTCATATCCAACAGAACAGGGCTCGCAACAACAGCGCGTATGCGATTGTCATTAGACCGGCGCGGCCAGAATGAACAGCCTGTCCCGTCACCGACACGACAGCCGGAAATAGACAAGCAAAGCAGTATTTAGCGCGGCCCGATTCCTCTGAACCGGGAATGATCGTGCACCGGACACTGCGGCGCCTCCAATTGTGCCGAGAATGGCCGCGCCGACCAAACGACCCTACCCGCAGCGCACGGCCGATGGACTGGTGTCGGGTCCGGGTGCCCAATAACGACGCCAGCGGCGGCGAGGCTCACTTTCTATAAACGGGGCCGGACGTGGCGCAATAACAAGCGCTTAGGTCAGACGCTACACGATCTATCTAAATGGCCGATGATGACCCGGCGCTCGTCCGGGCGTCTGGTTCGCGACGCGGACCGGGCCCTCGGCGCCGTGGGGTTTGCAGCGACGCTGGGACCCCGGCTCCCTTCTCGGCGTCCTCCCCGGCGGCCCATTGGAGCGACCGGCGGTCGTTACGGGGGTCTCGGGGCACGAACCCGGCGTCCACCTGCCTGGAGTCCGCGCGTAGTGTCCGAGCGGAGGCTTGAAAAAGCGGCGCAATATCCGGCCGCCGGGAAACGCATACATTCGTTGGCCTTTGAGATGAGTCAGCATTTCTTTTAATTAAGCCCGGAAAGCCGGCTGGCAGATAAACATGCGGCTCAAACTGTGTCGGCGGGCTCTCTCTCTCTCTTTCCCTCTTACCGTCGCAACAGTTAATTAGAGGCCTTGGACGGCCGAGCCACGCTTCGGGTAAACAGGTTGACGGTCGCCCGGGCTCCGCAGGCAGGAGCTCCTGATTCCTCGGGGAACCCTGGATCCTCGCCTGGCTCGCCCAAACGGGGTCGGCTTCCTGTCCAGAAAATTGCCGTCTGAGCCAAGCCGTGCTCGGAGAACAGCTCGGATTTTCGGGAAGCGAAGCTCTGCTAGGGACGGGGGGAGCCATTCGCAATTTGTCACCGGCACTGGCCGGCGTTGTTCTCTGTGTAAGCGGGGCGTATAGGGTAGAGGCGCTTGCATCACTTCGGAGAGCCTTCAATTTCATCGCGGTGAAGACAGCCCGCTCAAAGGATCTTATCAATTCCGTTGCTGCGCGTGGGATTGCGTCCGTTACCCGCAAGACACAAAAAGTTTTGTTCAAATTATCAGATAAACCGAAAGCGGCGCCTTAAAGAGCGTCACCGCAATATCTTTTAATTAGGGTTCCGTGTTTTCGAATTAATCCGAAAAACTTCGAAAAATACCGGCAGGGTAAAAGTTTGGTCAACTCAGATTTATCCGTTAAACTCCGAATGTTTATGTGCCAATGCCACCCCCCCCCCCCCCCCGCAAAAAGAATAAATAAATAAATAAATAAAGTTTTACGTCTGCTATATATATATATATATATATATATATATATATATATATATATATTGCAATTTGATGAGCACAGGGATAATGATCCTGGGAAAATGCCACCATAATTATCTTTCAAACCTCGGACGTTGTCAAAAGTGGTCTTACCGCTTGCCTCGTCAAGGTTGATTCAGGGCAACAGGTCATTGTACATTCGGGTCACGACAAAAGCCACTCTTTTGGTTTCCAGTTTGGCCCATACGATGTGTGATTTAGAGAAAGGAGAGGATATGCTTCTGTAAAAGTGAAAGCTATGGACCATGGAGATGATATAAAATAAGGAAGAGGGGCAGTTCAAACTTTTATATTACATCCTTAACCACTCCACCTCGCGCGGCCGCGGGCTAGATTGATGGAATAGGATGGGATGACTACGAGCTTCCTAGCGACTACCTCCGGGAGTTTATTGATTTTAAGGTATCGGCGTTTATCGTCGATACCTTAATTTAATACCTAATTTGTCCGGCGACGTTTGCCGTGGGACAAATTAGTATTTCCAATGGCAATGGCACCAAAGCCAAATTCAACTGAAGAAATGTTGATTGATAGAAGCGCGCTTTATTCTTATCTCGCATACGTTTACATCCGGTTAATATTTATTTATTTATTTTTAATAGCAAACACCGCGAAATTAAACTCTGAATTTTGGAGAATTTTGAATCAAACAAATATAAACTCCGATAAACTTCGAATCTTCGGCAAATAATAAAATCCGAAAAACAACCTCCGAATTTGACGAAAAATAAACGGGAAAACACGGAACCCTACTTATAACCGCGGTGCGGGCATATAAGAAGATTTTATTGAATAGATTCACACTTTAAAAGCTAGGTCGCGGTTAAGTGAATATTGTGCTCATTGCGTGCATATTGGCCTAGGTGGGCGTTACATCGGGGGATTGATTCCGTTATAAGTTAGCTAACTAACTAAAATGAGTTGATAGACTTAAGTCTATTACCGCATTTTAACCAGTCTCAATCCGAAATTTGCACACCTTCCGATTGGAAGATTGGGAGAGTCGTCCCAGTCTGGGAACAGGGAACACGGTCCTCCGCTCTAAGTATCACCCTATCTCTCTAACTTGCTTGGAAGAAGAGCGTGTTGGTTTAAGTCATGGATGAAGAAAGAATAAAACAATTAAAACAGGGACAACACAACCACATCTTTCATGAAAGATGTGGTTGTGTTGTCCCTGTTTTAATTGTTTTATTCTTTCTTCATCCATGACTCTCTAACTTGTATCGCATCCAAACGTCTCGACAGGCACGTAACCAGTATTTCTCTTTTTCTTTTTTTTTTTTTGGGGGGGGGGGGGGGGGGGGGGGGGGGGTGGGTGGGGAGGGGCGCTCATGACAAAATTCTGTATGAGGGGGAGGGTGGAGAGGAGGTCCCAGGAAAAAGGAAGATTTCACCAGGGGCCCGGCCCCCCCCCCCCCCCCCCCCCCCCCCCCCCGGCTGGCTGCATGCCCGCTTCTCGAGCACACCATGTTGTACTCTCATATTATGACTCACCTATCCACATACACTTTTTTCTTTAGTCAACAGCACGACTTCCGTATGGGCTGATCCTGCAAAACACAGCTCTATGAATTTGTTAATGAGCTACAGACTAACCTTGCATGCCATATACAGACTGACGCCATATTTCTTGACTTTTCAATAGCATCTGACAGTGTCTCTAATCGACGTCTCCTTTCTAAACTATCATCCCTGCAATTAGGTACACTTGTACTTTCATGAATTAATATTTTTCTTGAGTCTCGTGGTAATACAAACCTAACAAGCGTCACATCTGAAGCACCAGAGGGATCCGTCCTTAGTCCGCTGCTTTTTCTTGTCTTCATTAACAAACTTCCCCAAGACATTTCCTGTGAAATACGTATATTCGCAGATGACTGCGTCATTTATAATGCCATATTATCAGAAACCAATAATCTTAAAAAAATCCAAAGTGATCTCACAAAAATTAACAACTGGTGCGAAAAATGACTAATGTTGTTTAACAAGTCAAAATGCAAACTAATCTAAATCACTCGTAAAATTTCTTCTCTGACCTTTCAATATACTATTGACAAAGACGTGATTGAAGCTGTTGGAGTGCATGAATATGTTAGCATAAGACTAACGCCCAACGTTTCATGGAAATCACACATCGAAGCCATTGCTGCGGAAGCCTCCCGGACACTCAGATTAGTCCGACGTTATCTAAGAGACGCGCCATCTCATGTCCGAAGGATGGCTTACGAAACCTGCGTAAGACCTAAATTATAATATAATAATAATAATAATAATAATAAATTGTTTATTTTCCATCACATACAATGACGGATGGAGACCGAGGAAAAAAGCTGCATCAAGCAGCTTGACTAGCCCTCGGCCCCCACACAATTTGGCACACAGCGGCGATGTGGTAAATTAATTAGTTACAAAAAACATACACACATAAACACACACAAAAGTAACATTTGAATAGTTGAAGAATCTAAAAACAATACATATGGCACGACTGTGCTCAAAGTGACTACGAAAAGCAAAAATAGATTCACGTGATCCACAGGAACAACTTGTAAACTAACTATCAACACAACATAATCAAAACAATTAATTACAAATCTTTATAATTTACACATCGGAATTCGAAAAAAACAATCGAAGACCTCTATTTGAAGTCGTCGATAGCTGCACATTTGCTACGGAAAGATAGTTAAGTAGGCTAGGAAGGGTATAAGATATCATTTGTTGGCCATACGTTGTCCTATAAGTTGGAACTCTCCAATTTTCTACGCTGCGAGTTAGGTACGTCGTCACTTTAGGTGTTAGAGAAGCTAATTGAATAAGATTTGCAACATTTGTCTGCTCATGAGACTTATAAGTTCTACATAGACGGTACTTATAAAAACTACTTACTTGCATCAGATTCAAATTTTCAAAAAGAGGTTTGCTAGGGTGATCATATGGAACGTTACAGATGTTTCGAATAATTTTTTTCTGGAGCATAAAAATTTTGTGTATGTTTGTTTGCGTAGTATTTCCCCATACTAAGTGACAGTAATTTATGTGAGCAAGAAATAACGAATGGTAAAGCATTAATTTAACGTTCGTCGGAAAAATAGAGCGATGACGGTAGAGTAAGCCAACAACCCGTGCCAGTTTTGATAAAATGTAATGAACATGTTCATCCCATGACATACTTTCTGAGAAGATAACACCCAGTGTTTTAAAGCTACTTAAAATATCGACCTTAGTTGAATTTAAAATAATGTCACATGTAATATTAATGCTCTTATTTCTGGAGTGAAATAGAATGGCCTTGGTTTTGCTAACATTAATATGCTTGTGCCATCTGAAGCCCTCATCAACGTCTACTTAATCAACCATCCAGAGTCATCTTAAAACCGAATCGCCCGATTCATCTTATCAACCAACTATACTTCCCTAGCATTTCATCTCTGAAAAGCAGACTTGCGCCCGTTACTTCAAAAAGTTAATCAATTATTTACAATTACTTGGTCTAAAAAGTAATCAATTAGTGTTACAGACTACTCCCCGTAGAAAAGAATCGATTAATTACTTCGTCACTTTACTCCATTAATTTTGCGTTACTCCAAAGAAACATGAAAAAGTCACTGTATACTGAGTGTTTGATAGAAAACATTTAGTTACTATCTGTGGGTCATTTTAGGTTAATAGTTTAAAGACAACGAACCTATACAGTTTTAAAGGACTTGAACATAAACCAATCTTGCGCTTTCCAAACGGGACAGAATCTATAGATTCCATCAACATGGCAATAATGCGCTGAAGTGGTGGTTGCACGCACACCATTTGAATTAATCCGAGTTTGGCATCGGCGAGCTTCAAAACATGATTCCCCTGAAGATGTGGTTCTTCTATGTTTGCTGCATGTTGCCTAAATAGGGGCTGGATTACCTACTAAAACGGGCTGGCTGCGAGACCAAGATACGATACTTGCGTCGGAGTACGTTTCAAAAACTCCGGCTTGATGAAGGTTTTTACCCGACCGAATGATTTCACTTGATCTTCTTTCTTGATCACCAAACTTATCATAACCAAGACGTCACACAAAATATTAAAGCAGAATCTCTGAACTGAACTGATTTTGCCGTGTAGAAATTATTTAAAACAAAGCACAATTTTTAGTGAACAGCACGCTGCTGTTCACCTTCACGCGCTTACAGGCGGCTTGTCAACTCCAGTGTCGAAGTGAGTCATGTGTATTCTCAGAAAGCTCGGCTTGTGTTCCGTTTTCCTAAAATTTAGGCCTAAATGTCCGCAGGCGCAATCCGCTGATGAGAACTCTAGCATTGTCGTTTCTAAGAGTACAGGGTCAGCTTGGGGGGGGGGGGGGGGGGGGGGGATGTCCCAAGCCGTTTATTGCCTGCTGTCGAAAGTTACCGTTTAAACTGACAGCATTGTTGATGCTATAGATTTTTTTCTGTTTCACTAAACTGCTGCCATCGCACCCCTCATGTTTTTGTCCTGTATACGTATCCGCTAGTGCGAAGTCAAGTGACAGAAGCCACATAGCTGGCTGGTCCAGCCAGTATTCAGCTTTCACAGCTCTGTCAAGGATGAGCAGGGTCGAGATCTCGTGTCTCAAAGATAGGAGCACGGGTTAGCTCGCGGCTTTGGCTGCAATCTCAGCTTAAAAGGACACTGATAGAGTATTTATGCTCGCCAAGGTGTTTATTTTGTGCATGAGATATGAGAGCCCGACTACCCAGAACACAGTTTGCGGCTCGAAATTCGTTTTCTTTCCGCCCCAAAACCGCTGATCGAGAACTGTCCGGTTTCAGTCGCGCTCATTCTCGTCTCCGTGGCCTCGTGTCGTTCTCTACGGTTTAGAGACACACACGAAACATGATCGAAGTCCTGGGTCATGGAAAGCGCACTCAATATTAAAAAAAAAGTATACCCATTTTTTTTTTGTTGCTTCTAAGAATGTGTAAATACGTTAACAGAAAAAAAAAAGTTGCACAGAATACCGGAAGTACTCTGCATTTTCTGCGTAATTCTCAACATGGCGTCGTATCGCGGCGGGAGTCGCGGGGATGGACGACTGAGCGAAGCGTACTAAGCGAAGGCGGCGGATGACGGCCGTTGGACCTCTACTTCAGAACTGTTCGAGTTACCGGCGAATCCGTCTAGCTTTACCCATCAAAACAATTAGGATTTATTCCGTGCGACACTCCCAACCACCAAGCTGATTCGCATGAAGACGCCGCCGAATCGCCGCCGAATCGCCATCCCTTCTCCTGGCTGAAGACATCGCTCATCTTACGAACACGAATTGGTAAGAGCTTGACAAAAGCGCAAAAGTCAAACACAAAGCGCTGGACTTCTGCGTTTTTCGTGCACGGGCCCATTTTTCGTCTGCTTCGCACGACTGGAAAAATGAAGGAAAGAAAAAATAAAGAAAATGTGGTCAGGTGTAACCACGTGACTTCAGGTGACTCTCTCCAAAGTCCAGTTTCAAGCAGTTGCGTTTTTTATTATGTTATTAAAAACATACGCGACGCTGTAGCAAACTATTAATTGGATAGTCATCTGACACCATATTAAATCGCCTGAAAAAAAAAATGGTTGCTGACGCGGCGGGTACTCTTATTCATTCGTGTTTGTTTGTGAACAAGCTCACTACCGACCAGTATCGACGAACCCTTTTGTACCTCCATTTTTTTTTGTTTACATCTTTTGTTTTGTTTTGTTTTTGTTTTCATGAACGTATTACCAATATTGGTTTCCTAAAGATAAAATATTTTGGTCCGATCGCTGTGTGTTGCGGAAAAACGAATAAACGCACTACCGGAGGTTTACTGGGGCACGAAATGCTGTGGCGCCCTCATGCTCTTAAAGACCGGCGAACAGTTCGCGCTTTCCACTTTTCCCCCGCTTCCTGCTCTCTCCCTTCTACCCTGTCCATCGCTGATTGTTTTCTCCTCCCCTATGGTGAGGAGGATTTTCTGCCTTGCAGAATATCGGGTCTGGTCGTCGGCCTTTTACTCCCTTCGAACGCGCTGAATACAATCCGTCATCTCGATGCGGCTAATCTGTTGAGCACCGTAGATGCATAACGGTAAAAGCCAGAAAGCTTTCGTATAGAGAGAAGGAGTCCGCCCTTATTCTCGAAATTTTGCAGCGCATATCACATTTCTGGCTCTCTAGATTGTTAACACTTTCACTCATCAGGCTGTATTCAAGTGTCGAAACTAGACATGTTGGAACATGGCTGTATTTCAGCGGGTCTCAAGACGCTGGAATATGGCTGTATTTCAGGGTGTCTAAAGAGACTGGAACACCTATGTCATGGACATTATAGTCATCATGACACATTTGCACGATTTGATTCCGAGGGTAATTTGAACAGCCTAACACAATCGAATAAGTGTTCTACTGTTCAAATTTCAGAGATATACTGTCACGTCCTCGGACTTCGCTCCATAGATGATAGGCATGTTGCATACATGATATGCAACAAGCGACACATACAGTCTTCAGATAGAAACAACACTGACGCCATGAAGCTCAAATGCGACTCCGGAATTATAAACTTGTTGACTGCTTCTCTGCGCCTTGTACCGAACAATTAAGAAGAAATAATTTAGGCGAGGATCGTCGCCGAAATAAATAACGATTCAAATATGTCGCATTTTCTCGACAACATTCGACACGAAGCACGATTTCTAGAGGTTCATGGGTGGTATCGCCTCGTAGGTAGGATTGGTGCAAGCGAGAACCTTTCGACACAGTCGCTATAACGTCCGACGTTTTACGCGGGTATCCAAAATAGCCTTCCGCCCGCAGAGTACTTAAGAGAGTCAATTCCTGCAACATACGGAGGGAGTGTGGCACATAACGTGACTGTCGATATGTTTAAAAGTTAACAACAACAAGCTGCTCTGTGGTATTGAGCATAACGTTTCAGGAGCTTATGTCATGAGCGTCACAGCGGCTATATAGTTTTAGGTCTGAACATATGTTCAGCCTCTCATTCGGCGAGCGCGCCCTCCGTAGATTGCAGCGATTGTCTCTCCCAAGGTCTTTGCGGGAAAGTAAACGCGCCGGATTTTTTTCGGCGGTATGAAAAGTGGGTTCCCTTCGTGAAAATCATTTAGGATGTAATGCAGGGTGTTTGAAGGGTATTTTTAACTACCCTTATGTCCGCCTTCAACTGCTACCTTGCCAACTAAGCGACATGTTGTTAGCAAAATTTTAACCCATAGCGTTTCATGCACATGGAACGTTGAATGTATGCAGTTAAAGTGTATGATAGCGGCGGCGTAAATATATTAGATTTATCTTTATGAATTTTAATATGTAATTTACCGACACTGCATGCAGCGGAATAAATAAAAAGGCCGTGCAATATTTTTCACTAACACTGGCTGAAAAAGCCCATGGCGTCTACCTGCGCTACCCATGCAGCTTCTAATAGAGACAATCGTAAACGGAAGTGTGTCCATTCGTATTGAGGCGATTTCAAAGCTCGGAATAATTGAGTACCACAAAATGTTGAAACAAAGATTGATACGGTACTTCAGAATATTTGTTAAATCACCTTTTGCAGAATGATTACATCATACTCTAAATGTCCCGGATGGAGCTGACACCAACTTGTTTGCCTGGTTCAGTCAGCAAATGTACGGTAGGGTTTTAATTTATTACGCAACCACGCAATTATTTCATAAACAAAAACCTACAGAAATGGATTCCCTCCGTAGAAATTTGCAGGTACTCAAGTTTCAGAGGTCCCGAGGACCTCTCAGCGCGCTGTTTACAAGCAAGCCCGCGTTTGCCTACACCAGGTGAGAGCACTGGGCGAGCGCAGAAACCATATTCGCGTGAGGTGAAGCTTCTGCGCATGCGCCGTGGCGACAATAGTGCCACCGGAGAGGCGTGACGTCAAGAGAGCTTTGCAAAAAGAGCTCTCTGACCGCCGCCATTTTGCGACTTGAGTAACCCCTATCAGCCAGAAATTTCTGCCACCCGCCTGAGCTGTGAAAACCCGGTCAGCGCAACTCCCCACGTGAATTGTGCATTTGGAGTTCGCCGGCTTTTCTTTGAAGTTTTTATTTCATTTGCCTCTCTAGGATGCTCACACTTTATGTGTTACCTTACATTATGAGAACCAGGAAATACCAGGGCTCGTCCTGCTCGGCCTTTGCAGAACACGAACGAAAAGAGCGAACGTCAAGCGGCCCGCGACGTTCTTCGAGGATTATCTCTGTTGAGACAATCTCCAGCCTTCCCAGGTATGTTCCCGGTCTTCGCGAAATATAGCTGATAAGGTCGGGTCGGGGTGTGCACGGGACGAAATAGACACGTTCGTTCATTTGCCTCGGTGCTGTGCAAAAAAGGCAGCTCTTTTCAAAACGTGCCCCGAAACAAGCCTGATTCCGTCAGATCGTCGTGAAGTGACTCTCGTCGACGCTGTATATTGGATATGCTGTGTCATTTGAGAACTTTCTCAAATCCTGGGACCCTAATCTGGACACTTGGCGAAAAAGTCGGCGAGAAATCGGGCGACTGTGATTGGCTGGCGCCAAGGTCAAGTGCGGCGTCGGTCAATCACGGCGCCAGATTTCTCGCCGAGGTTTTCGCCAAGCGTCCAGGTTAGGGCCCCTGTTCGGATAACGTGCGGATACGTACGATATGTTGTTCGATTGATGAGATCGTTGGATTATATGTTGTGAGCGGGGAACACCCATGCGGTTCGACTATCCTGTGTGGTCAAATATATTCGACATTGAATACCTTTGTAGATTGACACGGCTGAGCGCATAGTGCCGTAAAAAAAAAAAAAAAAAAATAAACATTCTAGTTGGATTTGTTCTTTCACGCACGGACTCGGCAAAAATAGCTTTCATTTGTTTGTTTTTGTTCTCCATAAATAGTATAATGCTTCCTTAAAAACCTCGAGAAATTTTTTCATCCATAAAACACAAAATAAAAAATAAAACGCGGCAATTTTGTCGCCACCAGCGTCCGGTATTGCGCCTACGCAGGCTGCCACAGCCTACTGACGAGAAAACCCACAGCCCAGCGCAGTCGGGCAACACTGACGTGCACTCTCAAAACCAGGGACGCGCTCTGTAAATCGCTTTGTTCGAGACTTCCCCTGGTAAACTCTATACATCCCTGCAGTACAAAGGCGCCTATCATCGAGTCAACCACGGGGCTTTATCGGGTGCTAACAATTGCACAAGCTGTTTTAATTGGTGTTGCTGGTTACCGTTCGCGGATAGGTAATCCGAGGTATTCAGTTACCTAATCGTTCACCCCTTAGCCGGTGCGCCACGGACCCTGAAAGCTCAACGCCGTAGGCTGCTGTTCCCCCGTTGCTTCGAAGGACCGAAACAGCGCGCCGAATGCACCCCGAGCAGCAAACCCGTCGAGCCGAACGCCTCGCATCCAGCGAGGGACAAGCGGCCAACAGCCGGTCCATTGTAAGAAGTCAACCAAGTCTGACTCCTTCATCTTCCGACGACCGCATGCGGCCATAAACAAAGCGCGTTTGGCACCGCTCGCAAAGGGCGCCGAGGGAGAGCCGGCGAGCATGCCCGTGGAGGAGGGGGGGACGCGTCCGTCCGTCGATGGCGGCCGCTGCTCACAGAGGCGCCGACGCCGGAGGGATCCCCACGGGGCGAGGACAGCAGAGCCCAAATTTGGCCGGGAGTCACGCTTGAGCTCTGCAACGACCTGTGTCCGACGCCGGGTTCCCTCCGGGCTGCCGCCGCGCCGATGGCTTGGGCGGCGCTGCCCCGGTGATCCATCACACGGGGATCCAGCCTGCTCGCGTCAGCGCGGCGCGGCTCCTTGGCCATCTCGTTGGGACGGAGCTGCGACTCTCTCCTGGTCGTTCACGCCGCTCGAAGGAAACGGCCCGAAAATCGCGGCACCCTCCAGGGGCGTCGAAGAGCCCCTTCGCTTGTTGGCGACGGAATGAGAACTTGCAACCGAGTGTTTGGTAAGAACTTGTGATGGGCCGAACTTTTGCCGAATCGAAAATTCGGCGCCGAATCTTGGGATTCGGCAAAGCCGAACTTTTGCCGAAATTTTCTAAAGATTCGGCAAAAATTCATTGTTACCAGACTTAACGTTGATATTTAGTTTTTTCTCGCGAAAAAAAGGTGTTATGTTTTTTTTTCTTTACTTAAATGCAACATGTAATGCATATTGACACAGTTCTTGCTAAATAAAGTGATATTCTACAATATAATTGTATCGGTGTTGTTTTTGTGTTTACTGGCAATTTTAGTGACTTCTTCCAGAAGTGGCGTGACAACGAGTTTGGGTAGTAGCGAGCGCAGTCACGACACGATTCACGATACGAGTGTTTCGGTTTTGAGGCCTCATCAGCGCAAGCTTGCAAGTGTGTGTGGTGTACATCGTTAATACAAAGGCAATAATACTGCGTTCTTACTTTCTCTGGGAGTCAGCGTTTCGTGCGCGAAAACGAATGCTACGGTTACTCAGCCTTCACCAGAAAAGATAACAATATTATTGTAAATATGCTTTTTTTTTTTTTTCGATTTGAGTCACTTGACGTCAGCTTTGCATTAAAGTGTGCGTCCCATATTCGCAACGTCTCGTTCCCAATTTTCAAAATGCCGGTTTCTGGTGTTGGGACAAACACGGCGGACGTTTAGGAAGATGGGAAGAGTTAGGAATGTCGGATGTGCAACGTCGAGCACGATAGTTCTGTGGTTATTTTCATGCAGATACATGAAAGCCGCGAAATAAAGCTAATTAAAAAGCAATATTATTTTGTTTTGGCACAAACTTCTTGTGAGCCAAAGACATGATTGTTAATTGCGAGAAGTGTTTTAAAGTAATTTTCAGTCAATGCTTCAACTACCTCGTTGCATCACTAAAAAGGGCAACTGAAAATTGCGTTATCCACAATGTACCGCATCATTTGTCACTTCCGTAGTGGACTGCGTAAATTACTGGTCTTACTTCTGTGGCTTGAGGCAAAAAAATATCGAGGTGAACCACACTCGCAAAGGTTTCCGTGTTGCCTACTCCACACCTCGCCGTAACCGCTGGTTGTACTACACTGTACGATGGGAACCTCACGACCGCACGGCGTCCATTTGCCATCCATGGCCCCGTCGCGTTCTCGCGCGTGCGCAGACATTTGCGGAATTTTTGCCGAATCTTGGTCGAACTTTGCCGAATTTGAAGTTCGGCCGATTCGGTCCATCTCTAGCAAGAACCCGTGCAAAGCGCTATCTTGTTTATTACGATGAAAATCATCTACGTCTTCTAGCATGGCTTAAAAACTTCGGAATGTTAGTGCTGATACGGAAGTGTGCCTCATTTTTAGCTCCGTTCCAGTCCCACCCGATACACTTTATCTCGCGTTTGTCCCTTCTGTGAATGGCAGTACAGTGTTTTTCCAGAGACACGGTTTGTCTGTCTGCACGAGTGCATAAGCTAGAATATTTCATGCTCGTTTTATTTGAACGCTGACTGCTGCGCCTTTAATGGGAAAGTCGAAATAGAACACGCATAAAAAAAAGAGGAAAAAACAAGTAAGAAAGCATCACTACAAGAGCCGATTGATCAGTAATAAAGGTGAGTTCGATAAGAGAGCAGTAATGAAAGTGGTACCCTTATTCTGTGAATTCTATTCACAAGATAAATATTTCAAAACGTCTGGCCTACGTCTATGTTGCTGTATTAAATGGGTGCTTGCTGTTGATTTTAATAATGCAAATATAAACTTAATATAACTCTCATCTAATCACAATACAATACGCTACAATTTATTACATTATTTCTGCATTTGACAGCTTAATTCCCACATAAGCCAAGGAGGCTTGTGCGTGGCACATGGCACTAGCAGAAGAAAACAAAAATAGAAAAAATCACTAATTTAAGTAGAAAACAAGTTGAAATGAAATTACTTGCCTTTCAGTGCTGGCTGTAAGGCGTTACAAGTGACGGCGTTACCGGTAACGCATTACTTTTGTCGGTAACGTAGTAACGCACTCGTTTCGTTTCCAAAACGGTAACAGGTGACGTACTACTTACGTTACTTAATTCAAGTAACGGGTAACGTAGTTACATTACTCGTTGCATCTTAAGATGTAACGAGTAATGTTTAAAAAATTCAAGTGTTCTTTTTTTTCAGGTCTTGGGAATAGTTCTTCCTAAAGCCTAGAAAAAGTATACTTCAATTTTTTTTTCTCGTATTTCATAACTTTGTTTATACCCTAAGTCCAGACGCAGCAGACGCTACCAGCTGATGGGACCAATCAGACAGCTTCAAAAAGGCAGCATCATGGTGCTCGTCATGTTTCTGTACGTGTTCTATTGTCGCTAACCCAATCATGAACAAACAAGGTCCAATGACTTGCACTTTCGACGCTACTTGAATGGTTCTATTAGCTCGTAGCGTCGGCTGCATCTGGACTTGAAAGGAAACTGAAGCACTTTGTCTTTTAAAAAAATTCTGCGTTATACTCTAGAAAAAACCCGTGCGTCCACCTTCCTGCATAACACTCGGAGAGTCGATCACCGCAACTGAGTTGTGACATTAAGCAATGCAAGCGCGACGTTTTGCATTGCCGAATGTCACAACTCAGACTGCGTTTTTAGGTCTAAACATATGTTTCGGCATCGGCATTCGCTGAGCTGCCTCCGTGAGTTGCGCTGCCTCCGTGAGTTGCGCTGCCTCCGTAAGCTGGCTCTCCGAGTGTTGTGCAGGAAAGTAGATGCACAGACTTTTTGAGAGTGTACGAGCGCACTTTATAGCTTTCCTCTCCCATTAACTCAGTTATCGCGCTCCGGCAAAACTACACGCAAATCCCATTTATTGTAAAAAAAAAAAAACGTGCAGCGATTACTACCGGGCATACGGCGATCTTCTTTGCCGCGCCTGTTATCTGTCCAGAGGCTCTAATCTGGCAACATGCCGAAAAAGTCTTCGCGGAATCCGGCGTCCGTGATCGGCAGGCTCCGCGCTTGCCCTTGGCGCCGTCCAATCACGGAGGTCAAATTCCTCGCCGACTTTTTGACCAAGCGTCCAGATGAGACCTCCAGAGCGTTGTGACGTCATTGACGGCATCCCCGAGCCAGCTTACGGGCGAGCAAGGGTCATCTGACCAAACGGATGACGTCACTTTCGCTAGTTTTTCTCTCCGCTCTCGCGCTTTCCTACCGTCGGCGCGCCGATATACGGGCGGGTTTGCGTCGAGATTTTAATTGGATATTACGACGGCTCCCTACTATTGAGTTTTAAGGTGTTACAACTTTTACTGTTTGTTCGAATTCAAGGTTCTCTTCAGCTTCCCTTTAAGCTGAAACGAAGTGTAGGCGCAAAGTCATTAATTATTGCACTCTTCCACATGCCTTCAAAATGTTTCCTGTATTTTCCCCACGCAAAAAATCCCACCTTAGAAAAAACAAATTCAACACCCACGCCTTTTGTCCCAGTGTCAAAAACGCTGTCGTCAAAAAATAGAAAAACGACGAAAAAAAAAAAAAAAACCTTTTGCCGTCAATGTATAAACAAAACGTAGCAGAAAAGCAACGTGCGTTGCTTTTTTATCGGTAAAGGTAACGGTAACGCGCTCCTTTTATTTTGAGGTAACGTAGGGCGGTAACGCGTACCTTTATTCTGCAAGTAACGAGTAATGTATTCTGTTACTTTGTTTTCTGTAACGCCTACAACACTGCTTACTATTGAGCTGTAAATCAACTATATTAGTCCTTTGCGATGAAAACGCGAAAACGGATTTATAAATATATCAAAGCACGCCTTTTGGCAAAGTCTTGAAACTGGTGAAACCTCTAATAGCAACTTCCGTCAATAGTGCCACTCAAAGGTAATCTCATCAAATGATCAAGGAAAATGTTTATGAAGATATTTCAGTTTAGTGCACCACTGATCGTAAAAGGCTATGAGATAAGGGATTGAGAGTAGAGCGGCGCAGCGTATGCGAGCGTGACAAGCACGGATAAGCCTCGAATGAGAGATTGTTCGACGATATAGGATTATAATCACGAGGTTTATAAACTCCGAGATGTGATTACATTGGGCAGGTTAGATCTGAGTCGCCTGGTCGCCAGTGGCTCATGATCGGCATTAAAAAAAATTATTTGCTTGGAATTACTTGAGCTCTATAGAAATTGCGAAAATTGGTGTGTAGACTAGCTTCCTATATATATATATATATAGGAAGCTATATATATATATATAAGTAACATAGGTGCACTACACGTGAAAAATAATCTACCCGTTTAACCAATGAAGCGAACCCAGTAAGTGTGGTTGCGGTGGTGACGCCCCCAATAAGGAGTGGGTGGAAAATGCCTATCGACACTGTCTAAATGGGAAACAAAGAGAGATACCGGTAACTCAGAGTATCAGACACAATTTTGTCAAATGCAGAGGCACGATCTTGCACTTTTGAGACATTGAAATCCACTGCCCAGTACCTACTTTGTTAGACCAGTAGGAGTCACCGTTTTCCTTGTGGCCCTGTTGCTGCTTCCTTTTTCGTTGCCGTGGACATAAGCAATGCAACTTCCGTCATTTTACTTTGATGACCATCGCGCCAAACACCGACTACATGCAATCACGGAAGCCACACGGAACCAGCCGAAATCGGGAAAGACCCTGTTCCGGCCAGTTCAGTGTTGTCCCAGTAGGTGCCGTCCGTTTTGTTAAAAACGCGAATATAGGTGACTGTCTCGCTCGCGCTGCAGAACCCAGGGATCCTATATAGATCAGGAGAGGCCAAGCCGCGGCTCGCGGCCCGCACGCGGCTCTTTGCTTGTTAAAGTGCGGCTCGCGGCTCCCTAGTAAACCTAACCCCCCCCCCCCCCCCCCCCCCCCCCCCCGGGCCTCCCTCCCGGTCACACGAGCACTTCCCCCTCAAAAAGAAATGGAACGCGTTATAAATTGAAAGGAATGTGCGGTTTGGTAGTCTTGTACAACCGCTTCCTACGTACAGTTGGACTGCTTTTGACTCGGATATATATAAAGCAGTTCAAGTTTCATTTAGTATTTTAAACCAAAATTTGAGGCCGTCTGTTCGACTTCAGTGCGCTGAACGTCGAAATGAAGTTTTGGGGTGCATTATACGGGACAAAAGGAAGTGAGACGACACCTTTTTTTGTTTTGTTTTGTTTAAAGAGTGTACAGTTTAGCCGAAAAACTGCCCTCCCTCTTGGAGCTCGGGCAAATGATATGCCAACAAACTGCCGGCGCTCAGCTAAAATTCTTTATTCAAACGGTGTGCGCTTGTCAGTCTTTAACCACGTGAACACTATCGTCGAGGATATGGCAAAATATTTTGTCGGGAAATGACTACCCAAAATCACCAGTAGTGATCATTTGGCCAATTGCGGAAGGTCGACCACAGCTGCGCTTTTGGTAGCACACGTCACCAATGGGGTATTGCCATTGTGTTTTAAAATGACACTTGTGGAAGTGTCGGCCCAACTCTTGTTACAATTCTGCGCGCGGGCCAGAACATTATGTTAGATCAGGGGTCTCCAACCTTTTTGGCTAAGGGGCCGGATGCAGGTTCTGTCTCTGTCTCGAGGGCCGGAAATATAAATGGGCAGATCTAAATGAGGAGAATCTAAATAAATAATCCTAGATATCTAAGCATATAAATATACAATATTTAAAGTTAGAGCAAACATGAAACAAAAAGATTCTAAGGTGGATGCGTATATTCACTTTGCTATGAAATTTAATCATTTAGCTGCGTTTGACATCACACAATAATTGGAGCCCAGAAAACATACCAGCATAAACCAGAGCGCATAGGAACTTTCGCACGTTCACACAGGGCACAACACTAGTGAGAACGATAGAAGGTATGCTGACAATATTTAATAGCTACGACACAGTTCACCAAGCACAAAATACATAGGGACGTAAATTAATTTTAACGTACTGAGTTACCCAAATATGGAACAGGGGACTAGGAGTGTGGATTCTGCTAATGGAAATGTGCAATTACTTATATGACCAGAGGACATGCCTTACGGTAGGCACTTTTCTCTCGTTTTTGTCTGCTAACTTCGTTTACGCGGTTGGTGCGCGCCGCGGCGCCGTTTTACACGCGCTTATTTTATCGCCAGTAGCAGCGGGCGTGCTGGAAGCGGGCCGAGGGCCGGTCTCCATTGGGAGGACTGCGGCCAGCCATGGGCCGGTCGGAAGACCTCCGCGGGCCGGATTTGGCCCGCGGGCCGGGGTTTGGAGACCCCTATGGGGTCCATATCACAAGAGCGAATGACATTTTAGCGAACGGCGACATTTGAGCGAATGGTCGTTTTAGCGAATAACGGGGGCGCGCGTTAACCCATCCGTCGCGCTGCGCTTTGCGCCGCTTCGCGGCGACAGTCTACGGCAACTCATTACAAAAATATGAACTCACTTGGCCCACCCGAAAACGCCGCTTCGCGGCGTCCGACTATTCGCTAAAGTGTCGTTCGATGAAACGTGGGCGTTCGCTAAAACGTCATTCGATCAAGTGAGTGCCTCCCACCCCTATGTTAGATGATGCAAATTAGAAGAGGAAGGTGCTATATATGTTTTTTTTTTAGGGCTATTAATGTCCCT
Organism: Ixodes scapularis; assembly: GCF_016920785.2. Classification (NCBI taxonomy): domain Eukaryota; kingdom Metazoa; phylum Arthropoda; class Arachnida; order Ixodida; family Ixodidae; genus Ixodes; species Ixodes scapularis. The sequence goes on from NW_024609884.1 coordinate 41,991,487, forward strand.
TTAGAATATCATCCCATTGTAGGTTAACACTGCACTGAGGCGTTCAATAATTTAAAAAGAGTAGTACTTAGAGATCTGATTACCTTCTGCTACGGATAGACTAGTTAAATACGAGCTGCCCATCATGGATAGACCACGTTTTTGCCTCGCTGTGGTTGCACGCATTTCCTGTGTTCACGTGAAATACAAGAAAAAAAAAAACACGAAAAACTTTGTAATTCGCCGGTCACGTCACTCTCAAATATACTGAGTGTGTGCTCATGGGGAGCTCCCATCACTAAAAGTCGCCGCCTCGCAGAACACATAGCCACGAGCCTTCGTCAATCCGAACACGGTACCAGAGGGGCCAAACGTGAAGCAGGATTAATTGAACGATAGAGGGGTGCGTCGCTCCTAGTGGAAAATGCAGCGTTATAGGGAAGCAACATTTATCGATGTGCTTTACATTTGGCCTACGTTCCGACGATATGAGGCTCAGCACTGAGCCACCAAGTTCAATGAGGCGTTTCCGGGTGGATACATTTTGCATTACCCGCCCTTTTACTATACTCAGCGGGGAATAAGCCAGGCCGTTAAACTGGAGGTGCAACGAGTTGGCGACATGTGCTGCTGAAGTGTGAAGAGTAAAACGATGCCCGTTCCAGTGTCTTCGCTCCCGACCCATGCTTTAAAAAAATCAAATGCCGTCTCTCGGTGCACGGCATCGGAGTCAGTGAACAAGAAGAGCCAAGCCAGACTCCAGTACCAACGACGTGCCGAGCATGGACCGATGGCTTCGCATAAGTCTGTCGCCATTCTCGGGCGCGCAAAAGGGCCGCCTTTCTCGGCAGCGCGGCTCACTCCAGCCACAAGCACAAGCGAGGCATCCTAAGCACGCTTCCCTTCCAGCGCGGGCCATACATCACGCGCCAAGTTCAACATGCCACGGGACAACCAGCTCCGCAGTCTCGCTCTCCGTTCCGCTCGCAAAAAGCAAACTGTAACGAGAGAATTACAAACAGTAGCGGTCTCCATAAGCAAGCGGGTACTCGCGCGAGCGAGCGACCGAGCGAGCGAGGGGGCGAACACGCAAGAAAGAGAACGCGTTTGCCAGAAACCAAATTGTTCTTTCTAAACTGCTCCGGCAACCAACTTTGTTTCGAAAATACCTCAGCTCGTTTCACGCGTGAACTCCGGGAGCGCACAGAATGAGCGGGGTGGGGAGGGGCTTGCGGGGGTGCCGAAACAGCAAAGCGAGCGCAGCCTCCTAAAACAACAAGCCACGAAGCGAAAGGGGGAGATGCGCGGGAGACGAGGCAGCGCTGTTCAATTATGCAGGCTGGCGCGTTAAAAGCGCCCAACAGCGGCAGTCGGAGAGGCACGGGTGACGTCCGCGGGGGCTCCGGGTAAATGCGGCGAGCGGCACACACGCCGCGAAAACGGACGACAACGGCGAAAGAAGATGGCTGCATGCCCGGCCGGCTCGGGCGTCGGGTCCTCCTCGGGCTGCTGCTGCGGGCGGCTGGGTGCCCGTGTCAGGCTCGCTTCCTCGGCCGCGCGAATTGCGGCGGTCTGCTGGGGCGGAAGGACAGCGGAGCCCGCTTAATTGAATATATCACCGGAGGAGGACGAGTCTCATTTGCTTCTTTAATTAGTTGTTGCTAATTACAGAAGTGTGGGAGAGCGCGTCGCGCGTCCAGTTTCGGGAGTGGCACGGTTTTGCTTCTGCTATCGAGAGAGTTCCTGGGAGGGGGTGGCCGATATTCGCCGCTGGTGGGCCCGTGATGAGGGGACACAGTGCTGGGTCGTTGTCGTCTGCTTCGAGGGGGAGGAGCATTGTTGTTAATGGTCCGGTTTAACGAGCCAACGTTACGATGTGCGTAATTGCGGGCCGAGGATATATAGGGCGACCGGGGTTAATCTTGCTGCCCGTGAGTTTCTTTTTTTTTTTTTTTTCTGGCGCTGGCTGCGCTCCTTATTTAGACTGCGACGCAATAGATAGACAGATAAAACCGAGGAAAGGCTGGCGTAAACAGTCGGAGCTTACTATCGTATAAAACAAAAGTTGCATTGTGGATTCGCCACCTTATTAACATGGTTTCGCAGAAGAAACTAACCTTGCGAAACTGTCAGACAACGCCAAGGCGTCTGGAGCATACAGAGTTGCTGAAATCGCTTCCACCCGAAATTTATAATTCGAGCCGAACTCAAATATCAACTCTTGATTTTCTTCAACATGCAAGTCAGTAACGAAGATGCTGCTGCTGTTGATCTTATCTTTGCTGTTTATCGAGAGGAAGACCTATAGATCACTCCAATAGCCCTCCATTCTGCGTTCCCAGCTCTGGCTACTTGGCTGTGCGCAGAGTTGTACGTATACCTTCAACTATTCCACTCAAGTTAACTGTAGTTTCACTAATTTTCTGTGAGTTTAAGTAACTTTCAATTCTATTTTTATTTTGGTAATTAGTAGTTTACTTTAATTACTTTTTCCGAGTAACTTCCACTCAAATTACAAAGTACTTTCGAATTTGAGTGATATAGGTTTGCTTATCAACAAATATTCCTGCACAAAAAGAAATGGATGTTGGAAGATCAGCTGATATTTGCAAAGAGGGGAATCATGTGGCGTAGGCAAGGGGGGGGGGGGGGGGGTGGAGTGGTTTAGTGGGTCCGAAACGCAATAACATTTTCACGAATACCCCACTGCAACAACCCTGCTACGAGGCGCTGGAAGCGGACAGGCACTTGGTAAATGAGGCCGAGTTACTGCGGGATTAGCGCCGAAAACTAGTGTTTCTTTGTGTCCCGAAGCTCAAGGAGACCTGACGAATTTCAGGAAAGGGATTGTCCCCGCTTCTCCCCTGTAGGAACTGTCTCCCACTACACACTGCGTCCTCACTCAAAGGAGGCAGCAAAATACAGCACCCGCTCCGAAGCTCATCTGGTGCTCCCGTAGTTTGTGCTGTACTCGAAGAATCGCCTGCTAAAGGGCACTGCAAAGGCGACCCTTTTCCGTTGCCTTTGCTCCCATAACTCAAAATATGCATGTCTACGCAGATTCGAAGATCGAGAAACCTTAATGATTCCCCCAACGTTTTTACATAAAACTACAACAACAACAAGAACCTTTATTGTTGGGAAGTGCCATAGGTACAAAAGTACTAAATAGGTCTAGAAAATTTTTACTTTACGTGAAGTATATTCCCTGATCATGTACTTGTACTTTACTAAAGTAACTTTTCTGGTACTTTTTGAGGAAAGTACAACTCCCGACTTCACGTACCTTCCCCGGATTTGAAAAGAAGAAGAAAAAAAAAAAAAAGAGAAGACATACAGTCATGATAAATCGCGATATAGTTTTTCGAGACGTCATCTAGTCATTTTCCTGAGTGAAGTAATGGCGACTCTAAGACCAATACAAATAAGTGCCTTATAAGTTTATTGTGTTAAATAGTTTGTCAGCGAGAGTAAAACAACTGCTCTGTGGCGACTTGACTTTATCCAATATTTGCCGTCATTTTCCAAAGAAATGATGCACCTCAGATTATTTATCCAGCAAGGCAACCCAGTGAAAAAAAAAAAAAGAATCACTGCTTTGGGGATGAAAAAGCATAAAAGATTTTTTTAAAAAGTACTTCTACTTTACTTTGAAAGTGGATTGTATTTATAGTACTTCTTCAAGTACATTGCACCTGGAGTACTACTTTACTTGAAGTGCATAGCGTTTAATTTACTTTGTACTTTACTTCAAGTACTTTAGATATACTTTGCGCAACACTGTAAACAAGCAAACACTTGGCAAAATCAAGCTGATGCAGTGCTAAACCTTAAAGTAGACTTGACGGTGACCAGCGCAGAAAAAATCAATCTCACACCAGACACTCAGGAAGACAAGCACACGCGCTGAACTTACAACTTTCAAATTGCCAGGTTAAAGTCAACAGGATATCCTAGTGCATTACTTACAGCCGTGGCAAAGGATTTATTAAAGAGAATAAGATGGGGTGAACGACCTAAACGCAATACAGAAAAGAAAAGGACAGCCGTCGTTCCATATATACATAAAGTTTCGCACGGTCTAAAAAAGATAGATAACCGCATTAACATTAATGTTGCTTTTTCAGCACCAAATAAGCTTCTAAGCCTGTGCAGGAAGGTAAGCGGATCGGCACACCGGGAAGTTGGTTGTTCGAAAAAGCACCAAAAGAGCTTTGTAAATTTTACTGAAGGAGTCGTATATTCTGTCCCACTCTCATGTGGTAGATAGTATATAGGCCAGACTGGAAGGTGTCTGAATGATCGTTTAAGAGAGCATTTTTATAACACCCCCTGAGTCGTAGCTGGACACTTGGGAATCTATTGTCGCGATTGTGGCTGTGTAGCACATTTTGAAAATTGTTCTGTAATAGGTAGGAGTAGAAACGCATTGACTAGAGAAATAATGGAAGCGTAAAGGATAGCACAGCTGAAGGACAAGTGTGGAAGTAGTCCTTCTCTAGCGCTGTCGACCAAAGAGCTCCAATTTCTATCTAAATGATAGCGATGAGGGAGAGGGACTATTTGTAAAAGTGTTTCGTTTAGATTTTTTTCTGTTTTTTCATTTTTCTTCTCTTTTACTGTTCTTTTGCCTTCTCTTTAGAATTTTCCTTTGTATTTCGTGCTGCTTCTACTTATCACGTTCTGAAAAGTCAACCCAGACGTTGAAGAGACAAATGAAGTAGTCGAATACACAAGAGTTGTAAGTTCAGCGCGTGTGCTTGTCTTCCTGAGTGTCTGGTGTGAGATTGATTTTTCCTGCGCTGTCACCGTCAAGTATGGTTCACCAACTCGCCCAAGCTTCCATCCTTAAAGTAGAAATTATAGATCCGCAGTACACCATTTACCAAAAACCAATCAAGTAAAAAATAATTAGGCACGCAGAAGCAGAACCAGCTATTAATGCAGCTGTGTTAAAACACAAGCCGTTTTATATTTGGCTATCAGCTAGAATTTCACTTACGGATCAAAACCTATGTAATTTCTGTTAATATAAAAAAGTAGTAAAGCAACTTCAAAAGTAATTTGCTACTTTTTTACGGCAGTTAATTTACTCAATTTTTTTACATTTGAGTAATTTCTACTCTACTCAAATTACCTTTGAGGCAAATACTTAGTAACTTCATTTAATTACTTTTTTTAATAACTTGTAGATGTTTGACTGTGGGTCGCGCTCTGAGTTCGTTTTGATCGCGTTTTAGATACGTCTCGTGTAAGGCAGGGCTCACCCTAAAAATGACTGCGGCTGATTCCACGCTGAATACTCGGAGCTACATCCCACCGTGCACAAATCACAGCAGTACACGAAAGTGCTTAACAAATGACAAGACAAAAAAAAAAATGTTTGGGAAAATTGAAGTAGGGATCTCCAAATATCGCTTAGAATCGAACAGCGTGCTCTTCCTATAGCTTCAACACTGTAAAGAAATCCGGTACACCGTGGCCTATCTTAGCACAGTGAAGGCTACGAGTGATGCAGAGCTATGGGATTCGGATATCTATTCTCACAGCCCTAGATATAAATGATCTGATGACGCCGAAAAAGTTAGCAGCGGAGTGCGACGTTTCGCACAGCATGGCGTTGCTTGGTCAAATTGCGCTGCAACTAGGAACAGACTTTATGAATCTGATTTCGACTGTTCTGAGCTTCACTCTTACTGATTTGCCGCTGTACCGTTTAACCTCAGAAGTGTGCAGCTTCTCAGTAGTCCACTCGTCGATTTTTAAAGCGATATCGACGGTGATGGTTTTTACTGTAACAATTAACGACATTTCAAGGTCTATAAATGGCCCAAGAATCTGCAAGCAAACGGCACGGGAGAAGTTCGCTACTTTCAGGCTGGCCTTACTTGTGTTCTGAAATTTGTACCCCACAGTTCGACCTCGCGATACCGTGGCGCAGTGGTGGTACGGGTACAGCGGAAGTTTCGTAACTCGAAGTAGATGCGCTAAACTGAGGTTCCCCCTGGCTCCTCCTGTGGAATCGAGTTTATCTGGACTCCTCTGTCGTTGCACTTAATTAAGTGATATCTTTCAGCGATCAAAGGAGAAGCTCGGAAGTTAAAAACAGCCAGCAGGGTTAGGACGACAGACAGGGTTTATTTAGGATTGAACCTTGAGCAGAGCAAAACGTAATTAATGGAGGGGACCTGCTCGTTCCCTCGTGTGTCTTTTTTGGTACCGAGCCAGAGCCGTGAAGCAAATTGAGCTGTAGTGCTAGCCGTCAGTTCCTTACGAAAGAGTCGTCATCACACTAATGAAGTTCAAACTTAGACGGGACAAAAAATAATAACAAGAGAAATCCATTGCGAGTACAAGGAATGGGCTGATGCAGAAGGACGTCCGCCCTTACGGAAAGGTCGAAAATAAGACGGCTCCCATACTACACAAACTCCGCGGCTGCATGAGGAACGAGCCCAGAGAGACATTAGCGCAGTCCGCTCCTCAAAAGGCGGCATCGCCACAAACCGCAAACACAAATAGCGAAGCCCGGCGGCCCGTCTTCTCTCTCGTTCGCATTACCTCATCCCGCACAGAGAGAGACCTTCGCGTCCTGCGAAACGCTCAACGCTTGAATTTTCGGAAAGAGCGGCGACGCAACGTTTACTTGACACAATTGAACGCTTCTAAAACTCCCCGCGGGATCTTGAATGCTCGGAGCGTGCAGAGTATATCCCCTCTTAGGGGAGGAGAGGCCATGCACGAGTCACCGGCAGGGCCTTCAAACAATGGCCGGCGACAGAAATCGCCGTGTGTGTCGCAACGGCGGGGCTTCTAGGGGGCCTCTATTTGCTCAATCGGCTTAAGCAACGGCGCTGACGTCCTTGATGAGCTCCCTGTGTCAAGCTGTGCACGCGACGCCGTCATCAGGGATGTCTCTCCCATGACATCACGGGCGTGCGCGTTCGAGACAAAGGACGTTAACGGCTCCTGCTCTCGCCGTCTCCGCCGGCGGCGTTGTAGAGCCCGATTCACGACCGACCCCCCTCGGTCGCTGGAAGGCGTGCACCTCGCTGGGGCTCCCCTGTCGGACGGCCCTGCGGCTCGCCGAATCCATTGGCCGGAAGACGGCCCAATCGACGGCGAAGGCCAGCTCCGCTTCTTTTTGCAGCATGGGGAGATTACGACCCCCGACCGGGGAAAGGGGGTCTGCCCGGCAGGGGCTTGTAAAGACCGGCGCTGAGGTAATTTGCGCAGAAATCGTCTCAGTTAGGGCGAGCCAGATTTCCTGCACGGCGGCATCCTTTGCAGCCGGTGTTATTTGGGAGTGGCCCCCTTTTTAGTTGTCCCGGTGGGGCGGGGGGGAGGGGAAGGGGTGCTTCGGTTTGCGGCAGCGACACAATATGCCCGGTTTTAGGTGCTGTAGGGATCCGCGATTGAATCAATCATACCATGCTGGTGCTAACGTATGAGTGCAGGCTGATGAGGTTCAATAAATTGCGACAAAATATCCTGGGCTCTGAATGGGAGAAACACACATGGCGCCACGGTTCTAACACACTGTGAGAACTTTGCGCCTAGTGAGATTTTGTGCAGGACACGGGGAACTGACACGGGAATATTTTAGCCTTGTATATTCTACTTAAGGATCTCTACCCTGCGAACGGATTTCATATCTATTCCTCGTTTTCTATTAACCAAAAATAACATGAGTATGTAGGCAGTAATAATAATAATAAAACAAATGCTTTATGGGTGCCTTTGTTTTAATTCGACCAAAAATGTCATGTGGGTTCTTTAAATTCGCTTGAAAACCTTTGTTTTAGCTAGTCTGTGTAAGAAAGTTAATTCGAATTTGGACACGATAAAGACAAGCGGCTGCACGAAGAGGCATAAAACTTGCTTCCTGGAGTGTGTGGAAGAGGTCGTGTATACCGTCCCATTGTCGTGCGGGTGTCAGTATGTAGAGCAAACAGGCCGCTGCCTGAATTAACTTTTGAGGAACATCGATACAACGTAGACAAGGTCATATCAGGGCGTATTGGTGTGCACTGCAGGGATTGGGGTTGTACTCCCATCTTCACTGACTTTGTGTTAACCGTGTTTCTGAAATGAATAAGTCTATATTTCGTAAAATTGGAGGTGAGCAGTTTAAGAGGGAAGAAACTGTGAACTATAACTTGTTAAATGGGAAACGTGTCCCTTGTCCCTCTTGTTCCCCTTCTCCGGGGATTATTTTCGCCATTGAGAATGCAGCCTTTGAGAAGGGTGGTATATCATAAATATAAAGCAATCAATATTTATCTTTCCACAGAAATAATATTCATGTTTTGATTACGGCATGTAACCTATGTTATGTCGTCAATTGCAAGGACCATAATGGAATTGAAATCAACTAGGCGTTTAGTTGAGACGCGGGTCAACTTCAGAAAAACCAAAGTTAATTTTTCCATCAATGGCATTTATGTAAAAAAAAAAAAAAAAAAAACCCAATCACACTAACCACCTATCCGGTTTGTTTTAAATCGTCCACTCGGACACCACTCCCGCCTCTCTAGGTCAGGCGTTCGAAAACAACAAATACAAAAAAAAGCGCCCATCTTTTATTTTTCCCGTGATGTTAGTGAACTCTTTCCTTGTGGGAGTAACCGAGAAAGCTGATCAAAAAGCAGCAACCTAATGTGATCTCCGTTTTTCAAAAGGTTGATATTTTGAGACCAATCCAATTTTACCCCCCCCCCCCCCCCCCCCACACACACACACACACATTTGCTACATTCTTCAATTCTTGGGCGACAAGTGATTTCACTGTGCATGTTGATTCGGACATGGTTTAGTATGGAACTGTTAGTAGGGGGTTCACAGATATATGTGAAGCGTTGTTTTTATTATCATTAATGGTGCAAAGGAATGTATGAAAATGTAGCTAGAATTACTGAAATAACAGGTATCCAAATAAGGAAATAGAAAGGCGTGAGCATTTCGCGCTGCGATTATATATAACAAAGCATGGTGAATGCAGCGTCTCAGCACTTTTCTGCGGGGGTGAACATTCCCGAAATCCCTCTTCTTCCTGGTTCAACCATATCATGCAGGTTCCTTAGCGGCTGCATGAAGGACGTTCCCGCGATGCGCTGAAAACGACAGAGCCATTTTGTTGTTGCGCATACATGTTGTCCATACAAAGGCGACGACACCGTGTGCTTACGGCGCGGTGACATCGTAAGACGACTGCGCGTCAAGAACGGCGTGGCAGGCCGAAGAACGGAACCGCGGCATGTGTGCGTCCACAGGTCTCCAAAGGCGATGGCAGGAGCTTCCGAGGGAGTCTAAAGCGCACACCCGCAATACGGCCGCTTATTTCGAGAGGCTAGGTGATAGGGCGCATGAGCTGTATTTACACGGGGGAGAACACAACGCAGGGATATGCGTGAAGTCGACAGCAGGCGCAGTTTCTTCCTCAGCTTCGTCGTTCACTCGACGAGGTGCGGGGATGTCAAAAGTAGCAGGCCAATTTGCCGGTTTCTACACCCGACACCACCGCAGACGACTTTAGCGAGCTCTACATTTGACACACTATAGAAGACAAACTGATTCGCCCCCAAACCAGGATTGTTTGTGCCGCCCGAGCATCCCTATTTCCCGCCGTTGCGTAGCTGACGTCATAGCGCCGCATCGCAAAACGCCTGACGTTTTCTTCGCGTGGTGCGTGCGCCGAGGAGAAATCCCCGGGATTTCTGTCTTGTGTGAATACTCATATGCGGAGAGCAAGTCGTCTGCTTCTTGCGCAGGAGTTGCAGTGACGTCAGGACGACGCCGAGCTCTAATTGCTAGTGAAGGCACTCCATAAGCCAAGCGAAGTGCATATCTTTTTTTTTTTAATTCCTAATATACAACTGGCAGTTCCGAGTTTCGCCCACCTTGAAAGGAAATATGTTTGTAGTCAAAATTCTAGCACGGCTCCGGTTACAAAACTGACGTACATACTTATCTCGGAAGTTCTTATATTGCACCTATTGGCTTCAAACGAATTTACAGTGTCCACTATTGTGACCCAGTTGCGCACGTGTCGGCTCCATTATCTGTATAGCATCGACGGCCTTAATCTAATTAAGTTTTTGCGTGCTCCTGGTTCAGTTCTTTTTTTTTTTCTCCAGTGTACATTCTTAGAAATAGGGGGTGTACAGGGGTACACCCCTTGTCCCATATGTAACTCCCCAAAACTACATTTGGACGTTCAGTCAACTGACGTCGAGCTAGCGATACCAACTTTCACGAGTGGCTTGATAGTTGTTGGGTATAACGTATTAAATAGCTAATATGCGTATCAAAGACTAGGAAAAAAAAACAAAAAAAGAATCACTGCGATATTGCAGCAGGACCATAAAAACCTTGATTGTCTTACTGTAGCATTTAATACGTACATTAGCTATTTGAATAAGTTGTATCGGTCGACTATCAAGCCGCTCTTGAAATTTGGTATCGTCGGGTCGACGTCTGTGAATGGGACGTCGAATTGTTAGTTCGGGGAGTTACATATGGGGGACAAGGGGAGTACCCATACACACATCGCGACACTGTTAGCGCGAACACGACATCGGCGCATTTTCGCATCTTGCTCCTAAATAGTATTAGCAAGCACAAACTAGTTTCACTTACATCATAGAACTAAATGGACTCTTTCCGAAGCAATAATAAACTTGATGACATCTTTTAATTTCAAAGAAAAAAACAGGAAAATCCGGCAATCGCTTGTTCGCGCTAACAGTGTCGCACTCTGTACACCCCTATTTCTTAGAGTGTATAGTGTTTTTTTTATTCAACGTACTGTATAATAATGCCCTCCCTATCATAGTCACATGTGGGACTGATAGTAATTTGAAATAAATTAACATTTCCAAATCGTATTCTTCCTAAAAAACAAATGAAAACAAAATCAAGGACTTACTTTTACTGACAAACTGACAATCGACGCACTTCTGCACTTCTTTCGGCCCGTTCGACCTCCGCCATGTTTCTTGTTGACAGCGATAGCTATGGGGTGTCTGTCTCAGCGGTTTATAGTTCCAAACAGAAACTATGAACAATTTTAGCCACTTCTAATTTTGTACACAATCCTCCCATTTTCTCTGGTTGGCTTAGCCGACCTAGCACCCCCCCCCCCTCTCCCCCAACATTAACAACATATACGCGGAGCACAGTATGACGCCGGCCTATTATTTCAATAATCTGTCCCGGCAAAGTTAAAGAAAAAAAAGTAGTTTTCAGGCAAAAACCCATTCTCTTCTGTAAAATATGTAATATTCCCTGAACATCTTTTCGAAGCAGTCAGAATGTTAAACAACACCTATCTCACAGGCTCTGTAGGTGTATAAAAATATTAACCTATTGTAAAAACAATATAGCACTTTGAAAAGGTGTATTCCGTATGAAACACCTTTGTAAACACTATTATAGGTGTTTTGAAGTTTACTGCGCAGCTCGCGCTTTAAGTATACGTAGCTAACAATAGTCCATGTTAAGGTGAGACGAAGTATAGTGCGAACGGAGCGAAGTGTGAATAGGCCCGAATGCGAAAAGTCGGTTTGGATGTTTTGAGAAGGTTCAAACTTCAAACAAGAAGGTCCAAACGAGAATGGGGCGAAACGAGAAAGGAGGTCGAAATGTGAATGGGACGTCTTGAGATACACCCAGCCGGTTTCCACAGCCACCAAGGCTGTGGCGCCATCCCGTGGCAATGTTGCGAACTTTAGATACTTCAAACCAGTCCAACGTCAGTGCATGTACCAGGGCACTAATGCTAACGCATTAAAACAGAAAACGCTGCTGCCAACAGCTTTTCATGTGGTAAAATAAGCCTCGTAAAACAGTCCCACTTTAATTAAATTGTTGTTTCAAGATGAAAGGGAATCAAGTCCAACAAGGGCGGGCGAAAATCGTGCTTAGAGTCTTTATGTACACATGGCATAAAGAAGTAGCAACAGGCGTCCGCTCATGATGCGCGAAACGTGCTCAAGGCTCTAAACGGGCGGTAATCACAGGTGAGAGCTCTGAAGCCTGCAGAGTAAGCACTGAGCGCGGCCACCTCACAGCGATAGTGCAAATCTGTGGTTCTCAACCATTGACGTTTCGCGGACCTTTTGTGGATCGGCGGAGACGATGGAGGACCCCATTTGTGGTGAAGAAAAGTGAAATGTATAGGTTAATTATCATAATGATGTAATAAATGTACGTAACTAAGGGCTGTGTGAAGTAGACTACTGTCATTGATATATACACGAGAAAACTCACCCTAGAAATTGAACGTTTTTTTGTTTTTTTCAGTCAGAAAAAAAGATAACTTTTATTGCTGGGCTTGACTGATGAGGCAGGGCTTCGCGGACCCCTAGAATAACTTCGCGGACCCTTTGGGGTCCGCGGACCCCCATTTGAGAACCACTGGTGCAAATGATATCTCAACGACACGTATCAGTATCACCGTCAAGCCTATGACCGCGATGCCAAGTCAGAAGCCTGCAAATATCGTCCCGATTAACGTAATAAATTTAATGTGAAAAACATTTTAGCTTAATGTCGCAGTAGGTTCCAGGAGAGGAATTAGAAATTCCTCTCCTGGAATTTCTTTAAAAATAATCCAAGTTAAAACAAAACCTCGTTTCTTTCTTTGGATGTAGCCGGACCCAAACTATCAAAACACATTTTCTACCTCGTAAGAAAATGTAGCACATTGAGTACATATTTTGAGGCCGCTGTCTTGACTGGACCATTTATTCCTATCTTGCATTTGTGACCATATTTTTTTCCGGGACCCTTTGTTCCAGGACCAAATTCCGGTAGCACTTTTTTTTTTTCTGGAACCATTTTTTCCTACAATGTGTCAAAATCCCATTATTTTATATTTTCTATGTTTTGGTCATTGTTTACAAAGTCCTGACTTCCTTCAGACTTCTAAATATTTGTTGACTTAGTTGACTATTAAAAGCTATTCTAGATGGAAAGGGCTTTTATTATTTTGAGTTCTTTTTTTTAACAAAATTGCAAACTTGGAACTTAAAGAAATGCCGATCAAGTTCGAATCACCGTCGCAAACGACATAATAGAAACTGTGACACGAAACAACTCTCAGATTATAGCTATAATTATACTATATTTATTGGTTTCTGATGATGATGGTGATAGATAAAAAATAACTTCTTGCTTCAAATGCTTAGAAAAGTTAAGATTTGGAGGTAATAGGTATGTTTTGTACTAAACTTTATACTTAATTCCCTTCAATCATTATTTATTGATTTCTTATAGCTGATAATAACTGAATATAAATATTGGTTGGCCTTGTTTTATTGTATTCGTGTCAACCAAACAAAGTACTGTAATGCTACTAATAAACAAAATAGCTGGCTGATTACTAATAAACAAAATAGCTGGAGGTCTAAGGTTTACATATGAGGTTACAACTAAAAAAGCTTTGCATTGTTTGGACCTAAACATTCGTCTTGAACAGAGTCACCTGTGCTGGGCTATTGAGCCTAGAACAAAAGAGTCCCTTCTTAGCCACGAATCTACGCACTTTAAGGTTGTAAAAGGAGGTATTGGAAGATCATGTTTGAGAGCTTCTTTAGTGAAATATTGTGTCCACAGAAGTTTTGACAGCGTTTTGGTTCAAGCTGATAAGTTAACTTCAGCGGGCTCCCCAAAACATGTCATAGTACGGGTAGCGAACCCCTTTAAAGATTGTTTGGGAATCCCCTTGGTATACTTGGCAACGTTAGACAAAAACCTGCTTCTCGACCTGTGGTAATATTATATGTTCACAGCTTCTTCCACAGGGTTAAGAAAGTGGCTGATAAGTACGAAGTCCCTATAGTCTTTTCAGTGGGTTCCAAGTTATTTCGTTTGTGTGCTTCCATTGAGAGAGCAGGGCTTCAACGTGTAGGGTGTGGAAAGCATCGGCTCAAATATAAAGCATGTGCTGTCGGAGTAGTTTATAAAATACCTTTCTCCCGTTGTAAAGTGTATATTGGGCAGCTCGGTAGTATGCTCTGTTTTTGAGATCTCCAACTTCGGGTCACCTAGCTGTTCATTGCGTTAGACGTGGCTGTTCACCTCGGTTAGGTGACATTAAAAATTTTGGCTAAACATTCACAAAAAATGGCTAAAGAAATTCATGAAGCATTTTACATTCGGCTACACGGCCCCGATCTCTGCGTCAGTTCAGAGTCACGCTATCTAAAGAAGAGTTACCCCCCATTCACACTGGAAGCGGATCCGCGTTCGCGAAGCGGTTGCGAAAGCGGTTGTATAAAGATCCAGTGCAATTGCACGCGCATTTGATGTCATCGTGTGCGCGTGCAATTGTACTGAATCCTTATACAACCGCGTTCGCAACCGCTTTGCGAACGCGGATCCGCTTCCAGTGTGAATGAGCCCTTAGAGTTAGTTCGTAGTTTGGGCATGTTTGTTTAATACTTCGTTTCTTTGGTAGCGAACCCACCGCTACAAGTGCGTACATGCAGGCTGAAACGGTGCCCATGCACTCCACGAGGCCACGTGCGAGACAGGGACGCAGAGAGCATTGGAGCTCGCGCTGTAGCTTTGGTTTCGCTTGGACCTGAGGTGGAACGATGTATACTTATTTTTTCCAGTTTTAGATGCGGAGCATCTCTTGCTCGGGTCTATGTCCCGCGGCGTCGTAGTCCGCACTCACACTACGCATGCGCAACTCTCCTCCTTCCCTCTCTCCAACAGCTGCGCGTTACTCTCTCCGCTCTCTCTCTCTACCAGCTGCGTGCACTTCGCGTGCGTTCGCTTCTACTCACACCGCGCGCGCATGCGCAACTCTCCTCCTCTAGTCTCCTCTCCTTCAAGTGTGAATATAAGCAGCGGTAGCGCGCTGCGCTCTTTCAGTTCACCGCTGTTGACTCCACTCCGTTCTTGCGATGAAGTGTGATGGAAGCAACAGTCCCGTCAGTTAGTGGGTTGGCGCAAGCAAGCGTCAGCACCACCCCACAAACTAACAGCAACGCTACGTCCACTGAAGACAAAGCTGCGCAGCGAAGGGCACGCGACGCTGAGCGCAAACGCTTGAAGCGAGCGGTAGACCTTGAACTACGGCAACGAGAAGCGGCGTCCATTCGTCAACGTCGAGCGGCGGATGCTGAACTACGACAACGTGAAGCAGCGGCGGTTCGAGAACGTCGAGCAGCAGAACCTGAGGTTTGGGACCCTGAAGTTCAACGTAAATGTACGAAGCGAGCGGCGGAACCCGACCTTCGAGAACGGGAAGCCGCGTTGGTTCGTGAACGTCGAGCAGCAGAACCTGAGGTTCGGGACCGTGAAGTTCAACAACGTTACTAACATCGTTAATAACACCGTTAATAACGATCCGCGATGCTCCGCATCACCCCATGGTTCCCCTCGGGAAGATGGCGTTATTTTTTAGTTTCCTTTTTTTATTTTTTTTTTTTTAATAGTACTTTCTCGTTAGAAATTTTTCGGATAGCGAATGACAGGGAAGGTGTCTTACGTGTGAGATACGAAGAAGCCCGCTACACTTAGGTTGTGCTAAAACCAGTTATATAGCGTTGCAGAAAAGTAGAAAAGAACATTAGACACAAACTATACAAGAAATAAAAAAAATAAATAAACAAAAAAGCAACCGATGAGGGAGCGAACTTGCACTTACCTGAGCATCTACTTACCCGCAAGACACTCAAAGAGTTTATCTCTTTGATCTACAAAATCAGCTCAGCGAATGATGATGTGGAACATCCGTTTAGGCCTAAAAATGAGGTCTGCGCTATTGCGGCATTACGCAATGCAAAGCGTCACGCTTGCATTGCGTAATGCCACAGCGCAGACTTCATTTTTAGGTCTAAACAGATGCTCCGCCTCATCATTCGCTGAGCTCATTTCTTAGATCGCAGAGATTGGCGCTTTGAGTGTTTTGCGGGTAAGTAGACGCGCAGGCATTCCTTAGAGTGTGGGCCCGGAAGGGTGGCGAATGTGACGCCCATTGTGCGCCGCCTGGTAAAACGGGAGAAGTCCTCGTGTGCTCGAGGGTGCTATTGGTGGTTGAACAACACTCATCCATGCGCACGCAGTATCGAAGGCGTGAAGCGACACCTCGGCTCGACCTCTTCCCTGCGTTCCAGCGTACGGCATTACTGTGACTGCACCGTCTGCCCAACTCTCCCAACTCACCACTGTCTTTGCGACTCGGACACCACAGCATAGTTCGCGTCCTAATTTTCCGCTTATCTTCCATTCTACGATCAGCAGTCTGCCATTATTCTCCGTTTCACGTTACGATGGACTGCAGTGGACGCTAGGAGCCATTGCGCAATCCAGCGCTGTGAACACATCACGTGATTACACGCCCCGCGTGTCGCTGCACCCCCTCCGAAGATCACATATGAGACACTCGCACGACATTTGGACTGACTCCGACGGCTCGTAGCTGCCGCTGCGATTCATCGTAAGGTGAAACGCATATGCACGGGACAGAACTCACCATGCATCTGCCGTGTTGTTCCAGGGTTCAAGAAGAGGGAGAACGAAAAGGAGAAAATGAATCACGCGAGTTCGTTTCCTCGGCATGCAGTGGAAGGCGACTGGCCGGCGACCGGATGTTCCTCCGCCACAGAGAAAGACAAACCGACGGCAACGAAACAGCAGAATTTTGTGATCACTATTGCGCAGTCTAATTTTAGTTCTACTTTAAAAATTTTGATAAAAGTAACGAGTCACGATAAAGAAATCCGTTATGGAGATGTTGCAATCGAATCACGTTACAAATTACTGCCGCAAAAATGTAATGTGGCAGGTACAAAGTTCATTAAAAGATGTAATGAATTCCAGGTAATCCGTTACTACTAACGAATTCCTTCCGAAGTCTGTGTCTGGGAGTGTGGTTAATTTGCTTTGTGATATCAACGCACAACTATACTTCGTTTCACCTTATGTTGTACCGCAGCAAAGGCTGGAAGCGCGAGCTCATAGCGTTGACAGCTGCCCTTACTGCACGAGAGCTTGTGCCGCCGAGATCTGCCCCAGAGCAAAAAGCTCGCGCTTATAGACAATTGCAAGCATGGCGCCACAAGTGGTGCCCTATGCGTGCAAGCGCGTGCAACGCGCGGGTGAACGTAGCTTTCGCAAGCTCGTAATCGCACGGGCGTGCCTGCTCGAGCAGAGACATGGCGGCGGCCAGTCGCCCAGCTTGCAATCGTCTACAACATAAGGTGAAACAGAATATAGGCTGAGTCTGACGTTCAAGCATGTAGTGATAATGAAGTGACTCAAAGTTTCGTAAATGCCTAAAAAATTCAGAAACGTTATTTCTCCTCACTCACAAGATCACCGCAACTGTTCTGCCTTGATCATTCTTTTTTTTTTTTTTTTGCGTGTGAGTATAGCGTCCGCCCCGACATCTCCTTTGGATCTCCCTCCTTGCCAGAAAGATGCCTTTCTACTCAAACGACATCTGTGTCTAGTTGAATTGCGTTTTCCCCATTGATCTTTAAGGCGTTTGCCGTCAGCTGTCAAGTGGCCTTAATTATACTTAAGCTTGTCACCAGACGACGCATGCGAAATACGTAAAAGAGAGTGAGGGGGGGGGGGGTCATATATAGCGGGGAGGCAATTAGCTGCCAGTCTCGCCTGTTCATCGTCACCAGCTCTCTTTCATTCCACGAACTGCCTTCGTTCCCCAAAGAGCACGAAGACAAAGTTATATCTGCTATTTCTCAGCCCGTAGCAAGTCGCAGACAGCTAGCTGCCGACGTAAAGTCAACATCAAAAGGAGCCCCTTCGAACTGTTTAGCTTCAACGGTTTGAGAATGGGAATGTGTAGAATTGGTTTTATGATTATTATTACGATGGAATTATTGAAGTGCGACGGAACTTTTATTCACAAGTACTTACACCGCTTGTGCTCGATGCCGTTTTGTCTAAATGACGAAAAAGCAAAGCAAGCCAAGTAAGCTTATGTTTATGCTTATGCGCATTTATTGATGCCCACCAACAGCAACATATGCCTTGTCGGTGGTACATCACACACAGACGAAAAAGAAACATGCACACACACATCTAAACACTCTATCCTTAACACACAAAAATACTGAACAAAGTTGAAAAGAAAAATAGAAATAGAAGTCGCATATATCCTACTTTGTGTACAAGTGTATGTGTATGCGATAGTTCAGTTTTTTTATAGAGCCTGCGAAATCCTTTTTAGGTGTGGTACATTGAGAGCAGAAGGATACCGCGAAATTACATTCAAACATTGTGCTAATAAAAGCTAAGGAATATTCCAGTTGCAGATCTGTAGTGAATGTAATATTAATTAAGGATATTTCAAGAGTTAAACTTTCTCCAGTGCTCTAGACAGTTAGGTAAAAAAAACGAAAGTGAGTGTGCGACACGTGCACCACAGTAAACTTGCGTTTCTAACTATAGTGATCAATTATTGACTACCCCAGAATCCGGAAATTCTTTAAAAAAAAACATTTCGTTTTTTTTTTTTATTTTCGTTAGGGTGGGCCACGTCACAAACAACAACTGCCCCCCCCCCCCCCCCCCCCCCCGAAAAATATGGCTCCGGGACACGCAGTAGACCTTTTGCAAAGCGGGTCGCGTCGTCCGCGGTACCGAAAGGAATGCCGGGAACTCAAGGTACAACCGGTTGTAGCAGACGACCAAGGCAACATTGGAGGCTAAGGCGATTGGGCGAAGGCAGACGCGCAACTTCGCTACCCTCTTGCCCTCTTCAGTGTCATGGGTGAGCAATGTGGGCAAGGAGCGGTCACGAAGCTTCGCGTGCTGCTTTTGGGGGATTTTTCCCAAAAGGTCTACGGGACCGTGGCTGCAGCGTGCTGGTCAACCTCCCTCTGCTTTTAAGTTTGGTCTGAGGGTGAAAGCGTGCAGGAGAGACTTGCGGTGTGAGAGTATTTCTCTGTGTTCCCTCCAGCAAATGGGAGGGTCACAAAATGACTTCTATTTCGACGTCACTTTGACGTTGGCATCTATCTCGTGAGCAGAATAAATTACTCCGAATTTAATATTATACGTGCCGCAGTGTAAATAGTGTGCGCATTTCTTTTTCTTTTTCCCGGGAAAGTGCACTTTGCGACATGCATATCCTATCCAAGCGAATAGAAATGTTTTTAGAGATTGCAGTTTCCCTTTAGATGCCGGATATCTAAAAGTTGATGTATGATGAACAAGGCATTCAAAGCTTGACGGATGAATTTGTGATGTTGAACAAATAACAACGCAAAGAAGCGACAGCGAGGCGCGGCCACTGATGCTTCACAAGCAATAGCTGCGCATCACTTGCCCTTTTTGTCGCCCAGAAAAAAAAAAATGAAGATGACTTTTTTTTACGAATTAGTTTGTTATAAATGTCTCTCAAAGTTCACAGTAGGCTAATACGAATCTTAACGAGAATAAAAGTGTCAATCAGCACAAATGAAGGACAAAATTATCAGAAAAGTATCACGAGGATAACCTAATGAATACATAAACAACATGCAACCGATCTCTCTTTGTGGATTGGTATGTCTCCGATGTCTGTGCAAAACAAATTTTAGACAACGTGGTATAACGTGGTGTTGTGGTGTGTTCGGACTGGCGTCAACGATACACGGTGTGTGCTTGAGGGTGTTTCATTTTGCGTACTATAACAGTTCTTCAGCTGCGCAATCAAACGAACATTCGAACGAGCTTGTTTTGTTATAAATGCCTCTCGGCGTTCACAGTAGGCTAATGTGAATCTTAACGAGAATAAAGGTGTCAATCAGCACAAATGAAGGACAAAATTATCAGAAAAGTATCACGAGGATAACCTAATGAATACATAAACAACATGCAACCGATCTCTCTTTGTGGATTGGTATGTCTCCGATGTCTGTGCAAAACAAATTTTAGACAACGTGGTATAACGTGGTGTTGTGGTGTGTTCGGACTGGCGTCAACGATACACGTTCTGTGCTTGAGGGTGTTTCATTTTGCGTACTATAACAGTTCTTCAGCTGCGCAATCAAACGAACATTCGAACGAGCTTGTTTTGTTATAAATGCCTCTCGGCGTTCACTGTAGGCTAATGTGAATCTTAACGAGAATAAAGGTGTCAATCAGCAGAAATGAAGGACAAAATTATCAGAAAAGATTCACGAGGGTAACCTAATGAATACTAAAACAACATGCAACCGATCTCTCTTTGTGGATTGGTATGGCTCCGATGTCTGTGCAAAACAAATTTTAGACAACGTGGTATAACGTGGTGTTGTGGTGTGTTCGGACTAGCATCAACGATATACGTTGTGTGCTGAAGGGTGTTTCATTTTGCGTACTCGAACAGTTCTTCAGCTGCGCAATCAAACGAACATTCGAACGAGCTTGTTTTATTAAAAATGCCTCTCGGCGTTCACAGTAGGCTAATGTGAATCTTGACGAGAATAAAAGTGTCAATCAGCACAAATGAAGGACAAAATTATCAGAAAGGAATGACGAGGATAACCTAATGAATACAGAAACAACATGCAACCGATCTCTCTTCGTGGATTGTTATGGCTCCGATGTCTGTGCAAAAAAAATTTTAGACAACGTGGTATAACGTGGTGTTGTGGTGTGTTCGGACTAGCATCAACAATATACGTTGTGTGCTTAAGGGTGTTTCATTTTGCGTACTCGAACAGTTCTTCAGCTGCGCAATCAAATGAACATTCTAACGAGCATGTTTCGATATAAATGCCTCTCGGCGTTCACAGTAGGCTAATGTGAATTTTAACGAGAATAAAAGTGTCAATCAGCACAAATGAAGGACAAAATTATCAGAAAGGAATGACGAGGATAACCCAATGAATACAGAAACAACAAGCAACCGATCTCTCTTCGTGGATTGTTATGGCTCCGATGTCTGTGCAAAACAAATTTTAGACAACGTGGTATAACGTGGTGTTGTGGTGTGTTCGGACTAGCATCAACAATATACGTTGTGTGCTTAAGGGTGTTTCATTTTGCGTACTCGAACAGTTCTTCAGCTGCGCAATCAAATGAACATTCGAACGAGCATGTTTTGTTATAAATGCCTCTCGGCGTTCACACTAGGCTAATGTGAATTTTAATGAGAATAAAAGTGTCAATCAGCACAAATGAAGGACAAAATTATCAGAAACGAATCACGAGGATAACCTAATGATTACAGAAACAACATGCAACCGATCTCTCTTTGTGGATTAGTATGGCTCCGATGTCTGTGCAAAACAAATTTTAGACAACGTGGTATAACGTGGTGTTATGGTCTGTTCGGACTAGCATCAATGATATACGTTGTGTGCTTAAGGGTGTTTCATTTTCCGTACTCGAACAGTTCTTCAACTACGCAATCAAACGAACATTCGAACGAGCTTGTGCGAGTTACACCTTAGGTAATTTATTTGTCAATTGTTGTTAGATACTGCAAATGGGGGATTTCAAATACCATTGTCATCAAATACAGTTTTGGGCATTCTTCCTTGCAATCTGCGTCTTATGTCAAGGGCATGAATATTGCGGCAGGTTGAGCACAATAAACAAAATAAGAAGAAGAGGAAAGAAATTGAGTTATTACCGTCTTGGTCGGGATGGGTTGCTTTTATTAATGACATGTTGTTTTAAAAGGTTTTGTTGCTTAAGTAGTACTAGAAGTTTTTTTTAACCTTTCCAATTAGGCTCGCACTTAACTTTATACGAGTAGTTTTTTTCTGGTTTTTTACCTGCCGATAGTTTACGCGAAACAAGTTTTATTTATAAACTTATATTTTCTTTTTACAAACTTGGTTGCCGTAACTTATAGACTCCACTCTTTATTGGGGCAGAGGCGTAATTTTGCACGCGATTAAATTTTGGTTTACAACGTCAAACTATATGCAAACCGAATGTATTTGGAAAAATATTTGAATATGAACAACTATCCCCCATTCTGTTAATGTCCTGAATTTAAATACTTGTCGAAAGATGTAACTGCATTTGCAATTACATGTATCATTTTACAATTATTTGGGTTTGTATTTTGGCACGTTTTTGCAGGTGCGAACGGCATAAAACAGATACCTTTCGCATTTGGAGAACACAGCTCAATCCTGGCTGTGAACTTCAAACCAATCGAAATGTCACGGAACAATTCGTTCATACGCCACTAGTTATTTACCATAATGAATTTATCCTTTTCAGTAAACAGTCAAACACTTTCTACTTTATGAGACAATTTTGATACCATTGCGTTATTTATGTTTATATTTATTATCGATAGGGATAACCAAGCGTTTGCGAAAGAATCGAAATTTTATTTAGCTCTAGCGTAACACGTGGCAAGTGAAAATTACCAGGCACGGTAAAAGCGGTTCAGTACTATTTACCTCTGAACCCCTTTCGTCCCCCAGTTCTGCGTGGAATTCCCTCATATACGAAATCTTTCTCCATAAATACCAGAGCATAATATTTTCCGGGAACCTCACTTGAAGCAACCGTATCTGAGCCTGGAAACGAGTTTGAATATGTCAGTTCTAATACACTTTTTTTAATCACATCATAATAAATTAACTTCATATAAAATATTAATCCTAAATCTGAAAACCTTTGATCAATTAATTACTCGGTTAATCGGTCTAACCTTAGGCTAGTAGGACATTTATGAACAAAAAGTAAGGGCGCAAACCTGGTGTCCATTGCACATGGTTGAAAAAAACCCGAGACTGCGGGTAAACGACACAACACTAAAAAGTATCTAATACAGCAGACTTTTAGTGTTGTGTCGTTTACCCGCAGTCTCGGGGTTTTTTCAACCATGTGCATAGAACATTTAATTTATTGTGATATAAATATAACATAGTACGTCAAGGGAATACACATTCTTAAATTTTCGAAGCCATATAGCTTGAAGAAAATTGTATATCTATCATTAATTTATATTTATAATTTGATATTACATTTGAAAACAACAAATATAATCCTTGAAGACCCGCTTTGACTGATTAATTTGTAAAGCATTAGTTTGTGAGTAATGCATTTGTGGATTAATCGATTTTATTATCTATTTATTTTAACTACTAATTCTAACGAACTGGGGGGCACATTTCATGAATCCAACCAACCTGAAGTTTGAGAAACTTAATTAAATCTTTAAATGCTATGAAAATGTTTGTTTTTGTTGCAAATACTGTTATAACTGGTACTCGGTCTTGGTGTGTCTTACTTTTTATTTGACGATTTGCCCCCTTTACATTTTCTGCGCCTTCAGGTGCCTTTGGCTATGAGGTTGATGTCCCGTGGATGATCCAGTAGTCTGTTTGTCGGGAGTTCTAATCTACCGACTGGGAGCATGTTTTGAGAGCTTGAGCCGGAAACATTTGAGCTCAAACTTACGCGGCATTCCGTTAAATTGCATCATACAAACGTTTTGTTTACTAGGGTTTTCTATTACTATCCGAATCACGCACGGTGCTTCAAGGAGGCTGTAATCATGTTCCCACCAATGTTTAATAAATGCTAATAAAAATAACCTTGGTCGGTTCACTAATAGGCTAACTGGACGAAAAACGGTGATAGCCGTTCAAGGGACACCGAACGTTGGCTGTTCGGCGTAGGCGATTTGTGGGTACGCGTACGATAAAATGCGCAATTTTCAGAGGGACCCACGTGCCTGCAAAATCGGTCGCAAGTTGAAGTGAACTGCTGTGCGTCGTGAAACCTGTCCCCTAAAAAGACCACACCTAAAGGAGTGTTTAGATAGTACTACGATCTGCTTACATCAGAGGGAACGAGAGCTTTACACTTCGGTATTTATTTCGCTTCGGTACGTCATTCGCGCGCGCACTTGTCTAAAAGAATTCCATCCTCACCCTCATTTGTCGCATTGAGAGCCCGCAAACTGTTTTTCCCCCAACGTGACGATCTGGAGATGGACGGGAGGGGGAAATATTTATCTTAACACCCGCCGACACTTTTTTTTTTCAGTCACCCGTACGTATACGAGGAACCGGTAAGCGTACTTAATGCGCATCCCCACTTCACTCCGCGAACGAACAAAGCTCATCGAGACGCAGCCCCATCACGCGCCCCCTCTGCCATCCCCGTCGACAGCGATTAGACACAATCCCCCATTAGCATTAGCCCGACGGGGCTTTCATGCCTGCTTGGCATTCACACTCGCGAAACCGGGCAGCCTGGCGAAGCTCCCCTAGCCGCAAGGAAAAACACGCTTGGGCGGCCACCAGTCGTCGGAGGGGGCGCGCGGCATGCAGATATGCGCCGGGCGGGGGGACGGTCTCCGGCGGGCTGCTGCAGCGCGGGCGTCCCGCGGTCCCGACGCGCGGGGCGATCCCGCTCGGGCAGAGAGAGCCCCGGGTCGGTGCCGTAGCCGCATTCCAGCGCGCTGCGCCGCGCACACTCGGCTGCGCCTTGGCGCTCTTCCGCCATTCATCTTCATTGCTTACGGACAGACAAGCGCTCGCGCGCACGCGCGCACCACCGCCGGAAAGCAGAGAAGCAGCGGCATCAATTTAGTCTGTGATGATACAGTTGAATGTTCACAGCTACTTGCGCGGCTGCTGCGATTTTCTGTCCGATTACCCCGGCGCTCGGAGCCGCCCCGTCACTCGCACGGTCGGCCGCGGGGTAAGCGAGCCGCGGGCCGCGTTCGTCTCGCGTCGCCCGGTGATGTCACCGGCCTGGATTGTCATGAGCCGTACTGGACGCCCGGAGGCGCTCGACGGGGCAGCTGCGCGCCTGGCCCCGGAATGCGCGCGAGCGAGCACTCTTTGCTCTGGCCGCCCTTAACCATGTCTTCGCCGAGCCCCGTGCTGCGTCCGCGGGGAAAAAAGCGGGTTCGCACCTTCGTCACGGGCAGAGCCTCGGACACACTTTTATTCGATAGCTTCCCTCTTCTCGACAACCACGCCAGCGAAGGAACTCCTTTTCGATATCTCCAGTTCCGATTGGGCATCCGTTCGTCGCAGCGACGCTGTGCTTTCTTTTCTGCTTATGAAAGGAGTTGGTCAGGGGGAATTACGGGGTGGGTTGAAGGTTCGCGTTTTTCCGAGAAGCAAACGAGTTCTTGCTCACGTATGTGGTCCACTCTAACCGGAAATAATTAGGAAGCGCAACGAACGAGAAACTTCTTAACGAATGCACCCCAAAAGCACATTGCTATATGTGATGTCACTTGATTACGCCGGCACCCAAAAAGCAAGCACCGACCGCGGAGGGAAATCACCTCGCGCTCGGTCTAATCTGATTTCCAGCGTGCATCTCCTTCTCCCTGGAGGTATATCCACGGCTCGCCAGAGAGGGAAGGCTCCCCAGAGAGCGCCGAGAACATGCCGCACCGGTGCACAGACTTCGGGGATCTCATTTCTCCCCGAAGACGTCGTCCCCTCGGTTTACACAGATGCGGTCGTGTAATGCGCTCGCTAATGCGTCACCGTGAAACCTCAGCCGTCAGTTGGAGGAGCGCAGGCGCTTTCTGCTTTGGGACACAAATTAGACCTCAATTTGCGTCGGCAAAGAAAGCGCGGGCCTTGTGACCCGCGGGCCACAAAGGACGCTTTTCTGCGGCGTTTTTCTTCACTGGAAAAGCCAGCCCGGGGCTAATGAGCCTCGGCCCAAGGAGAGCCGCGGTCGCCGAGGTCTCTTCCAGCCTCGCGCACGGGTCCGCGGGTCGCGCTGGGCTGGCGTCCTCCGGCGGCGCCCCCTCGCCGAGACGACGCGCGTTTTTGGGACGGCTAATGACAAACGTCAGATGATCACCGGCGATAATCTCGAGGAGGGAGCCCCCATGAGCTGGCGGAGTGCGGTCGGAAAGCTTGTGCGCCACAAATCATTACGAGGATCCAGAATACCCGCAGCTGCCGCCGGCGCGGGGTCCGGGCCGCGGTCCTACGCATTGGGAGGGCGCCTCTTCCGCCCGTGACTTGGGACCTCGTCGCTCCCAAGAATCCTTATCGCGATTTGCACGAACACGGATTGCGGTGGCGACGTGAAGAATAGTAGCGGCGGGACTGCGCGCTCCGGATGAGGACGCCGATAGGGCGGCGGCTCCGCCTCTGCTCCGGCTCCGGAAACATTTGGTTTGCATTTGCGACGGATAGACTATCGCGACGAGAGGCTTCCGATCTCGTTTCTGTCGTTTCTATATTGTTTTGTTTCTGCTTCTCAACGACTTCTTTTTTTACTGGCCTCTGCGTGAAGGCTGCTTTCAGAAAGGACCCTCGATGTCAGCTTTTCGCAGACTGGTTGGTGCCTCGCAGTCGCGGCTTTGACAAACGAGGGGCGGGTGAGCCGTGACGGCGCCGAAGCTAACTTCACGGGATAGTCGGGGCACGTGACGACGCATGCAGGTGCGCATGCTGCGAACCCCGCAGGGAGAGGGCACGGCATGCTTGTTCTACCGGTGCGTTTCCGCAAAGGGGCGTAACGGTGGTTCGCCTGAATTTATGATGAGGGAATGAATATTCGGAGCTCGTCGTTGTGGCCCATCTAAATGGGTACACGAGTTCTCTGCGCTGATTGACGGGCTTCTTGAAGTTTAAGTATTTAGGCCACTCGGATTGTGGGGGTTGCGTTGGAACCATCAGTGTCAACTTCTTGCTACTAGGTAGAGCTCGTCATGCATTGAAAGCTTTTACGTCTCTAATACGGAAGCAAAATATTGGGCCCGAAGATGTTTTCTAGATGTTATATCCAGGGGGAAAGGTCCCACCTGCATAACATCTTTAAACCACTTTGTTCAATATTAGTCAGCCACAGTTCGAGGAGCAAACAACCCCTTTCTCCTGAGTTCACTTTAACACCATCTTCCGCCCATTTATATTCCTGCCGGAACTAAATTTTGTCGCCGATAGAGAGCTCCGTCAGCGCGTACCTTTTAAAGCACGGATTCCCTCGGCTACCCCAAAGTAAAACTCCAATGGCATGACAACGACGCGTGACGAAGAATAGAGTACCCTATGCTCCGATGCACGCACATACTCGCGCACATGCACACAGACGCACGCACTTAAACGCGTAAAGCCGCAAATAAATAAAAGAAACGGGCGAGGAAGAGAGGACGGGGGCAAGTCTCGGGGATGGATATGCATCGGAGTACCCCATTTTTCTTCCCTGAAAGTTGGTCGGCTGAGGAGTGGGGTGTAGGGGGGAAATAACATGAAACCGAAACACAATTTATCAATGAGCGCGCGCACAGAGCCCCTATTGTGGGAGCGGGGTCTCGTTGTCGCAAAGACAAGCCATAGGGGCATCGCGGAGTCCGTAGCATCATTAGGCCAACTTGGCGCCGGGGGACACGCTCGGTTCGTCAAAGAACTCGCCGCCGCCGCCGCCGCCGCCGCCATCGCCGGCTGCCGCCGACCGTCCGTCGAAGACGTCGCCGAGTCGGAACCGACTTCGGCGCCGTTGCCTTCGACCGAGGTCGCGACCGGAGCTCGTACTCCTGGTCAAGGCGCCTAGTTATCGCCCGCCATGCAGCGGTAACGCGCAAAGAGCCCCGCCCGCGCGCCTCGTCGCCGGGCCGTGTCGGAAAGCGGGCGCAGAACGGAGTGCCGAGGGTTTCTCATTACATCGGCGCCCAATTTCACGGGTGTCTCTTTGGCTCTCGGAATTAAGTCCATGCGATGTGTGACGCCGCTGTTGCTACTACGCCGCCGCCGCCACCGCCGCCGCCGCCGCTGCTGCTGCTGCTTTTAACGCCCGCCTTTTTTTTTTTTTTTTTTTCTTCTTGTCGTTATCTTTTTTTTTTTGCGCTGTGACGAACCTTGAGGAACTTAGAGTAAATGGAGGCGACGTGACTAAATGCGCATGTCTACAGGCAATGTTTGTGTTTGAAAAATACCGGAAAGAACTTAATGGGAGATTCGTGAGGCATGTTCAACGGAAATCAAGGAATGAAAATGGCGCTACGCGCTGACGTTGAACCTAGTGCGGGAACATGGTGTTTCAGGAATGCTTGGAAATTGGTATTACGAAGTTGTAAGGACAGCAAATTAGACGGAGATTTGGAGAAAATCTATGCAGTGGGGCGTGAAGATCATAAATACCTCCCCCCCCCCCCCCCCTTTTTTTTTTCTTCTGCACGAAAAAAAGGAGAACCGATAAAAGTCTACACAAATACTTCTTTTAACTCTATTACTTCGGGAGATAAAAAGTTCGGCGTACCTCTGCTGTAGATCCCCAAAAGCATGCAAACATGGAACGCATGCAAACAGGATGGAACTGTGCTGTGCGGCGAAACACCTAGCGAGATATGACTTCGTGCTTGCGGTTTTACAACGAATGTAAAACGAAACAGCTTTGTAGACAAGGCGGTATGCTTCTTTCCTGCAGTGTTTAGCCCCGAGGTGTTTCAGTGCCGACCTCATGTTTCTCATTTGTGACGACACTGCCAGTATATGACTCGCCATTGTGTCACGAACTGTGACCTTGACTATTTATCACCAGTTTCGAAGGACACGTTCGATAGTGAGTGTAAAAATCACGGTGGACGCTTGGAGTAATCGCATTCCTAAACCAACACCGTCCACGGTGACGGTCAGGCATCGCTCTTATTCCCGTCGATGGAAGCAGAATTGATTCCCCTAATGACGTCTTATTGAGCGTTTGGCCAAAAACAGTTAACCGATAACAACCAAGAGGCCTTAAAAATGTTTACGAAATTTTATATTTTTAAGGGCGCCGCCATCTTCGAAATTTCCGTGACGGCGACGCCCTTTAAAGGTTCAACACTTGAAATGCTGGCTGGTTGGGCGGCTCAGTTATTTGTAGGCAACGGTGTGGGCATGGTGGAACTTGGCCAGCTTAGGTGGGCTGGCCAGGTTCCACCATGGCTCCTCGAAAGAGCGAGAACGAGGACGAAGACGGCGTGGTATTTTGAATGAGTTTCCACAACGATAAGTGGTTCCCGTTATTGTTTATTTTTTTTATGTCACACTGACCCTTGGCCAATACCTTCTTGAGGCATGCGCTAAAAACTCAATTACAACAACAACAACAATATATGAGCAACTTAATGTTATCTATGCGCGTAAGCTTTCGGCATTTGATACCTGCATCTTGAGCGATGGCACGTAGGCTTTCTCAGACCCTTCACATGCCATGAAATAATAGCATACCTTGCAGTTATAACCTAATCGGAGCAATGGCACCGGAGCATAAACTGGACGATGAGTCTGGTACAAAAAGCCCTCATGATTGACGCTTGAAATCGACTTACTTCGTAAATCGAGATCCCTAGAGGCCGTGTGAAGCTGAGAAACATTACAGCCATACTCGCGCTACAGGTTCCTGTGCTCATCGCACCATTTTCCGCGATTGTGCTTATGCTTGTTAAAATGATCTGTGAACCTATCGACAGCACAGTTAGCTCAGTCTATAGCGCAGTGATAGCCCGACAGCTTTTTCGCAAATGATAATATGTTAAAAAGAAGCACTTGGAAGTGACTCACGCGCGACGTCCGCCTCAAAGCGTCTCGTTCCCGGCGACACGGATCTCCTGAACAAAAATAAATATGACCGCGCAGTTTTATTTAAATTCTTTAAATAGTTTAATAGTTAATAATAAAAAAGCCTTACATGTCTCATCGTTCAGTCGACCTTTAAAGTCCTTGAACAAAAACATGTCGGCGACACGAAAAATACCAAAGCTTGATAAGAGATAAGGCGCGCGCGATGGTTTTCTCTCGACTATTTTATCCGCCGATTACTGTTCTGTTGATGAAGACGAAAAAACCCGACCAACGAGTCATATATACAGCTTGGCTGTAAAAACAAACGTCCTTCACTTCACATATAAAGTTGTAAACAATCCCGCGGCGACAGGTGATTGCTTTAAATATTTAGGATTTGTAATATCGGCAGATCTGGAAATAAGATGTCGACGATTTGTGCACTACAGCTCGAAAAAAAAAATTATGATTCTTAAAACAAAGCCACAAGAACGCCACGAGTGAGGTGAAGCTAACCGCTTAGACCGCTCTTATACACCCGACCCTAAAATATGCTGGCGCGGTATGGGTCCCTTACCGAAAGATTGGTAAATTAGAAAAAAAATCAAAGGCAGGCGGCTCGCTTTAGACTCGGTTTCTAGTATGCTTGAACAGTTGAAACTTCCTCCTGTGTACATTAGACGAGAATTTGCCAGGTTCAAGTTCCATTTCATGCTCTCACGAAACTTACTCAATGTGGACACGTCTCGTTTTCAAACAAAAAAAAAAAAAAAAAAAAACACGTGGGATGAGAGCAGTACGGGGGCTTCAGAACAGGTCCCTTCAAATTTCGCGAGTTAATAATGATACCTATAAGTACTCTTTTTTTTTTTTTTTGTTAAGACAGTAAATGCGTGGTACAGGCTTCCTGAAAATGTTGTTAATTGTGACAGATTAGAATCGTTTGAAAAAATGGTTAATATAATCATATTTATTCGTACACGTGTTTTTGTACCAAATTTCTTACCTTTGTCGCATTTCGTGAGTGACATGATGTGAAAAAGTGCTGCTGTGCTTTGAAGTGACATATCTGTGTTATGTATCCTATTTTCTATGTACCGCTCCTGTAATGCTCCCAATAAGGTGTACAGTATTTACAAATAAAAAATAAGAAAACAATACGAACCCCCTTTTTTGTTGTGGCTTCCAAGAAACTGCAAATTGGTTAACAAAAAAAATGTTCCACAGATAAACAGAAAGTACATGTAAACGTCATTCTCAATATGGTGACGTACCGCGGGCTGGACGACGCGATGGCGGCGCACGACGCACCAATGTTGCGACGGGCGTGGGACCGCTACTTCGGGACTATCGTTCGTGGTATCGGTCAATCGATCTTCAAGCAAAGAACAGCGAGGAGAGGGGGTTTAAGTGCGAAAAAATCTCCCGACAAACGGCTCAAGCAACGTCCACGTTGTCGTCTGCTCCACACGCCGGAAAAACCGAGGAGTGACAAAAAAAAAAAAAAAAAAAAAAAAAGCAACCGGGTAGGGAGCGATAGCCATGTGACTTCCGGCAACTCTCTCCTCCAAGCCTCCGTGCCAACGAGGTAGTGGGGCTTAGAGTGATAAGGCAAAAGTGACCCCTACTTGGCTGCCGCCATGTTGTACAATAGACCGATCTCACCAAGCGTTCCACGCATGCGTGACGCCGCCATAACTGTAGTTCGTAGGAGGCAGACGCCAGTTCACGAGAGAGCTCATGTCGCCTCGTGCTCTGCTCGCGCAGACCTCCAGCAGGGTTGTCGCGCGTGCAGAAAGACTACAGCTCCCACGATGCATGGCGGCAGCGGTGGCGTACTCAAACTAGCTAGTGAGATCGGTCTATTTTGACCACTAGACACTTGACCGTACCAAATGCTGAGGCTTCTACGCAAAACTGAGCCCATATTTGTATTGCGATCGCTGTAAAAAGCGTGATAAACTATTTCTTTCATTACGGTTGGCCCCAGAGATTTAATTGCTAGCTCCGATAAAAACCCAAAATACGGTACCGCGGCTGAGGGCATTTAGCGGAGGCATTGCGAAGCTGCCCGAGTTTTTGTCGTAAAAGCACATTTTGCAGTTAAAACAAACGAAAGATAACTTATCTCGTGGGCAATGTTATTACGGATCAATAAACAATTGTTTGTGCCCGGTATTTCGTTAAAATGTAAACGTAAAACTATAAGGTCACGTGTCTAAGGGTGACAAATGTGCAACATGGAGGCGGTCAATTGGGGGCCACTTTCAGCTTCCAGTTTACCGCTCTAAGGCCCTCTAACCCGTTGCTTCGTGCACATGTTTCGGTTTCGGTTTCGAGCAGTAACGTTTTCTTTGTTTTTTTTGTTTTTTTTTACTTTATTAAAAATTTACGCGACTCTCTAGCAATATATTGATCGGGTAGTCTTCTGACACTACACTAAATCTCATGGCAAAAAAAAAAAAAATGGGGGGGGGGGGGGGGGAGGGGGCGTGTCAGTGTCCCTTTAACACGTTCAAACCTGCACAGTAATGGCTGGAGACAACGACCTCGTATACGAAAAGATCTGATAAAACTGTGTGAAGCCAACAGAAGTCCTAAGATAGCCGGAATGCGGATAATTGTTTTTTCACCCTCGTACATTATTAACCTGCCTCTCGTCCTCGTGTGAAGTAGTTGCATTGTTAGACGTCTATTGATTCCTTGAGCAAGTGGTCGCGCCTCGTCGTAGCTTGCGGGAGAGTCTTCTCCTAGAGGTGGACGTCAAGTTCGGTCAGGTTGAGATAACTTAAGACGGATTGCAATACCATATGCTTCCGTTAAGAATCCGTCTATGACTTTGCCCACTAGTCATGATCCCGAGGGTGGTCTTGATGGTTGAGACTTGCTAAGGCCAGGTTTCAGTGTGTTTTGTGAGCCTTGCTTGTCTACATGAGGCGGTGAAGAAGTTAAGGTGCATGAACTCTTTTGCAGTCTGGGCATTGTGGTAAATCAGGTCTTTATTTACCTTTTTGGCATCTTTCCATTGCTGGAAAGTGTCCCTGGAACATAATGGATGAACGTGTTCTTTTCTCATTGAATTCGGCCGATAAAACGCTTTCTGTGTTAATGATAAGCCGACAGGGTACGACCTAAACAGATGTACAGTATACTCAACTGTTAAACATAACGCGGGAGCGGTGGCCGGAGGGAGTGTATGCGTCATCTACCGGCTCACTCTGGCAGCTTATGCCGCTGTTGTTTTCTGGAGTTACACTCCCAGCTCCGAAACAATCACCAATCCGTGACTCGGCGATAAAAAAGAAGTCACCTCTTCGATCTTGTTTTTTTGCTATTATAA
The DNA here is from genome assembly GCF_016920785.2 of Ixodes scapularis. Classification (NCBI taxonomy): domain Eukaryota; kingdom Metazoa; phylum Arthropoda; class Arachnida; order Ixodida; family Ixodidae; genus Ixodes; species Ixodes scapularis. The sequence goes on from NW_024609884.1 coordinate 42,024,259, forward strand.
ACAAGGTGGCCTTTATCACAGAAACTGCAAGATCACCGAGATATGGTAGCCCCGCATGTTTAATGCGTAGGTGTGTTTAAACAGAGTGGCAAAAAACAACCAGACAAACAAGTAAAAGTTTAAAGCGTGGCTGATAAAGAAAGAAACGCGGAGGTCATGCGATAATCGTATCGGGAGTGGTGACAATCGCAAAAGAGCCGCCTTATTCTCTGCCGCATCATTGATTTAACCGCTAGACAGCTCTGATACCAGTTTTGGCCACCGCTCCCGCGCTATATTTAACAGTTGAGCACACTGTACGACTGACTGCCCGCCACCATTATCATGTAACGAACAAATACAACATTGGTGCTAATAAAGCGATCAACAGTGTGTCCTATATGTGTGCTATGGACGGGCTACAAATACGACGTGTGCCCCCAAAATAAATTACAGTTTTTTTCCACCGCAAAATTAAACCAGGCATTGCCGAACACTAATTCTCCGCCCAAAGGTAGCGCGAGAGGTTCGAACTAGATGCCAGATTTTCAGCCCGAACGGATATTTTATTCAAGACTTATAACCCCTTCTGAAGATATAAATGGAAAAATATGGGGCACATTTTCGCCCGTTTTCGTTTTCTGGGGCACTGTCGGCTGCCATACTCACATTTAGATTTTCAGAAAATTTTTTATAACTTCTGAATAACATAGCGGTTCGGGCTGAAACTTTAGCATCTGGTTCGGACCTCTAGCGCTACCTTTGGGCATAGAATGAGCGTTTGGCGATGTGTGGTTGATTTTTGCAATGAGAAAAATCTGCAAATTTTCTTTTTTGTGTGGACACCCTGTATAAGACACTACCTAAGAAACTGAAATGCATTCTAGGTGACACAGCCAGCCCGAAAAGCGATGACTTTTTCAGGACGGACTAGCAGCTGAAGCCTGAAAATCCTTTGTCGGAGTTATCTTTTAAAAAAATCTAAAATATCGTCAGAATTTCTTATAAAAAATGGATCGTTAAAGTCCAAAACTTCCAATTTTTCCTGGAGAAAAAGCACGACCGGCTTCTGCCATGAGCCCTTCTCTGATACTATGGCCCTCAGGGGACATTGTTCTTTGTGGGTCTTGGCGCTAAACATAATTTGCAAGGATCCATCTTTGTTCTTATTGATGCTCTAAGCTAGCTGATGAAGGTTCAACATTTTGCATCGTCTCACTTCCTCTAATCTCAGCTTTTTTAGAGACACCTCATCTCGGCGATTAATCACTGATGAGATCGCCTCAAGGGCTTTGCTACAAAATTCCGCCAACGTTAAAACTACGAATCCTCCCTCCTTGTCAGCTGGAAGGAGCGAAAGCCGGTGTTCTTTTAAAAACGACACCACTTTTTTAAACTGACCTTGAGACACCTCTGGTTTGTTTCGAACAATCACGTCCCCTCCCTCCTAAATACACCTTTCTACCTCGCCTTCTGGAGCAAATCTCGAAACTTTACGAACAAGTCCTATACACCGGCACGCGGGCTTGACGTCACGGAGCTGCGGCGGCGCTGCGATCGCGCCGGAGCCGAGGGGTGTGGGCAAAAGCGCGCACGTTTCGCATGGGCGTCATAGCATTTCAGCATGTTGCGAAGCTGTGTTGCCGTTAATTGCACCGAAATGTACAAGAAAAGCAGCGGAGTGAGTTTCCAGAAGTTCCCGGCAGACTCTGAAAGGCATAGAAGGTGGATAATATCCGTGGATCGAAAAGAATGGTCGCCTTGCGCGAACGACCGTTTGTGCGGCAAACACTTTCTTGGAGGCAAGTGCGGCTTCCATTTCAATCTCCGTCCCGAGGCTTGCTTATGTGCTGGGAAACCGTTGTCTGATCGAGATCACCCGGATTTTGTTCCCGGGTGTTCGCGCACAACGCACCGGCCAACCGCTCGTCGGAGGCTCGTTACGCACGTGCTACCGAGCAGAAGGGGATGGGCGACAGAACGGCAGAGTTGTAGGCGTTACCGAAAAAAGTAACGAAATACGTCACTCGTTACTTGCAAATAAAAGGTACGCGTTGCTGAGCTACGTTCTCTAAAAATAAAAGGAACGCGTTACCGCTACCGATCAAAAGTAAGGCACGTTACTTCTGCGTTACTTTTTTAAAATTATGATTTAACACATTTTACGGTTTTGACGATACAGGTCATATATCAAGCAGAAGCTGAACATAAATACTTTATCTCTTTTTACGGTTTCACCTAAATACTTACGAGAAAAAACGCAAAGAAAACATGGCTTGACGCCTAAAACACGGAAACAATTGAAGTGTAATTTCTTTAAGACTTGGGAAGTAGTAACGACTAACGTAACTACGTTACTTGAAATAGTAACATAAGTACGTTACCCGTTACTGTGTCGAAAACGTAACGAGTAGGTTACTAAGTTACTGAAAAAAGTAACGCGTTCCTGGTAACGCCGTTACTTGTAACCTGTTACCGCCAAGATTGCAGAACGGACAAACCTTTACTGGTTGTAATGCCTTGTGGTCACGAGGGTATGAAAAATATCATACCTTGACTTGAAGACGCTCTGTGTATTTAATCAATTAATGAATACATACACTTCCGCAGACCCACAGTCTGCTGATCCCGCCGGCAGTGCGGAAACCGACTCGATGTAATCGTAGGCCTCGAGAGACTTGTAGGCCTGCACCGTGTCGGCCGTGAACTGACTTGGCGAAAACTAAATAAACGACGACCTGAGCCGTCGACTTCCGTGGCAGCAACTTTACGTCGGAAGTCCAGCAGGCCTTGTTTACGGCGTACGAATCATCGTAGGCAAGGCCGTCCACGCACAGTTTGTTTCGATACCGCTGCCGTTCAAGCTCGGGCAACGAGCTCAAATAGTCAGGCATAGCATACGACATACGTTATGAAAAAATACGACGCCCAAATAAAGATACAAGCGTCCGTACAACGTCAACAACGAGCGCACGCCGTAGAGCGCAATGGCGAAAACACGGAGAGCCGGGATGCTTTTGCCCACATAGCTTCTGCGCATGCGCGGCCTTCCGGCCGTGTTGGTAAACGGAGCCGCTCCGTGTGTCGGTCTATAAGTTCTGGTGGACTCAACTTTGGTTCAACAGCGAATTTCGGGCCAAAACCGAGAACCCGTCTTATATCATCCGGTATGGACACTTGACTCACAGATTGGACGTTCCCACGGGCCACCAGTTGCCTCTTCGGAAGACTGGCCCTGAGCTTCTGTAGTGCAAGCCGCCAAAGGAATTCCGTGCTGCATTTCACGATGTTAAAGAACTCCCGCAGACGGTGGTTGTCCCGATTTCCTTGGTTAGAGTCGCATAAAACAGCCCTCTACAGGTCCCTGTAGACGCGTGCCTGCCTCTGCCATTTAACTCGCAGGATTTTCATCAACCTTGTGCTGTGCCCAGCTGATGGCTCAAGAGTCCCAAAGAGCCTCTTGACTTCCTCAGGTGGATTCTTGCCACACATGCAAAACGACAAAGTACGGGCTTGGCATGTGGCGTGAATCAGAAGCGATACAACGGAGCATGGTTTCAACGAAGAAGATATAAAAGGGCCCGTTGTACAGGAAATAAATTTCAGTAGAGTAGATTCTTAGGCTAGTTGGTTTTTGAACTTGGAATACATTTTAGCGCTCAAAAACGAGGACAAAAAAAGAAGAATCAGACACCACAGTGCGCTACTAACAACTGATTTTAATACATGAAACGACACGTATATACCATCCGAGTTTCTCATATCGCCCCATCACTAGCCAACCCGATGCCAGGCCGCGTCATTGAGGAACGCACGTTCCTTGGCAAGTAGATCAATTGAGGCCACGCTGACACATGCTGCGGCAAGAGACACTAGAGCGGCAATAGACACTTTGCAATTCAGTCTGGCAACTTTGATCACTATCATCACCTCAGTGTATGGCATCTGTGCCAAATTGATGGAGGTCATCTTGAGGCTGATGGATAAAAAGTTTAACATACTATTTAGCGGAGAATATATGAGGACTGTACTTTCGATACCTCAGTACAACGCGACGCACGAGAAGACCTTCCCGGAAATATGTGGTGCCCCCAGAGACTGCTTTTACGCATTGTGACGTTCAAATGTACGGCACGTGAAATAATCCAAGAAGCCAAGACGAAGTAGACGTTGGTTTAACAATTCGTGATTCCAGGGCGCAGGAAAGCCGGAAGGAAAGCAAAACAGAGTATATGATTAAATTCTTTTTCGTTTAAGTTTTGCGTATATGCCGAGCTCCAAACGATCAGAAGAATCAATCTTGCCGCTACCAGGATATACGAAATGCTCGAGCCGGCACGAGTGTACATCTGAACACCCCCCCCCCCCCCCCCCCCCCCAATTTCTCTCGTTGCAAGGTCTCCGGGATTTTCCTGAAAGGTCTATTGGGTACAATGGCTGCATAAATGTTTATTTCTGAGTGCGATCCTATCAATCACTTGGCAACATTTTGGCTCTAAAGCCATTTGATGCAGAAATCTGATTGAGGGGCTTATGGATCGCTGCTTTTTTCGGGTCGCTTCTTATGCTCACACCATCGAAAGTGTAAAAAAAAAAAAAAGGAAAAACTATGAAATGAACGACAAACAAATTCTCATCTGTCATTGACGTGTGAAAGTGAAAGTGCCCGATAAAATAGTTTCCTAAAAAAATTGGGTTGTTTGTGTTTATACAGCCTAGAACCTGGTTCGCCTCAACGGGCGACGAGTCTATATATATATATATATATATATATATATTGATGCACGACCGCACGCCGGTACGATACATCGAAACCGGCAGGGGTGGCGATTGAAACCAGGATACTGGGTCCGGCAGCGCGAGCTTTCGTTCCACGTGCTCCGAGCTGGTGTGCGCTAGCCACGGTGGAAGAAACTCATTTAGGTGATGACTCTGACCACTCTTCCCGCGAGGAGCGAGCGACCAGATCGTGTTCGGAGCTAGCCTCGGACCAGGAGTAAGCTCCGCGCCGCCACGGAGGGCGCTGAGGTATGCGGTCCCTCCTCGGCGGCCACGGTGTCGGCGGCGTAGCGTGCTCGCCTTTTTGGTGGTGTGGTGGTGGTGTGCGGCCAGTGGCTGGCCTCATGTTTTGCTTTGATGCTGTGTCGATCACAGGTGCCACCATTGTGCACGAAGGTGAGGCTTAACCCGAAGAAGAAGAAGAAGAAGAAAAGGAAAAGAAGAAGGAGAAGAAGAAGAAAAAAGAAGGAAGAGAACACAGATTTAAGGACTCTGGCGACTTGGTGGTGGCGTGGCAGCGGTGAGGTACAGCGGTGAGGGAGGGAATGCGGGACCACCGCTGGGAGAAACAACCGAAGCGGTCGGTTTGGGAAGTATCCCATACTTGGGCGCCACCTATCCCCGTGCAAGCGAAGCGCGCTCGGTGCATCGAACAAAATGTGGCCGTCGCGTCGGACAGAAAGTTATCACCTAAATGCATTTCTTCCACCGTGGGTACAACAAGAAGCGGTGAGCGAGGGAATGCGGGACCCTCGCTGGGAGAAACAACCGGAGCGGTCGGTTTGAGAGTGACCCGACTCTTGGGCGCCATCTTTCCCCGTGCGAATGAAGCGCTCGGTGCGCCGAACATAATGTGGTCGCCGCGTCGGACAGGGAGTCATAACCGAATGTTTCTTCCACCGTGGTTGGTGCTAGTTCACTCTGCCACCAATCCCCCTAAAAAAAAAGTTTCTTGACCGTTATTAGTTTGCCAAAATTGAAACTGATTTCTCAACCGCCAGATGGCACTAGATTCTGAAAAGGGTCTATTCTGTCGCGGCGTTCACAAGTTTGACGGTACGAACAAAAATAAATATAAAATAATTGTTGAGTAGCCCGCCAACCTCGGAGATAATTAATTCTTTGAAAATTTTTGTTGAACAGTGTTTCCTACTTCGGCGATATGCGGAGCGCAAGTTCGTCTGCTTTTTGCGCAGGGGTTGCGATGATGTCAGAACGCCGAGGTGTCATTGGCTGATTGCAAAAAAAAAAAAAATAGTCGGTAGACTTCAAGGCATCTAGCATTGAGGTCTACCCACAATCCTTCCTATCAAAGCCAATCAGAACTCGGCGTCGTTCTGACGTCACCACAACTCCTGCACAAGAAGCAGACGACTTGCTCTCCGGATAACGACCTGAATCATGCCCCTGAATTTTGTCTGATTTATGGCGAAAAAAAAAAAAACAAATGAACGCAGAAAAGGCGATGTTTCTCGATTCTTCTTTTGGATGGGTGCTAATAGCTCATTGAAATAACAACAATAACGGAAAAACTACCCAGCCGCTTCTGCCAGTTTATAACTAGTCTCGACTGCACTCAGCTTGACCAAAGCCTCTATGCTTGTCCAAACTGGAGTGAAGAGGCTAAGCGCAGTGTTTTGAAGATGGATGTCGCCCTTGGTCACCGGCTTCCAGCGTTAGAAGGGAGTGCCCCGGATCTGCAACGAATACGGGCAGAGGTTAAAGGAAGGCACATCGACTAGTGCAGGCATGCCATTTATGTAAATTTTCTTGCATAAAAGGAATACGATGTGTGCATTGAAGTTTATTTTGTATATCACGACATTACTCATAAAATAAATGAGTAAGCACTAGGACTGTGCATCGGTTAAGAATATGTAACCGATTAATTTGTTATATTTCATTCATGAATAGGTTAATATTAATGAAAATATATTTTAATTAAGAGGTGATGCGAATTACGGATCGCAGCAAATCTGCTCCTCAAGTCTTTAATTTTATGTATATAATTTCGCAATACTTTAACAATTGTATCAGCCCTCACACTTAACCGATTAAGCCATTGTCTAATAACAAAAGTAAAGAAGCACACAAGAAAAATTACGCACTTCTTTACTGACGCCAAGTTGGCAGCAACTTGAAAAAAAAAGTTTAATAGACCGAACAAAGTTTTGCGGACTATATTGAACTTTCCATCCAAAGTGAATATCACTATACTGATTTTTCCTTACAGTTTCAATAATAACAGTACATACAAGCATGAGACTAATTTCTGCTAAAATTTAATTACGTTTCACCAGTCTTGTACACGTTACTAAAAAAAAGTAATCGATTACAACTACTATTACTCTTGGCTAAAAAGTATTCGATTAGATTACTTGATTACTCGACGGCAAAAGTAATTGGACATTACTTAAGGAAGTAATCGTTACTTTTCCGATTACTTTATTGTGTGAAGACACATCTTTAGCGCTCATAACAATGAACTACTTCCGACCTATATTTCACATTTGCACAAGTATTGAAGAAGAAAAACTGACCCCCTCTTCGTGGTCGTTGCACCTTCACAATGCGGACACAAGCATAGAATTCGTTTGAAGGCGTTTAATGATTTGGGCGTAAGCCGGTGTGTGTGTGTGTGTGTGGGGGGGAGGGGTGGAGCGGAGGGGGTTCTAGATCTTGTCAAGTTTGAGCAAAGGTTGGCGCTCAAAGTTTGCGTCGCTCATTTTATTATTCACATGTGGATGAGCTCGCATGTCATACAAAAGAGCAGCAGCTCCAGTATTTGAAACGGATCATGTGTAGTATCCATTAGCGGAAGAGATCGCCCCGACCACTTCTCAACTCGAAACATTGCTTGTCACAAAGACCACGTAGGGAAAATGGGGAAATGTTTCAACTGCCTTTCTTATATTTTGCATCCGCTTTAGGCATTCTTCGGTTCTGGTTCTCCTAGGGGCTGCGTGTAAGTACCCTAAGCAGGATTTTTTTATTTTTTTATTTCTGTGTGTGTGTGCGTGAGGGGGCTAGTTTGAACGAAGGACTCAGAAAGCTACATTCTGCATCCTCAAACATCGCCCTGAATGGCGTTTGTCATGCACTGTGGCTTCCCTGGGGCTTCCCACTCCCAGTCCCAGCTCGAAAAAAAAAACAAAAAAACGGACATTCCACAGAAACTGTAGATAGAAAGAGATTGACCTCGTTTCCTACAGCTCCGCAAAAATCTTTTTTTTTTCCGTTAAAAAAAAAAATTATTTTTGTCCTTTTATAAAAAAGGCGTGTTCCGGGAGGGGAGGGGGGGGGGGGGGGGTCCCGTGGGCAAATTGTAACGGTTACAAGTAATTTTATTACTTCAAAAAGTAATCAGATTACTCTTGTGATTACTGCCTAATAAAAGTAGTCAACTGATTACAAAATTACTCCAAAAAGTAATCGATTACAAGTAATTTGATTACTTGTAATGCGTACGGTACAAGTCTGCGTTTCACCTGTGAGCAGTGCAACCCAAACAATTTATTTACATTCGGCGGCAAGGGGTCGTACTGTGCAAAAACAAGCCGCCTCGGAGGAGTACAAGTCTCGCCAGCAATTCGCTATGTTACGTTTGACAAGCCCGTAAAAAAGTCCGGGTTTACCGATTCATCGGTGGTTAATGCCTTAATTGATTAACCGCTAGGATGATATATTATTTTACAACTTTAGTACATAGTGTTTTGATTGAGATTTCGTAATATCAAGCCCTTTGCAGAGTTACCTAACACATAAGCAGGCACGTAGCCACGATTTGGTTTCGGGGGGGGGGGGGGGGGGGGGGGAGGGGGGGCGGCGCCCATGAAAAAATGCTGAATGAGTGCGAGGGAGGAGAGGACGACCCAGCAAAACTGAAAATTTCGAAAGGGAGGGGGGCGGATCCCATGCCCCCCCCCCCCCCCCGGGCTACGTGCCTGCATATAAGCCCTAACAGAATTATATAGTATAAAAATGCATGATTATATTTTTCTATAAAATTAGCAAATAAAATCCCTGCTTTTAAGTTTATTACGATAGTAAAAGGTAAACATTAGGATGAAAAAAAAAACAGCACAGTGTGGTAGACACGAAAATGGGACCAAGAGCGTCTTACACTTAGCCTCGACGTTTATTTGTAATGGGCCTTATAATAATAATAATAATAATAATAATAATAATAACAAAAGCAAAAGCGTTTGTATCTGGGACGAGGCAGACAACAAAACACCATTATAAAATCCTTTATGCAAAAAAACATATTAGCAAAACCAATCATAATATCACAGAATGACCAAATCATGAAGTAACATAATTATTATTGTGCGAACATATGAATCCATTCACCTACATTCTTTTTTTACCCCTCGAACGGATGATAAATTAAACAACAAAGACTCTGGTAAAGTGTTCAATTACAAGGGTATGTAATGCCGTCTTTCTTTTTTTTTTTTTTTTTTTTTTACCGTATAGTATATGCTTCTTGCAAAGTCGCCATCGGCGTAAACAAAAATGCACTTGTACTTTCTTTCTTCATTTGTGTTTTCAAACCTTCCAGATGGAACACCAACCCACCCACACTTTGGCCTTTTTTTTAGGTCTTGCTTTAAAAAAAAAACACAGAAAACAAGAAATATATAAAAAATCGTAAGGGTGCAGGCGAGCTGGTGAATATTAACCATGTTGAAATAACCTGAGACTGGGGTAGAGAAGAAGCATCAAATCGTAGAAGGGACAGAAAATAGGCAGGACGACGTCTCAAACTCAGCTAACTTCATTTATTTTGTCCACCTCCTTATATAGTCCCAAACTCAAGGTCATCTCCACCAACACAAAAGGATGAAGTCTAAACAGTTGAAGCGCCACAGCCTTCGTCAAACGTTCTTGCATTGTTTGACGAAGGCTGTGGCGCTTGAACTGTTTAAACTTCATCCTTTTGTGTTGGTGGAGATGACCTTGAGTTTGGGACTATATAAGGAGGTGGACAAAATAAATGAAGTTAGCTGGGTTTGAGACGTCGTCCTGTCTATTTTCTGTCCCTTCTACGATTTGATGCTTCTTCTCTACCCCAGTCTCAGGTTATGTCAACATGGTTAAGAAATATATACACGACGTACAGAGAAGTGGCTCTTGGGTTGTTTAGAATGAGGACGGATCTGGATACGAATGGCAAGTGTGTTTTGTACAATACCTATACGGTTCATTTTCGTTGGCAATCTTATACCTGAGGAATGCAAATGTTCATTTCGACCGAACGTCTAAATCGGATGCCCCAAAGTACCTCGAAGCCGCGGTCGCACTTTTAATGCACCGTACGGAAGGAGCTCTTCGGACCCTGTCGGATTCCTGCGTCTTCCTCGTGGTCCTGTCTCGAATTGGTCGTACCGCCTGCAGGTGTGTTCGAAGAATGCTTCCAAGATGCTCGAGGCGTGCTCGCATATACTTCTCTCATCGTGTCTGTAGCGATACATCGTGTCTTTTGTACGAGATGGGAATTTGTAGCATCACCGTAGCCGCATAAACGGGGCTAGCAGTTACGATCGAAATTTATACGTATGCAGTGTACGTATCATGATAGTACGGCTGAAATCTCGACTCTGATGAATCCTCAGTTCAGCTTAAAACTTTACTTTGATTGAAAACCTCCACTTATTAATCGGAAAAAAAAAAAGAAAAAGATTGAGTTTTGCTCAAAGAATTATCAGAGATAGAAAGTTTTTTTGTTTCGTTTTTTACTGAAAGTTTTAGTTCAGCTTAGTTTTTGGACAGAAACGTTCGTTGCTTTCACATTTCCCTTTGACTTCGGTAAAAACCGAGGCGAAGCTTTGAAATAAATATGAACCTCGAATGTACTTTCAAGAATGTCTGGGAGCTTTATTTATATCTATTCGCATGCAGGGGGTCTGCACTCGGGGCGTGAACTGAACCCAGACCCACGTCGTGCAGCAGGCAGGTGGAGCTGGTTTTTTTGTCACACGATGAACTCGTATTGAAGTGAGTAATTCGAGACAAGCTATGCGAAAGAATTCGTGTGACGCGCAGTGGACATCGACGAACGAGGTGTGGGCAGAGCGACGAAGTAATGGAGGCGACGGCAGTACCACTGACAGACATCGAACGACAAATTCGATAGCAGCGACTGATGTATAGGGTCGGCCCCATGCGTGCCGCTGTAACTCGCGAAGCTCGGGCTCCGAGGTGGCCCGCGCATCATCGGCGTGATAGCGCGAGGCCGGGGGCGAGCGAGAGGCGTCCGGTCTCGAAAAGGGTTGCCCGTGCGCGAGAGAAGGAGGAATGCGTTTAGCTCGTGTGGCGGCACGGACAGCCTGGGGCCCCGGCGGAGATGCGCGCGCCGGTTCCCCAACTGGCTTCTTTACGAGCAACTTGGCCGCTTTCGGAGTCACGCATTCCAGCAACGGGTGGAGGCGCCAGGGGGCTCAATTGGCACCCCCCCCCCCCCCCCCCCCCCCTCGGCCGGCATTCAGGGATGACAAGCGGTCGTCGTAAATTCTGTCATAAGGAGCTCGGAGATTATAGAACAGGCCGCACTCGGATTGCCCGTTGTATAACGCCGTCGGTCGGCGACTTCAAAGCGGCCGCGCCCGGGCGGTGAGGAGAGTGGGCAAAAGGGAAGGGGAGGTCCCGCTTTCTCCTTTATTTCATTTCTCTTTTTTTTTTTTTTTTTTCGGCCACTTCCAGGTTTCGGGCTCTCGGCCGCGCGGAGTCGAAGAACAATGGCCGCGCTCTGAAGGGCCCGGTCGTGTCAGCACCAGCTGAGCCGTCGACTGGGCTGTGGACAGACATGTGTAAATGTTCGCCGCCGAGTACCGTCAAGTGCACTCCGTCCCTACGACGACCTTCTCTACGGGTGGCTCGCAGGCAGCCGAGGCCCGGCGGCTAACTGCGTCCGAGAAGAAAGGAGGCGGCCCACGCACGTCCTTTGACTCTCGAATTAAGCTGTTCGCTTCTTTCGCGTCCAGTGTCATCACTCAACCTGACAGACATCGTCGGCCTCGGGGCGAACGAGATGACGTTGTATACCTCAATTTTCCCTGAGCTTGACATGCTGCCAAAGTGTGTCTGAAAGCGTGGACGAGTAGCTGCATGAATGACTTAATAACATTTTGGACACACGGCCCGCGTTTTTGAACGCGTTGTATGTCCGTCACTCCGGTATATACAAATCGCGGAAGTCATATTTTATTTTAACAATAATGTAGAATAACACACACACAAAAAAAAGAAGGAACAAAAATACCACGATGCTTCCATGTGAAGAGATTGAATACTACCAGAATCGGCACACAAACTCTAGGTTTTGGGTATTCCCGTGGGTCCGCAGCTTTTTGGGTCTGCTGGTGTTCTTAGCAGCTTTAGCGGGTGAGGGGACACAATTTGCTGCTTTTGGAAACGAATTCTAGACTTTTGTGAAATGCAAAATGCGCAATATAGTTTTTTTTCTCTTTTTCTAAGCATTAGTGATTGTTGGAGAAGTTAGAGAAAAACTAGCAAAATCCACCACCTCAACTCGCATCCAAAACGTTCGGTCGCCTGATCTGGTGCAGGTTGGATTCAATCAATGTTACAAAAAAAGAAAAAAAAAAGTAGGGTTTTGCATTACTTATTAATTTTTATCTGATTGATTACTTAATCAGTGAATTCGTGTAATCTGAGAGCTGATACAAAGATGAGGCACTGCGATAAAATACAATTAAATCTGAGAAATTGAACTTGTTCCTATTCGCAACTATAAGTGATGGTGGTACCTCGGCCTGAGAATCGCGCTTCCTATCTCCTGGATGATTGGCCTCAGAATAAAGGTACTTGATGACACTTTCCCGTCTTGGAGGTATGCGGTAAGGCTGTTATACCGCTCGTATTTCGCAATATTAGAATAACTTACGTGCCGCAGAACCAACCTCGTACTGCTATTATAAGACGATCATCATCCCGATGACAGCCATTTTGATGGGAAAGTGAAAGTTGCGAATCGCCTAAGGATGCGGGAGCACTCCACAAATAAACCTTCAAAATTTATTAAAGGGTTCTGGAGGCAGAAGTTGATGAAATGACAAAAAAGAAATGCATACAAGAATTTTCTTGAGTACTTCGAACACTAGATTGTCCCACGTGCTCTATTTCTCATGCAAATATAGGTGCAGAAGGAAAAAAAAAATCTTGCTCTTGGGTACTGTGAAACATGGCGTCCCAGAAACAAAGTCTCTCCTGTGATGAATTTTTTTAATGGGACCATGAAATTATCTTTCTGCTTCTTCCTCTTTAGCTTTCCACCTTAATTCAAAAGGGAAATAGAAAAAACAAAACAAAAATTCACGTTGTCGTAACGCAGTATTTCACCGAATGCGATGACTCCAAGCTTTCACCGTGGTTTTTGAGCACCACCAAGGAATTTGTCTTCCGCAAGTGATGATAAGGGCTCAACGGCACTCATTGGCCACGAACGCGAATCCAATTATTCGTCGACGGATTGATTGTTGACGAGCACATACGTCCGAGTGACGCTGTGGTCATGTCCAATGTCGGAACCGGGTTCGGCTGACATTCTTGGCAACGTTGGTTCTTTGGCACTGCGTCACAGTGAAAAGGCGGAGAGCATTCGAAAGAAAGTAGGTAACAAATAGTCCGGTAAAAATCTTGTAGTGAAATTTTTGCTCTGTACCCTCGTGCAGTAGTTAAGGTTTTCAGCCCTCTAAACGATATGCGATTAGTAAAATCCCGATCTAAAAATGAAATATTCCAGCACAGAATTCCTTTCATGGTGCCTTTAATATCGAGTTTGACAACGACGAAGATAATTCCTGTAACAACCCCATGAAAGGGTTAAAGTCTTACTAATTAGTCTTACTAAATAAGTAGTGTATTCATCGATTAGTCGGTAAGTTAATCGATTTATTTCACAACCTTGGAAAATTGGAACCACTGAAATACAGCGTCGCATGATCGCGCCTCAGAGAACCGAGTGTTAATTCCTTGGCTCTATTCTCACCTATGCCCGTTTTGATCTGGATGAGCACCGGCGACCGTCTGTGGCCGTATAATCACAACTGGGTGCTGCAGAGCCCTGCGTTTTTGCCCATCATCTACTTCTTTTTGTGTTTTTTCTCGCTTCTTTATTTTGTTAGGCAAAACTCACACGAGCAGTCGTACTGCACTGGCTAGGAGAAGCGGATGTCATTTGAAGCCAGACTGATTTCCATCTGTCTAACAGCCCTGTTTTACGGGAAATCCATTATTCCTCAATTTTTCAGAAATCTCCGGCATGACAACACTTGGCTTAAAGTAATTATTGTGCCGTGTGTATGTTTATACGGCGGGAAGCTAGTCATCCCCAATGGGCGTTTGCTATCTCCGCTGTAGATTACAAAATTTTGGCAGTGCAGCACGACTGCAGGCCATGTGCCGACTTGAACGTGCATCACGCTTTAGCTATAAACGACTGCAAGCCGGTGCGGCGATCATCTGGGGATTCTAAACAGGAAACACCATGAAAAACACCGACCAGAACGTAAGCTGTCCTCCAACCGTGTAAGCACAGTTCCTTATTTTTTGCACGCCGCTAATGCGGCGCGACATTAGCTACAAACATTTTGACGCAATCTAGTCTTTATACTTGTGACGTCATGGTATGTCTTACCCTTTGCCGAGACAAAATCTCATCGCGTAGAAGGAGCACGATCGAAGTTCCATGGTCAAGCACCGCAACGCGTGATCAAATGGGTATAAAAGTAAAATTTGTCGTTAGATGTTTGCATAGCGTGAGGTTAGTCTGCCAGAGTTTTTGGCGACATTGTTACCCGCAAGTTTGCGGGAACAGTATTGTTGCTAGCTTGGGGTTTTTAACGTGCATCGCGAAGTATGGTGATGCACGACCGCACACCTCTACGATGCTCATCCAGACGCACAAGGTGTGACAAACAATGAGCAAGAGCACTCGAGAAAAGCAAACAAAGAAAAAAAAAAAAGACACGAAGTTGCACGCTAATGATATTAAACGCCAGAGTTAAGAAATTCCCAGGGTTCGTGACAAAACCACGTCGCGACACCGTTATCGCAGGCTTTGACGTGAACACCTGTATGAAATCGAAACCAGATGAAGCTGGCAGAGCTATCGCAAATATCGGCATTCAAATGGGTAACTTTCAACCCACACATTAAGCTTCGTGTTGTGTCCATGACTGGCCGATTTTACTGGCACGTTTTAGTTTCACACCTCATGCCATTGTGGAATCGCTATCCGTACACCGAACTATTTAGGCTGAGACGCGCTGACCACAGCACATCCGTGCTTGAGTTATTCGTCACGGAGATAGTTTCATTCGGGCCATTTGCTTTGCCTGATAGACGAATATTTAACAAACGCCCTACTCGCTGACATCCTAAACACACCTCATTACCAACCGTTCTTACACATAGCGAAAAATAAACCTGTTTATAAACAACGGGCATTGTTGGAGATTGATCGGGTTGTGAAGTGATCTTGGTTGCTGATTCTCTCTACCGAAATTAGGCTGATTCGCAAACTACCGCGACTATTCATTCGACTTTATTTTTTTACAAACGTGAGTTAACACACTGAAAAAACCCGTCAAACGCAAACGGCGTCCCTGAACGTTAGGCAGCGTGTAAAACGATCACAAATCCGTGTTGTAGGCATCCGTTTTTGTCACCGTTGTCGCATTCGGTAAGGGATGAAATCTGAATCTCGACAAGCAAACCGAGGGAGGCTCAAGATGGTCCGATAGCCGCAACCAGGATAGCGCCGCTCGTAGCTGGCACTTCCGTCCGCGCCGCTGACAGTCTTCACGACCGTCGGAAGTCGGGGGTGCAGGTTTCGTCGGCAAAGCGATGCGTTCGAGCGCGCGAGACGCAGGGGCCGCTGCATAAAACGTTCGCCGTCCCGAGCAAGGCGTGGAATCCGGCGACGCCGCTATTTAGAGAAGTACTCTTGTAGAAAAGTTGGTGGGGCCCGCGCGTCAAGCGGGTCATGAAAATGATACGGCCTGCCACTGATACGTGCCTCGACTGCCAGCGGCTACACGCGCCCGATGACACGATAAGTCTTGCATGCCTTGTTTAGCTTCACAAACTAGGCGTAATTCAAGGCGAAGCCTCGTCCTAGACGTGCTTTGCATTCATCAACTGTAGCAACGTTGTCGTTGCGTACGATTCCTAAACAAATATAATCGTGTTTCTATTTTTGTTTTTTTGTTTTTTGACACAGGAAGTTGGATATTGAGATTCAAGTGTACACAGCAGCGGATACCTTCCTGTACACACGGCAGTTTTTAGAATGGTTACTTTCTTCTTCTTTTTTTTTTCCCTCGAAGTTCGGTTTTACAAATGAGAAAAACCCTATGTAGTTCTTCGTTTTTGTTTCTTGCAACTTTTATGGCTGACGATGTGAAGGTTTGGGGGATGTATACATTCCATGGTGGGATGCGGCGTGTTTGATTTATGGGTGCGGACGGTGGGCTGGAAAAATGGAAAAGTGGGCTGGCGGAATAACTTTTCTGCCTTGAGGCCCAGTAGGAAGGAGCGGGTGACGTAATGGAATGCACAAAAAAAAATGCTCTCTCTTTTCTGAGAAATTTAGCGCGCACATCTAAGACCCGTTCTCAAAGTCAAATACGTGCTTGTTTCTACATCGTTTACTTTAAACATACGTCGATGTCTTGCCTGAATGCACGAATGAATCCTGTCTATAGTTGTGTTCAGAAAAAATAAAAGAAAGAACAAGTAAAAGAAACATGGACGAACTGACAAGAAACAGAAATCAGAACCCTACCACAAACGGAAATAGGTGATATGTAAATGAGTTAATATCGCGGATCATGTTAACAGTTGCTTCCCGTTAGAGAGACTCGGGTAGAGCGATAAGCGATCTTATTATTATCGAATTAGAAGAGAAACGAGTATTGCGGCTGACCGCTTTGGAAGTGATTAAAAAATGTAAGTCGTTTCAGCTTAAGCCCAGACGCAGCCGACGCTCCGAGGTAATTGTACCAATCCAGCAACGTCAAAAGCACAAGTCACCAGGCCTTTTCTGTTTATGATTGGTTCAGCGATGATAGAACACGCGCAGAAACATGACGAACTCCATGATAATGCGCTTTTGACGCTTTCTGATTGGTTCCATGCGCTCGTAAACTCGGCTGCGTCTGGATTTAACGTGAAACGACGTAGAGAGCAACTCAATTTCCACACGAGAACACATCCGTTTATTAAAGTGGGATTAAGACGAAGGAGAAATCCGCGAATCCGAGGAAGGATGTGCGTGACGTGAGCTGCTGCAGCGGGCGTACTTCCCTCCTCTGTTTCGTCTTTCGTACGGACGAGGTGCCGGTGCAAGGGATGTCGGCGTTAGCATTCGACTTTAGCGGTCTCTGCACTTAGCACCAACGCTTTAAATGACGGAATAGCATTAAAGGCAAACTGTTTCACCGCCAAACCGTTATATGTGCCGCTCGAGCTTCCCCTCAAAGGTTCTCGGGTGACATCACTGAAGTCGAAATGGAACCTTTCCGGCAGCAGTGGCCCAAACACGTATTAATTCAAAGGATAAAAAATAAAAAAATAAATATTTCGTTAGATGTCTAGACAGCGGGAATTTGGTCTGCAAAAGAATGGCACGAGTAATAGTCACCTCATACTTTATATCTAAAACCAAGAGGTAAGAGAAAAAAAATGAGAAGGCGCACGTGAAAGAAAAGAAGAAGTGACAAGAAACAGTCACGCTATAGTCGGCGCGAGACAACAGCGGCCCCAGTTCGTGGCCACTGCTCGAACGTATCGAGGGGATCATGGGCGCCTCGCTTCGCCAGACCTCTTGAACCAGGTCTTTCGGCGTGAGCATCGAGAAAACCGCCAGCACGAGTGCGTCCGACACAGGTGGGTCTGAACGGAGGCCTACGACCTCGCAACTGAACTCCGGCGGTTCTACCGCATCACCCTGCCCAGCCCACGCGCGTGCCGCACCGTCGAACACTGTCGAGACCGACGACATTTTCCGTCCCAAACATTATAATATAAAGCACTCCTTGAGGAATTGCTTTCCTAACCTTCAATTGCTTTCTTAATCTTCACGCTTCAATTTCTCTGAAAGAAAAATAAGAACAAAACATTATTTTTCTTGTCGCGAAGGAGTGGCGCTTATATACAGGGTGTCACAAAAGAAAATTTACACGGTCTTTTTTACCGCAAAAATAAACTAAGCGTCGCCGAACGCTCATTCTCCGCCCAGGTAGAGCTAGAGGTCACAACCAGATGCCAAAGTTTCAGCCCGATCCGATAACTTAATCAAAAGTTATGAGTGATTTTCTGAAAATTTCCATGGGAAAATGGAGCCCATTTTTGCCCGTTTTCGGTTTCTGGTGCCATAGAGCCCCATGTGTTTGAAAACTCCGTCGGCCGCCATTTTCCCATTGATTTTTCAGAAAATCACTAATAACTTTTGATTAAGTTATCGGATCGGGCTGAAACTTTGGCATCTGGTTGTGACCTCTAGCGCTGCCATTGGGCGGAGAATGAGCGTTCGGCGATGCCTAGTTTATTTTTGCGGTAAAAAATACCGTGTAAATTTTCTTTTGTGACACCCTGTACATATCTATATCGTAATATTCGAACGCGTTTTGCTCTTTTTTGTCATTTTGAGGCATCTTCACAGTTTATGCACAAGAATACTTTCCTCTTAACATTTTCTCATGATAACCAAATTTGGCATGAATAAGTTTGAAGATATGTAGAATGTAACTATCAAGCTTTAATTAGAATGTATATTTTCATATTTATAAAACTTAAAAAAAAACTTTTATTAGCCCTTTGAAAATGCCGTTTTTGCGATTTTCATTTCTTTTAAGATAACACAGTTCTCATACACATTATTTTGTTGTTCATTGCACTCAGGGGTTTAAAAGGAGCAAAATGGCCTATTTTAAAATGCTCTTTTAAGTGTGTTGCAATGCCCCAGGTGCACGTGAAATCATTTTTTTAGGTGAATTCCATTCATAACATGAAAAAAAGAGGCTATATCAAAACTAACATCCGATTTACGCAAAGAATATCACAATCTATAAACGGTAAATATTTAATTCAGTTATCATACATATTAGTGAAAAAAGGTTCGAACAAGACGGAGACGATCGAAGGCATACATACGACAAGGGCTGGCGCAACTTCTAACTGATTTGTTGTTACAGGAAACCGAGTATACACAGTATACATATATACCGTTTTTTTCTTCTTCTACGTCTCCAAAAACAAGGTATTAATTGACAACATGACACATGCGGTTGTGTCGTCTTCGTCCTACATTTTTATTCTTTCTTCAATCTTGACGGGAAACAAAGGTACCCTTTTTCTGCCTGACTCTTTTCAGGCAGGTAAGAAAGGTGTGCCTATGTGTAGTATTGAGGTTTGGTATCATGCGAAGGCGATGAACGCCTTTTCTTATTCGTTGTCTTCGCTTCAACTTTTTGCTCGTTTCATATTTAGCATGTTTTGAAACTTTACAGACTCGAGCAACATGAGTGATGACAATTCGGACGATGGGAACGAGGATTCCAGTCACTTTGGCAAAAGGTACAATGATTTGTTCTTCCCTAAAATATCAAAGCCTATATTTTTATATAGGGTGTTTGGTTTTACTTCAAACAGTTTTCACAAAAAGTGGGTGGGAGTTCGACGAGTGCCGTCGTCATCTTGTATTTATCAGGCTCGACCGACATAAGATGAGGTGATATTCGTCATGGTAAGCTGGCTAATTAACTATAATTTGTTAATGAACTTTTTATTATAGGTTTTAGGGCATATGTTGCAATTGCAGTATTGACGGCAATTACTATTAGAGGCCAGACATATTGAAAAAATGTGCAGAATTTCATACGTCTTTGAGATATTGATAAATTTTCACGTTTTCTAGCCTCATTTAAAAACTGCGCTCAAGCCCATGCGCTCGACGACACCTAGAAGAGTGATGCCGTCGTTTCAGTCACGTCGTCACTCGTGTCGTCGGCGCACTCACCAAGCAACGTTACAAAAGTAGTTCAGTTGTGGACCCCCCTCACCACCTTCAGTCCGCCTGCCGTCGTTTGAAGCACCATCTAGAGTTTCATTTCGGCACTGTATGTTCCTAGAGTACGGTGAAACGCCCTCCAGACGCTGTGCTTCAAAACATGTGCATTCCATAGAATACACGGCAGCTACCATAGCAGCCATCCTCAAAACGATGGCGCGTCGAACGACTGAAGGCGGGCCGGGGGGGGGGGGAGTTACCTTGGTACTGTTTGTGGAAGCAGCGTCTATGGGCATTTCCGTAACTCAGCTCATTTACTCGCCTTGCCACCAACGACACGTTGCCGTGAAAATGACGACACGATTAGAACGACGTCATTCTTCCAAGCGTCACTGTGGGGCAGGGCTTGCGGCGATCTTTTGGCGCTCAATTTTTAACTGGGGCGAAAAAAAAAGAACTGGAAAATTGAATATTTAAGTTAAAAAAAAAGAACTATTAAATTTTCGCAATTTTTAAAAAAAAATTTTTTTGTCTCTAATAGCAAGTTCCCTTAATACTTCATTTGCACCATGACCCATAAAATACACAGTTAGAATTAATTAGGAGATTTCAGTTCATTGGCCAACTTATTATGACGATTATTCCTTCATCAAATGTCCGCCGAGCGTGATTAGTATATGGTGAAGACTGCACTCATATAACTCTCACCCCATTTTTTTTTTAACAAAACCTGTTCGAATTAAAATCAAGCACCCTTTATACCTTATCCCATTTTATCATAGTTTGATTTCGAGCACATGTTTTCAGACAAGCTACCTGAAGTTTCGTGCAGGTTTCAGAAGCGGTTTCTTTGGTTTTCTTAGACTGAGGCCTATACGCATGTGAGTGTGCTATATGTTGTATTGTTTTTCTGCACGCATGTACTGACGCGTTTCTGCACGCTCAGCACGTGACGCAGTTTATGTTGTTAGTTTTTAAAGGAGTTTTTACAGAAAGGAACGGAAACACGGCACTGTTCGTTTGACTAGTAATCGCAGTTACCTCCCATTTTAGCCACGCAGCAAGCTATGATTTCACCATATTACATGATAAGTTTGGTTGAGGCATGTGCCTTTCGAAGGGCCGCCCCATACAAAACTTGAAAGCAGACATGCCAAATTTTTATATAAGCACATCCAAATAAGTTTAGTAATTTCATTACATTCCTAATAACACTTTCTAACTAAACCATTCAACCGAAAGGGCCCCTGAAATGTGAAAAATAAACTGATCGTTATATCTCCCGCGCCAGATATGGTACTGCAACAAGTACTTTTCGAAGACGTCGCACTTTTTTTAGCTTCGCTTCTACTCCTTGTGGGGAGAGAAAGACAGTACGAAAGAGAGAAAGATATACCATATTGCGAGCATTTGGATAAGAATGAAGAAAGCGCGCTGCAAAGCTCGTGTGTTCCCTAAATATAGATATTTTCTCTCGAACGACCAATCAACCATGCATCTCTAGAGGCCATTTATATCCGTTATTAGCAATATGTACAATATAGGGGAATATTTAATATTGGTATTTTTACGTTGTCTAAACCTCGTTTCGAAGAAAAAATCCAGTCAACTTTTTTCTTGAAACATGGTGAAGAAATTTTCATCTTTCTTTAAAAAAAAGGAACGTGAAAAAAAAAAAACGCTACATATTTAATAAACACCTGAACTGTGAAACCGGCAATCTTATTTATTTCACGTTATTGCATCTCTATACGCGCCTGGCATCGAATTTACCAACTCAGCTCTTAAGGACTCCAGACCGCTGAAGTTTCGGGGGGGTGCCTGCATTCGTCCGTATTATATCTTCATAAACCGCCATGTGTACTCCAGGGTAGACACTTCAAATATTTTCTGAGCTCGTGACAGGTAGACTCTCCGTCAGACTGTGGTGGGTTGTACATTTTAATACCGAAACCAAATAAGGGCTAGAGCTACAGCCCTCCCCAGTGTAAAAAGCTGCATCATTAGGGCGTTAAATCAACTCGGAGCGACTTATTTTTGTTCAACAGGGAACCTTTTGTATATTGAAACGGAAACTAATCGAGATGAAGAACATCCTAGAGTGGAGACGTTTCTTGAGATTATTTCTCATGTAATAATATTAATAATCGTTTATTTCACCATAAGATTTTGACATTGATGTAGACATTGATGTAGACACTAAGATGTAGACATTTCTGTGCGACTAATGTCTCATATCTTGAGTCTTCTGCCCACGATCGCTCGAATATGCGCTCACCCGTCGATATAATGATGCATAAATTGTTTCGCAAAATGCTTGCAGCTGGTGGAACTTTGTAGACAAAATTTCTGACTGATTGCGTTTAATTTGTGTTTTTTAGAACAAGAAAAACGATGGCAGAAAGAGTTCATCTCATTTGTTGAGGGTTTATTTCATTTGTCCATACATTTATTTGGTAATTATATAACCGCTTGCAGGCTAGGTCGCTATCGCATTCGTACATCGTCATCCAGCTTGTGATGGACGTTCAGTACTGAGGCGCTTCTCCCTCATTAGCAGCAGTAGTAAGATTTGTTGGATCAGTTGACTTGACAATGACGGGGGGATTTAGTGCTGCATGGTTGAGTGATAATCGTAGCTTCACTTGAAATAAAGCCGTGAATACTGTTCTTTGTTAATTTAATTATTCATTCGCTATCGTCATCCCACTCACTCATTGTGCTTTCGGTGACGTTCTCAAGATTGCTGGATGGCTTAGCAAATTCACCGTCGGTGTATGTTGAAATCGTTCACCATGCAGTATGCAGGAGGTTATGCTTATACCCCAGCGCTCCTGTTGTGGTAAGATGCGTAACAATAACACAACTGGGCTCAATTTGGCCCAGCAGACGGCAGAACCACTGTTCAAATTTGTTTGAGTTCATTTTCTCGTGGAAGTTTTTCTTCTTTGGTGTACCGAAGAGGCATCCGGGAACAAAGCCTTCTCACTGCCTGTGCGAGTAACAGTCACTCACCATAATAATAGAGCGCTCAAGAAAACGACGACAAGCGAAATGAGTATTAGACAGGACAAGCGCGCTGTGCGTGTGCTGTGTACTCCATTCACCTGAACCAATTCGCCCAAATCGATGCTTTGACATTCCAGCCTTCTCCGAAGGCGCCTCGAGTTCGGTACTCAGTCCACACATAAACGTGTGGCTTGCTGATCTCACGTTGATCTCAGTTAATACGTTCACAATTGGCCGGAGTTGACCCAAGTCTTATCTTGACGATAGATTTTGCGCTTCTTGGATCTGTGATTCGAGATCGGTCCCAGGTACCGTCGTCTCCCGTTAAGGATGTCCTCCTGAGTTGCGGTTACGTTTAAACTTCTCGAAGCCCAGGTCTCTCAGTACCCAACAAAAAGCAGACACAAAGCACGCGTCGTCTTCTCTGAGGGATGTGGCGCACTCCTTCAGCGTTGGGGTCTCACCTCGACGGAAGAACTTGTGCATGCAGGTTCTCACAGTCACCAGCACGAACACATCGCCGTTAGCCACCCTCCTCCGCAAACCACGACCACTGTTCGGGCGCATTTTCAATCACATTCGCATAGCTTCGTTGCCTAGCAAACAGAGCTAACGCTAACGCCTGTCGCACTGGCAATAACATGAACAACTTAATCTGTGTTGTTTTCTCGGAACTGCTTGTCCGTCGACGAATAGTCATTTAGAATGCATTATCTCGTCTGGCCATATTTATCTGACTTGACGAAACAGTTCCGCTCACATGAATCTGGAACTAGATAGAGAGAGCAATTTCAACTTCGGGTGACAGAACCGACACCATCGCTCAAGCAACTGAAGCTACCATTTTAGTACGTTGGACTTCAGTGATTGGGGGCGGCTATGAAGAACCGACCCTTGAGTATCGTGGTACGTTGAAATTGTACTTTCTTATTAGGAGCATCCCTAATTTATATTTCCGGATATAGTAAGTTTCAATGCGTTGAAAAAAAAATTTTCTGATGGCGAACTTTTAAAAGACTAATTTTCAGAGCGGATGAATCTGTAAGACGGCGTGTGGTAGTATGCACGCAGCAAGCAGGACCCTCACTTTTTTCTTGAGGTGACAGCGACTATAGTATGTTCATAAACTAGCAAACTTGGCAAGCAATATATTTTATTTTTATTCACAGTGTAGACATGAGGTTCGTGATATGCAGCTTCAAGTACAAAAAGAGGTGAGTACAAAAACTATGTCCAGGGGATAAGGTTACCAATTTATTTATACCTGTGCGTTCTTGCGCACAGGCCGTGCGGGGAACAAACGAATTTGAATTTTCACAACCGCCTGTCTTGCATTTGCTTTTCCCATTGGCAATGAAGTAAGTTGACCATCGCGCATGCTGCTAAACGATCTTGTATATAGGTAAATTAGGTGTCGGTGTGCCTCAAAACTAAGTTTTGGAATTCGATAAAAAAAATCAAATCCTTTCAGAAAAATTAGAAACAAAAACGTAATTGAAAGACGCCTTTCTCGGTAGATTGGGGCCACACGTATTTGTGTTTGTCATCACGACCCATCGGTTCCGATCGTTTAGGAGCTAACATTATTTCGTGCCATTCTCACATCATTTCATTGTTCGTGTCGGGAAGACATGAGCTCTTATATATATGGAAACAACCGAAGCTATTCAAGAGGTGATTTCTTTACTACATTCGAAGTTTCGTCCGGCCGCGTCGTTTCAATAGTTCAATTTCAAAATCGCGCGCCGTCTAGTATCTGCTGCGCCAATTATACGAGCCCGCCATTGTTTGGGGACGTACACGGAGCATGGATCGCGCACGAGGGCTGCGTCAGCGTTCGGCGAAGACTCGGATTTAATCCCACACTTCGTGCCCAAGAAATTGCGGCCGCCAATGTTGCTCGATGGAGTTATTAAAAGGATCTATTCCGAAACATGATCTCATTATATTTGAGGACGGGACATGTGATAAAGAGCGAGTGAACGAATGTATTATAAGCGGCTATTTATACATGCTCCGCTCTTCTTCCACGGTAAAGGTACTGGCTGTTTATTGAAGTTAACCTCAAAGGAACCGTAAATAGTTGTTTACGGTTCCTTTTGCATATATAAGTAGCCGCTTATAATCAAAAAAGAAAAAAAGACTACAAAACTAAAAAAAAAAACAAGAACAGGCAACAATTACTCATAAAACGCGAGCGCCTTCCATTTGCGTGGAAATGAGAACAACCATACGTTTTCGCCCATACACAGAAAGTTCCCCCCATTCAAGATGGTGACGCCCGCGTAGAAAAGGTGTTTTTCAAGCACTTGTGGTCATGATAGTATTGAGCTTTCATGGGCCTACTACTCGTGTCTTTGGTGCGTTTTTTTGTTTGCAGGCACCAATTTGACATTTCACAGCGGCACGCCTTGCCCCCAATGGATCAAATCCTGGCAGGGCTGAATGACGACGCGGAGACCAGATTTTTCGGCATGCGTTCCGCTAGTCAATTCTTACTCCTCCTTATGTATAGCCTTCTGCCATTTGTCTTGGGAATCGTCGTAGCGCGGTTCTATATACTGCAGCACCGAGACCACAGTAAGTTGTTTCACAGTTTTACCATTTTTAATAGTAAAAAAAAAAAAAAGCACAGCAGGTACAATGATCATTGTTATTTTTTTTATAGCACGTGGCTAACGCACCGTGGAAATAGCTGTTTTCAAAATCTTCTTTTGCAGGACGAACGGAGCAACGCTTTTAAGCGCAGGTTATGGGGAGGTTTAGCTGATCCGTTTTGTCGTCACGATTTTGGTGTCGAATAGATTGCGGCGCCACTCGGAAGCATACATTGAGGCACGCACCCGCGTCCCGATCGCGGCACCACAACGCTCTGATATACAGTCGAATGCTCTCAGGTTTCCATAACTGAAACAAATAGTAATCCTGTTCTTGTTATTGTTTTACCTTAAAACGTCGTTACGGGATGTTTTTACAAATAATGCTATATAAATGCCACCACTATTTCTTACATGAGATCATAATATGGTGATAATCTTGCCCTAGAATCGGAAAAGCCTTTCTCAGTGCTTCTTATTCGTAAAAGTAACCGTTGGCAAATATTTTCCAATAAAATGAAGATGCTAACAGTTCGTCGTCTTTGAGAGCGTCAAATGTTTAACAGTTCTAGGTCAGTGAAGTGTGCTTACATACTCATTTTAGGTAAAATGTGCCGCAGTTCCACTTTTAAAACGGCACATCCCTTAGCAAAAAGAGGCCGTACTTCAAACGAAGGTGAAATATATTTAATATGAATATTCGTTTTGTATTTATTCTGTATTATTTTGGCCGCATACGAGATACGCGCGTAAGGTATTCAAAATACATTATAAATATGAATCAAAAATATTTTAGATATACCAAAAATATTATCCCTTCACACTCAAGATGCCATTTGTGCATTAAAAACCGGTTACACAATTTTTTTTTTCGATTTTGTCAGCATATGGTGTCCCTGTGGTATTTGAAGGCACTACTAAATACATCTCACAAAGCTACATTAGAAACGAACACAAACGCAAACACCATGACGCACTGAACATCTCATTCACAATCCCGTTGACTGCTCTAGAGCCTTATATAGCCTACATATTGAAGGTAATCATTTTTTCGGTGACCACCTCTGCGCTTATTAAGGTTCCAAGTATTCGACCTTCCCCTCAGGAGTCTGTCAAAGGAGAAATAGTGTTTCGAAGTTCGTGGACGATATCTCTTACTAAAAGGCATTGGTACAACTAATAACAATTTGGCGCAGTCCCTAAAACAATACCACACAAACGGCTCATAAAATACATGTTATTGCTTCTCTGCGTAGCACCACTCAGGACGAAGCGAATCAAGGCAGTTTCTTCACTTTAAAATACTGTAAACGACTTTATTTTCGTGAGGACCTAATTCTTGCAAAGTTCGCAAATCGCCTACAATTCCGAAAAATAGGTCCCGTGAACAATTCCGGCAAAATGTAAAAACATTAAAATCTATATTGCGATCCCAGCGCGTCGCGAAAATTAGAATTTGCGAATTATTCAAAAACTCCAACTTTGACGTAAATCGCGAAATATTGAGCCCGCGAAAAATAAATATTTTACAGTAGTTGTTTTGCCTTTCCTTTTTAGTAGTTGACTATTTAATATGGTAGTTAATGTCACTATATTAAAGTCACTATTCACATCACGTACAATGGTGAGTATACACGTTCAGTGAACTAACATTGTGCTAACGAAACCACGCCAAACGTATCTGTTCACAGCACCTGCTGAAGCTTTCCAGCATCAGCAAATGTTGTGGTTGTAGTTCCCGAACCCCGTTTGTGATTGGTGTGCAAGGAACTGATCAGGTGTGTTCTTGATAGAAAAAAGGAAACAATAACATAAACTGGGCTGATTTATCAGTGCGATGCTGCGCAATTCAGTTGGCAAACTAATCAAATGTTGTATTTAGGCGCTTCAGTGTACTCCATATCTGCTTGAAGTGAACTTCTAGGAGGGGAGCTTTTCAATATTTTGGTAGTTTAAGTCAAACTACCAAAGTATCGCAGTCAAAAGGTACTTAGATTATAACACAACAGTATTTACAATTTTCAGGTATTTTAAGAGTATTCTGCACGTATTTTTGATTCCTCCATTTTTTTAGGGTTGGAGTATATTTTGCATGAATTAAATAAATATTTCAAGAAATATATGTGAAAGATATTTTGTGGCTATTAATTTAGTATTTACATATTTCAAAACGCATGAAGGGAACTTCAAATGTAGTTTAAGTAAAGGTATTTTAAAATGATATTTAGAAGTATATTTTAGTACTAAGTAAAACAAAAAGAAGTTTATATTTTCGGTCTTTTTTTCGTGTACTTACAATTATGAACTGTATTTCAAATACACTCAAATTAGAATGTGGTATATTTCAAACGTATTAGTTTTCGCTAAGGGATATGCTATCGATTTCCAACGCGTTTTTCTTGGGATATTTTTATTTGTGCAAATTAAGAAAAAAAAACTATCAATTTCATGCCACTTCCTTTCACTTCAGAACAGCCACATAAATCGAGTGTTTTATTCCTGTGAATGCATTTTCGAATAAACATTTAATAACCAATATGTCTAAAAACATTTTGAAATTTAGGAATTCAGTAAGTTTGGAGCCAAAAAAACCGGCTTATTGCACTGGTTCTGAGAATAGAATATAAATATCACATATAACATTCTATATATCCTTATCTTCAACTTAAAGGGCAATGAATACAAAAAGGTTAAAAAAAACACTAGCAAAGGGCTTTCGTTTTTTAGGACATTAACATATATAAATCTCAACATTTTAGTTTTTAAACACGTTTGGAGTAATGCATATATATTCTTAAATTTTGCCAAAACGAGCAATATACCATCAGATAGCTTATATTCATATCCACTGATAGTTGTTTCGTATCACTGAAATTAACGGTTCATCTTCTGCATCAATCTGAATGTGAGGCAATATTGCAATGGATAGCAAGTTTGCGATATTCTAGCAAAATAATAACCATGAAACTTGCAGATTTCTTATAAAAATGTCTCGTAATAGGCCTTCCTACATGAAAGGAAATATTAGCAGGTTGAGTGAAGTTACCATTTTTGAAATAAGACCAAGTTGCGGGAAAATGAAATTGGTTCTTTAACGTATTTCGTGGCGTGATCTTCAAAGTTTTCCCTATACAACCCTATAAAACATTTCGTCTTTAATATCATTTTAATCGCCACCTCGGTCATCCCAGAAGTCGGGTTTTTAGATGTATTTTGTCCATACACATTTAAAAATCCCCCCCCGGACAAGTTTGGTCGAATTCAAATAAAACCGCCCCAGTAGGTTACATTTTTTTTTAAATAATCGTCTCTGCTGTCCCGTTTCAATCGAACTTGAACGTCCCAGCCCGTCATTCAAACGGGTCACACGAGTTGTTAGATTCAGAAAACTAGCTTCTGCTTCGGGCTATTCAGTGGCGATTCAAGTTGACAAAACATTCGACATCGCACAAGAGCGACGAATGATGACCCCTCCCTCCCCGAAGAGACGTCAGTCATCCCCGGCTGCGGGAACGGGTGAAGGGCTGCCAGACTCTGTAGTGTGAGCATGCTGCGAAACTGCGACAACTTTAGCCCGGCGACATTCGCCCTCTGCCCTTGGCGTCAGAACCGCAGGCTGCTGCGTCGCACGCAAAGTGAGCCTGCCGCCGAACGAAGTTGATTGGGTTTTTCTCGCCGCATGCTTTCGCTCCATTGAGTTTCCGCGAGCCGCTGTTAGGTACTCCTTTTCACTTTGGCTTTGACCGCAGCCGGGGCTCAATCCGATGGAGCCCATCAAGGAGCGCCAAAAGTGCTTCGTCACGTCGCTCGTCTTCTTTATGCGTTTGCTATCCCCGGCTTAACCAGTCACGCATAGAAACAAAACGGGGGGGGGGGGGGGGGGGGGGGGGCAGCATTGCGGGCGGCGCCTTCATTATGCGTGATTGCTTTCGTCGGTTATATACTTCGTCTCATCCTACGATGGACTAAAGGCCAAAGCCACGGGCCGCCAGGTCCAATCACGTTCCACGCTAAACTATGACACGCTTAGCATTGGTTAGGTTTGGACGAATAATGCTCCGAATCCAAAAACGCTGCGTCATTTTTCTAGCTTCGACACTGCAATGAGCTAGTAAGCCGTGGCTTTCTTTGCAATGTAAAATTGCTGAGTCACTCATTGCTCGATCCGATCCACTGTCGGCCCATTCCCATCAGTCATCCGAGACGCGGGCACCGATACGTGCTTCGAAGCGAAATACCACACAATGTCTAAGTGGCTCGTGATTGGATCTGGTGGTTCGTAGCTTCTGCCTTTAGTCCATCGTAGGGTGAGACGAAGTATAGCAAATGCACAAAAACGACGAGCGCAGTGATTGGCGCCATCCGATCGTCGGCTGCGGATCGGACTTCACGCGAAACGGAGTTATTGGCGACTTCAGCGAAATGGACGGCACCTCGCGGAGAGGACAGAAACCTGCGGCGGTAGGTGCGCTCACCAGACTTCTCGAGCGAATCGCATATTCAGTGATTCACAAGGCCCGCCGATCTAAAGACGAAGCTTCGAAAGTAAGTTCAAAGGACCGTAATGAAAATCGCCAATAGCGGCTTCGTGGCTTTGGGAGTCACGTGTTCATAGCAAAAGGCGCAACCAGAGACTAACGTCCTTTCGAATATGGAGCATTCAACGTTTTCTCTCTCTCTCTCTCTCTCTCTCTGTCTCCGTCTGTCTATTTGTTTCGAAATGGTGGGCTCTAAACTGTCCGAATTAGATACTATACTCGGCGACAACTTTTCTTGGCAGTGCAGTGGAGGGTACAGGCACGCTTTCCCTTTCCCATTTTGAGCGCTGGATAAAGCTGTGCGCGGGTTGTCCTCAACTTCCACTGCATTGCAAAGAAAAGTTGTCGCCGATTACAGGTATGTTTAATTCGCCTGAATTGGCTGATACTAGGTCAGCAGTGCTGGAAGTGGCGGATTCTATTCAACCGGAAGTTGCACGGCCGCTGCACTGGCGCGTTCGATTCATCCCAGTTCTAAATGAGTTTAGAACCAGTTCCTCAAAAAAAGAAAAAAAAAAAACCTTGCACCGGCTTCGCAGTTAATTCAGCGTCCGTACGGAAGCAGACGACGAGAGCAGACGACCCGAGCAGACGACACTCCTAGTCCGTCTCTGCTGACGGTGCCATTTTTCGAAGCTCTCACTCAAATGTCTGCGATATTTAAAAGTAACGCCGAGCCGGAGGTTACGTTTCCTCTCATTGATCAAAATAATGTACCCGCTGTACCCGCGGTGGACGCTAAAGCGGGTTTGTAACGGAGGGTAGGAAGTGGCTCAAATCTGATATTCTAAACGTATCTTACGCACCTGCTCGCGCAGGTTGGCTCCTTGTAGAAAATGTTGACAGGCTGTCTCACATAAACTGTTTCTTTTTGATGCTATTTTGATATTCACAGTATCAATATGCGGAACGCAAGTTCATTTGCCTTTTGCGATGATGTCAGAATGTGAGCTCTTATTGGCTGAATGAAAAAAAATAGTGGGTACACCTCAAGGCATATAGCATTGTGGTCTACCACCTTTTCAATCAAAGCCAATCAGAACTCGGCCTCCTTCTGACGTCACCGGAATTACTGCGCAAGAAGCAGGCGACTTGCTCTCCGCATTATTCTTAAAAGACGCAGGAAAAGTATTACAGTCTTGATAGCTCCCACGTTCAGTTGCTCTGGCATGCGGACTGACCACTGAGATACATTGCAGAGATCTGTGGTTTAGTACCTGGGTACTCGCATGCCCCCGTAGCTGAGCACAATACTACGTGCTTTGTCCGCTGGTGTATGTAACCGCCCACTAACAAGACTAAAAAAATATTAAAAAAAAAACGAGATTTGGCATTGCTCGGAATGGTAGTTACACGATAATCTTTCTTGGGAATCAGAATGAACGCTTCCGCTTGACGTCAAAGTGCCGGTCGATAAGTGTTTTGACCAAGGCGACGCTATCGCCAGGCCTCCGTCTTCGAAGCAGACTTGTACACGTTACTGAAAAAAAGTAACCTATTACAATTACAATTACTTCACGGTAAAAAGTAACCGATTACATTTACAATCACAGCCTCAAAAAAGTAATAGAAAAATTACTCTAAAGTAATCGATTACTTCCCACATTACTTTTCATACATCTTTTTTTTTATTACGCTGGCACATGTACATGTTTTAATAGGTGTCCCGCATTTGTACATTTCTTTTTTGTTTTTTGTCCTCTACACTTCGTTCAGTTTCAGCAGCAGTTGTATCTCGAAGTTTGCGTCGGTTATCCGCCAACAAATCTTGGTGTCAGGAACAGAGCTTCTATAGTCTGTTTCATACTTAGCGTGCAACGCTGTCAAAGCTACTGGCGCGAGCGGGGGGCTTGATCGCGTTGATCATTTGCACGCGTTCTCGCGCAAACAAAACCATAGATGAAGTCACACGCTCGCGCCAGTAGCTTTGACAGTGTTGCACGCTAGGTATGAAACAGAGTATAGTTTCAATTGGGCAGGAGATCGAACTATAGGGGGAGCTTTATCGAGCTTGTTGTCCCCACAGCCCGCTGTTTACTAACACAGAATAGCAAAGAAATTGAACCTGGCCATGTACGGTCTGAACACGAGTGCTTCACTCTTACCAGTACTTTGGTTGCACGAGGAGCGGCCATTCGAATCGTCACCATCGATATCGCTGATCAAAAACAAACAAGGAAATTCAGTCTGTTGTCCCCACAGCTGAAGCGTGCCGCCAGAGGCGTGACTATTCGATCTCCTCCCCAATAGACCGATCTCACCAAGTGTTCGGCGCATGCGTGACGCCGCCATAATTTTAGTTCGCGGAAGACAAGCAGCAGTGCACGAGACGGCTCGTGTCGCCTCATGCCCTGCATGCGCAGAGCTCCAGCGAGGTTGTTGCACGCGCAGAAAGTCTAAAGTTCTCTCGATGCATTGCGGCAGTGGCGGCGTAACCAAACTGGCTGGTGAGATCGGTCCATAGGAAGTATTCACTGGCGGCCATAGTTGTGTGCGCGACTGCTGAGCGCGTGCTAATGGCGAGCTTTCATGGTTCTTTTGCAACCTGCATTCCGCAGCATCAAAATTGCCGGTCTTAGCTACCTATTAATGTGGGCTCGTTTTGAGTATGCGCTCTAGACAGCACCCACGAATATGGCGTCCAGTGAATACTTCTTATTGGCACAGTTGATGGAGGGATATTATTCGAGAACGAATATTAGGGTCGAAGACATAATTTCGACAAACCCAATGAAATGTTCTAAATAAGAACTAAGAATATGAATGTTCAAAAGTGATGCCCACTAAACCAGTCAAAAACTCCAAGGACTACGCTCATGAATTCGAATACAAACTGTTTTCTGGTTAAAAAGCCAAAAACAGTTCAAAGACACGGACAAGAACCAGAAGGTAGACGATCAGCAGCGCTGATGGAAGTATGCCTGGAAAATAAAGTGGCAAGTAGAAAACTAGAACTTGTCACCTAAAGCTGCCGTGCGAAACTTGTTAAGCATCGCAGAAATTAACGGTGACATAATTAAACATGTTCAAATTGCGCAGTAAAATGATCAACATAACAAAGAAGCGCGTTACCTTTATGTGCGTCCGCAAGTTGGAGTTGGTCGGCC
Source organism: Ixodes scapularis (assembly GCF_016920785.2). Classification (NCBI taxonomy): domain Eukaryota; kingdom Metazoa; phylum Arthropoda; class Arachnida; order Ixodida; family Ixodidae; genus Ixodes; species Ixodes scapularis. The sequence continues at coordinate 42,057,305 of NW_024609884.1, forward strand.
TCGAACATGAAATAATCTTAAGTAGTGGCCGACAAAGCAAACACTCGAACGTCCCGTTGATATTATCTTTTATTTTTATACCAACGAGAAGAGCACGTCACCTCCGTCGTGTGCAAAAAAAAAAAAGAAATATTGTTAATTCGATACGTCAATTTCCTCCGACAGGATAAAAGGGAGAGAAAAAAAAAAGGCAAGAAAAAAAAAAAAAAAGACAGCGGGCCAACAGCGGATGTTACGAGCACTCAGAGCGAGTCCAAGTCCGTGTGGGTGTCCCGTTACCTTGGATGGGGGTAGAGCGACGCGCAGGAAGCGTATCGCGGACTAACTACACGGAGCGGGATCGGCTGGGATAGCTTGTAGCGCCCGCTGCGTCCGGACGTCAGCTGAAGCGGAGTATACGAATCTTCTAGGCGGCAAATCTTCTATATATATAAAAAAAAAAAATCAATGACAGGTTAAGAAAAGTTTACTAGGTAGAGAGGAGAAAGCAAACGCAAAGCTTGGAGTGGAGTGGAGGTATCTCCTCTCTGCTTCGTTTTAGGTCATTTTGGCGAACAGAACACACCGACAACATTTCGTGCCGGAGTCAGGCTGAAGACTGAGTTCTCGTTTATTAAAGATAAAACGAAATAAAAGAAAGACGCCTCGTGTACGGGGCGCTCAGGTTACGCGAGAACGGCTCCGCGCGAACTACGGTTCTCGTTCGCACTCTGGGACGGTGGAGCTCACGAGCGTCGGCGACTCCATCTGCTTCATCTCCCCGAGCTTTCGCCTGCTTCCTCCTCCAGCTCGCATATTTTTCTGAACCCGTCGACCGGTTTTGCACGGAACTGAGTGACTCCCAACACTTCTCACCCCTCCCGCAAAAAAAGAAAAGAAATTGAGGAAAATTGTACTGGGTAATTTTGTCATCGATTAAAGAACGGAAGTAATTGAATTACAAAAGATCGTTACTCGTTAAAGCAAGCAATTGAAGCGTTACAAATTTGCAGTAAATTGTAATTGAATACAAGTAATTCATTACTTGTAACGTGTTATGTACAAGTCTGCTTCGAAGTGACCGCTCGCGCGCTGCCGCCAGTAACTCCCGACGCGAAATCATCCTGATGCCGCTAACCTAGGGTGCCTACATGTTCCCGCCGCTCCGCTGTTTAGGGTGGCGACAACGTTTGTGATACCTGTTGCCGACAAACCAGTGTTGCCTACCACGTTACCATGGCAGCCTCCGCTGTTTCGTCGACCATTTTGTCACACTCGCCAGTCGTGCGCTCGCGCTATACTCCGCTAATCCTCGTTAGGGCTAGGGAGCGCCCACCGCTCTCGTTCCGACGGCGAGGTTTTGGCGTACGATGCCGGTCTGTTGCGTTCCATTTTGTCGAGGGGACTCACGTTTCGATAAACGCAACGCATACTTCCTGCTCGCAACTTCAAAGTATGAAACACCCGAATAAAGAGAGCGACAGCCACGACGACCGCCATCCCGCTGAGCCTCCGACTCGTCCGACGCGTCCGACTCCTCTTATGAACGGAAACGGAAGTGGCCTCACAGTGTTGCCGGTGTGTCGAAACTACGAAAACTCAACGTTGTGTACGTTTAGCCAAATAAGAAGTGGGTCAAAATGGCGGTGGGAGAGGATCTGGGAAAGGGTAACAAGAAGTTGGCGCCACCCTAAAGCGGAGCAGAAACATGTAAGCACCCACGCTAACCTATCATCGAAATGCGAAACTCGAAAGCCTTGCACTTAATATACTATTGCCAAATAAATGTTAATTTTATCGTTGCGTAGGCAGTCGAAGGACACGAACCCTTACGAACGACAAAAGGCAGAAAGTAACCGTCGAATTGCGGACAAAAAGGCATCTCGTGCTGAAAACGCTTTTAGTACACTCGAATAAAGAAACTTTCACAGAAAAAGATTTGGTTTATACACTTTTAAATTAAGAAAATGCGGATGGTCTCACCAAACCGCGAAGAATTAAATGTAGCATACGACTTAGCGTGTAGAAACAAGAACCAACAGATGCAGACGACACCCTGCGCTTTCACTCCGGAAGCCGATCGCATCGCTAGTCCTAGCGCCGTGGCTGCACTGGTTCTGCGCCGCCACTGCACGATTCCTGCACCCCTCTGAGCTCGGACAGAACTATAGTTCAGAACTCTCTGGTCGAATCAAACAAACCTATACTGTATAGCGCTGTTAAGGATTTATTCATAATAACTAACAACTGCTAGGATACTTTCCAACAAAGGGCTAGGAATCGCCCTCATCGAAATGTGCAAGCTCAAACGAATATATATAATGTTAATTTTGGACGGTGAAAAGTTAAGTACCCAGTAAAAGCGCTCCCTCAAGTACAAACTCGTTGCCTTCAGCCGTGCTTTGGTTGCACATGCGCTGAGAGTTCACGCTGGAGGGGGGCCTCTACTGAGTTTTTAGCCTATCCCTGACTATAGTGTATTTTATGCGATTTGTTTGCTCATTCTTACGTCACGCTAATGCCCTATAACGTTCGCCGCCATGGATAGCGTTGTCCAAACGGAATTATATCTTTATTTGAAGCGGCCTTTTCTAAACTGTTAGATATATATATATATATAAAAACACTTCGTTTTAGTGTGCGGTATGTAGGCATTGATCACTCGCGTTCCATTGTTTATTGCAGTCTTTCACAACGACTGAAAATCAGATCCAAGAACGCTTTCCACGAGCACGGATGTCGCAAAATAAAATTGAAGTGCGGGTCGCAACAACTGGGTTAACTTAAACATGGTGTTGAATGGCTCAAATTTATTTCTTATAGCTTACCTTCTCGTGTGACTGCGAGCGCAGTGCATGCTTGAACTGCAATTTGATATGACGGAATTCGCACAAACGAAACGTCTCAGAAGTCCTGCTACAAATTCACTCGAAACAAATAAAGCTTCAAATTTCGCGCTCGCCCCCCTTTCTGGCCTATATATTCACATTGGTATCTTCATAATTTGTTTCCAATTAAGACAAAGAATAATGTATCGACCGATTTCTCATTGCGCTCATTGATGGTGCTTAATAGACCCTTTCCGAAATTCAGTCTGACCACTTCGATAACTATCGTCATCTAAGTCCATATCCTGTCTACAAGCTAATAGCGGCCTTTTGATAGCTGGTGAAGGAAGAATTTGAAAGCAGGCACCGATGCGGTGCCTGAACATTTCAGACGTTAATTTGCTGTATTGCTCAATGTCACCGTGACGAGACTTAGAAGCTTCTATGCGCTACGCGCATTGGAGGCTGTCATGTGAGTCCTTGGAATTCTCGGCTTCGGCACGCTCCAGACAGCTTATGACAATAGAATGTGGTCAATTAAATCAATAGGTTTACTCAACTAAGCGCCTCGTGCAGATTTGTGGTACACACCATCGAAAGTGAAACAAATCGAGAAATAACTGTACAGCGAAGTAAACCATAACTTTCCTACGTCTGCCGTTGACGAAGAGGTACTAAATTTTAACCGCTTTAGCGTACAACAATTTAGACTGATATTTTAGCCACTAGATGGCACTGAATTTGTGAAAGGGTCTTGGCGGCGAGATATTTCGGCGGCGCCTTCCTATGGTTCCCTCTCGCGACGTCATTACCTTGCGAAAAACAAGTTGGATGGTGTTTGTAATTGGCATGTTGGAATCTTGAAATCATTGCTCTCTGTAACCAACACTGCCAACACTGTCAAAGTTGAAGTTCTTGCATTACTCCAACTTCCGTCGATGAGAAATTTTTTGCTGACGTCATAGTCAGCATTCGGCCTATCGTGGAAGGCCGACCACAGCGACGCTTTCGATCGCGCACGTCGCCAATGTGGTCAATACAAAAGGCAATCAATCCACCACAGAGCCACGTTCAGTACGTACGTATTTTTTAACGCGTCATTTTTTTGACAGTGCCAATTAAACTGACTTAATAAAAGATAAAACACTGAATTGTGGTACAAACCATCCGAAGAGCGATGTTCCACTTCTTCAGCTTTACCAAGCAGGATTAAAAAGGCGATATTTTTTTAACGTTTATGGTTGTATCTTGCTTTCAATTATATTTTCGTCACACACTTTTGATTCTTCGAAACGTTTTTACTAATACAAACAGCGAATGTTTTTGTTGATATTTTCTATTACTATTTGTATTTGTCAGCCATTTGGTGGGGTGGCAGGCACGAGCTATGAATAGAAATTCCTGACGGATATGTCCAGTACACAAAGGTATATCTATTCAGCGAGGCACAATTATGTTTGAACGCATATTGATACTATTTCGAAGAGAGCGCGTTGGTATTCACAAAATCTTACGAAATAAGTACTTACCAAAGAATTACATACAAAAGTATGTAATTCTTTTGTTAACTTTTTAAAGACATTAAAAATGTGATAATAGTGAGTTTGTGCGAAGTACGCCGCAATTCAGCAAATAGCGAATGGAGATTTTGTACTGGAAGAGAATCTTAGAAATGGGAGCCTGTTGTTATTGCACTTCAATCTGATAACGTCTTGCAATAATGCAGGCATGCTGAACAACCAACTGAAATCACTGAATCTCACACACTTGATCATAAAACACCGTTCCAGCTGACGACAACAGAAAGTATTCACTAACGTGCTGATGGCGAGATTCCGTAGTTCTTTTACAACGTGCATTGCACACCATCGAGAGTGCCGGTCTTAGCTACCTACTAATGTGAGCTCGTTCTGAGCATGCGCTCTAAGCAGCGCCCTCAAATATAACGTCCAGTGAATACCCCATTTAGACTGACCACATTGATCACTATCATCACCTGAGGAATAGCGTATGTGCCATACTAATGGCGGCCTTGTGATTACTGACGATGGAAGACGTTGAAGAGGCTCCGAAGCGGATGATGCGAGACGTATGCATTCGAAACGTGAGTACGATGCTACGCAGGAATTTAATGCAAGAGCTGAGTAAGGGCTCATCCACACTGCCCCATTTTCTTGCGTTAAGTTACGTTATTATAAGTCACCGAAATAGCCTCGCTTAATATGAAGCACAGAGGTCCCGGTGACTTCAACGTAATATTTCGTAACCTAACTTAACGTAAGAAAATGGGCAGCGTGAACCAGCCTTACACCTTTATTTCAAAGACGGGTTTAGTCAATCTGTTGTCGGGACATTTATTTATTTATTTATTTTTATTTACAAGATACTGCAGGCCAGTAATCCGGCCCAAACAGGAGTGGAGTCAGTTTCTCTTCACATTATACCCAGAATTTACACATAAAAAAAAATGAAAGCCGTTTACCAACTCCCTGTAACGCCGAATTAGAGCGCAGCTCTTGAGGAAGAAGAGGAAAGGGTACTGAGGGTCACGTGTTCCCGGGGGAGGGGGGGGGGTCACGTGACCCTCCGAGGTCACGTGACCTTGGTGGTGTCACGTGACCTCGGGGTAGGGGGGTCCACGTGGGGGTCACGTGACCCCCCAGAGAAATTTTTCCGCTAGATTTAGCGGGGAAATTTTCCCCCTAGATTTAGCGGGGAAATTTTCCCGCTAGATTTAGTGGGGAAAGTTTTCCGCTAGATTTAGTGGGGACATTTTCCCGCTAGATTTAGCGGGGAAATTTTTCGGCTAGATTTAGCGGGAAAATTTTTCCGCTAGATTTAGCGGGGAAAATTTTCCGCTAGATTTAGCGGGGAAAATTTCCCGATAGATTTAGTGGGGAAACTTTCCCGCTAGATTTAGCGCGGAAAGTTTTCCGCTAGATTTAGCGGGGAAATTTTTCCGCTAGATTTTGCTAGGAAATTGTTCCGCTAGATTTAGCGGGGAAATGTCCCTAAGATTTAGCTGGGAAAATTTCCCGCTAGATTTGGTGGGGAAATTTTTCCACTAGATTTAGCGGGGAAATTTTTCCGCTAGATTTATCGGGGAAATTTTTCCGCTAGAGTTAGCAGGAAAATTTACCCATAATGCACCACGCGGTTACGCCGACGGCGACGCCGCTCAAGCCGGAAATGGGCGCCTAAGAGCTGCGCTCTAAAAGGAGGGACGAATAAAAACACATAAACCACATAAAACACAAATTACACTTCAAAAAGTGTTCAATTGATCGTAGAACATTGTCCGAAGTAAAAATATGGGGAGGCAAGGAGTTCCAATCTGTTAGACTTCTGGGGGAAAATGAGTATTTAAAGGCATTTTTGTGAGCGAATATGGGAGTTATTTTTTGTGTATGGTCATGTCTAGTTTGTCTAGTAGCTGATGGCTGAATGTAGGATGAAGACTCAAGGTGAAAATTGCGATATCAAAACTGAAAAATGACTTTTATTCTAGCTAAATTTCTGCGGGATTCTAGAGGAATGATGATGTTAGTTCTAATCAATTCGGTAGGAGAGTCATGCCAGCGATAACGATTATATATAAAATGAATTGCTAATCTCTGGACCTGCTCAAGCCTTTTAATGTCTTTCTTCGCAAAAGGAACCCACACAGTGCAAGCGTACTCCAACCGAGACCCTATTAGTGTGTTATAAGCCAGAAGTTTAACATGAGAGGGTACGGTACGTATTTAAGCGTGTGCCTCACTAGACGTAGTTTGCGACGTGCAGTTGCAAAGATTCGTTCAATATGTGAGGAACAAGAGATTTGTTAGTAATAGTAACGCCAAGCTACTTAAAATTGTCTGTTTGAGAAATGATCGTATTGCCAATAGAAAAATCATACACATGGGGGCACTTTTTGTTGGTGATACGCATAATCACAGATTTGTCTTGATTAAGTTTAATTTCCCAGAGATCGGACCAGTTAAAAGTTGCATTTAGAGTCTCATTCAGCACAACGTGGTCGTTTATAGAGTCAATTGCCTTGAACAGTAAGCAACCATCTGCAAATAAACGAAAACTCACGCTCTCATCGATGCATGAAGTTAAATCATTAACATAAATTGAGAAAAGTAGCGGACCAAGGACACTTTGCGGGACACCAGAATTTACAGAAAGGGGATCTGAATGATGACCATCTACACCGACGAATGGTTTGCGCATTTCTAGATATGAGGAAATCCATTTTACTACAACCGCACTGGGAAAGCCAAGTTCGGTAAGTTTGAATAAGTGAGCAGAATGAGACCCTATCAAATGCTTTACAGCTCCGTCATGTACACAATCTTATCACGGCTTCAGTATGAGTCGGTGCTTCGTCCTTATCGGCTGCATATTTGTCACCATCGAAACTGAGGTGTCCAGAAATAATTGTAAGGTAAAAACACGTATTCTCGACTGGTATTGACTAGCGAAAGTGATGTTCCCGGCGAAATACTACAGACTGCACGTCGATTACTGTCATTAGTACGGTAAAAGGTAAACTGCTATTTGAGCCAACAGATGGCACTGAATTTCTAAAAGGGTCTATTTTAGGCGTATATCCTCTGTTTCACCGCAAGTGCGAGCAAAGTCAATGCTACAAGCACGAACGTGTTGTCTTGAAATGCGCTTTTATTTCACGAGCGGGCTTGCAGTGCAGGCCTGTTAAAAATGTTGCGCTCGCTCTTGATTCTCCTTCCCCTGCATGTAAGGTAAAGCGTAATATAGTTAAACTACAGTGTACTAGAAAGAGGGGGTAGTTTTGGATCTGGCACGGCTCCGCAATGGGAGCCCATGAGGCCGCGCATATCGACCATTTGCAGTGGCACTGCAGTCACCTGCACCTGAGAAGGTGTGCATGGCAATGCGGAAGTCGGCGTAATTTGGCGAAACTTGCTTCGTGTGTTTCAAACACTGTACTCAGTCCGAGCGGTTGGTGGCACATCGTATTTTTGTGCGCGGATGTTCTTTCCCGGTGAGATGTCTGAAGCCCCTACGATTTCGCGTATACGGCAAACTGTAGAGGTTTAAATTTAATATTGAATTGTCGGCGCAACGATGTTAGTGCTTGCGGCAGAAGCAACGAAGAAGGACGAAGCTGCTGCATTTACGACGCATTGTGACAACGAAAGCCGCTTGTACCTCTTTCACAATTTCTTGTCCTTCATTCAGTCACTAGAAAATATTTTTACAAATTGTTTCAGCGCAAAAGATAATCTCAGTCGTCACAGCATCTTGGACATCATGTCCCTTGTTGGTGCAAAACTATAGGACAAGTTGTTGGATTCGCTGAACTTGCAAGGGCCGTCACCTCACGAGTGCTTGACTTTTATCTGCTGACCAGGCTTCATTTCTTGACAAAAGGCCTAAAGAGGTCCCAGGCTGCGATGCGCCGAAAAGCGGAACACACAAAGATTGGTAATTGTTCCTAACGTTTTATTTTTCTTGTGTAGTGGGATGATTTTTTTTTTGTTGCCATTTCAGACTTGTTTGCCAAGTGTAAATGACTTGTCAAATGTTTGCGTTCTCACGTTCTGCCGTCGCTTAGAAGTACTCGTAATTTCGCTTTGAAGACACGCCGAGAAACAGTATATCACGGGTAGAAAAAAACTTGTTTAGACGTCTATTCTATTGATTGTATTGTACTGTACTGTATCGCAGTTCCCTGTTGGCTTCTAAGGTGTTGTGAAGACGGCGATGCGTTTTTGTGACTTCCTCCTTCTATTGCTTTATATTCGCCATAGTGTGAAATACTGCTGCCTTACTGCAAAATATATTTTTTAAATTAAGTTTGTTGTGCTTTTTTGGGGGAGTGGCAACAACCCTATGGTAGGTGAATTAGCTTGCTCGGCCTTTCAAAACAGGTAAGATAAATTCATAACACCACGGAAAATCTAGCATGTTGCAGAAAGGATTACTGATGTAGTGATAAACGAGAAGCGTGAGCGTGCGATGCTATGATATATTGGCGCACTATTTCGCAGCGAGATTCTGCTATACTCTGTTTCACCTTATAATGTACCGCAGGAAAGGCTACAAGCGCGAGCTCCTTGCTCTAGGGCACATCTCAGCGGCACAAGCTCTAGCGTCAAGAGCAGCTTCCAATGCTATGAGCTCGCGCTTCTAGCCTTCTCTGCGGTACAACATAAGGTGAAACGGAGTATAGCGTGAACAGGGCGCAGGTCTTCCCTTTTATTTATATTGCATTTATTTATTGAAATACCTTAAAGGTCCTTCTGGGAAGAACATCACATAAGGGGGGATAAGTGCATCATTTTATCGTGATTAATGTGTCACTCCTGTATTTCACGTCTTTGTATGTTCAACTCATTATGACTTTTATGTGCAATAAATACCAATACCAATATATGAATTACACAAAAAATAGTACAATGAAAACATGCACAGCAGTGCAAACATACAAGAAATCGTAAATCAAGCAAAAAAAAAAATCTTGCACAGTGGTGCAAACATACAAGAAATCGTAAGTCATACATTACCTAAGTGGCTGCTGATAAGAAAACGAAAACTATCAGGGTTAATCTCGGTGACGATGCGCTCTGTTAGATCATTTCACCACACTACTGTTTTGGGAAAGAAGGAATACAAGAAAAGAAGAAGTGCACACTGAGTTGTACTGTTTTAGCGTGTGCCCCACATTAGCCCTTTTCACCACATAAGCTCCGTGTTGTCTAGTCTCCCTTTTGTCCTCGTCTTAAGAGCCATCATGAAGTCGAATTCCCAGTACCAACTAGCCCAACAATCTGCATTGATAAGCAACGCGCCTAATTGTTTTTTATTTGCGACTTATGTAAGCCGCGTCAAGAAATGATGCAGCTTTTGCCTTGTTTTCTTTTGATATGCTTGCGAACACTGTTCCAGGGCAACTCGAACATTTCGTCTTTCCCGCCTATCGGGGCGCACGGGCGCACCTACGCCCTTCAGATGCAGCCGCCGGTGACGCCACCTGTAAAGATGGATTCGATGCGCCTCACGGGACCCGCGCCGGTCTCAACACTACCCCCTATTTCTAGTACACTGTGTATAGTTCAACTTAGATCTCTTAACAAAAAAACGCTGCTTCGACACTTTGCACCTTATATAACATTGCAGTTCGTCCAGATTTGCGCTCTGTCGTGGTCGTTCAGTAAGGCTTATCCATTGTTTTGGCGTAAGGCTGGTTCACACAGACCTGTTTTCGTAGGTTACTCTACGAAAGGTCACTTGGAAATCTGTGCTTCGCATTAAGGCCACGGTCCCACTGAATGTGGCAGTTTAGGTACTTACTGGCAGGCCATTACTCGTCACCTTTTAAATATTGTTTTGTGGGATTGATGTCATTCGAAAGGCAATGCAATCCTCTTTCATTTGATATTATGTATGTGTTGGTTTTTACTGTTCATGCGCATTTGTAGCGTTGCGAATATGATGGCGCGGACCCTCACTTGCTCCGGTAGTTCATGTTTTATGAACGATCCGTTCAAGATAGCACGCTTCCAATATAGCAGTTTTGTTAAGATGATGTCGGAGCAGAATCTAGCGATCCACTTTTTTGATATTTGCACTATTTTGTTTTTTTCATCCCTCCAAATATTGCCCTAAAATTGACATTTTTCAGCACAAATATGTTTTTAATGACAAACGCTAGGGCAATGAAATTAGCTACAGATGTAGTGCTTATAATTGGTAATACTCAGAAAAAAATTTAATGTTATGTAAAATTTTTTTGTTTAGATATTTTGTATCAAACGTAGCACTTTTTTGTGCTTCGAGTCATGGTAGTTCAAATGCCGCTGAAGAAATAATTAAACTATAATAAAATCTTTTATAAAATTTAGAGCTACACTGGTTGCCCAAGAGGTGGACGATGGCTTTTTTTCATTTTCAAAGTCATAACGCTCCAGGAGCCCTTCAAACTTACCTGTTTTTGACGCATATCTGTTTTGGACATCAAACAGATTTATTGGCATTTAATAACATTTATTGTTTGGAATAGATATACAATGCGATGTATTAAATTTTCACAATGATCTTGCTTTGGTTTCTTAATAGGTGTAGAGCTTAGCTAATTTTAAAAACAATTAAAAACTGTTTGGGTGTTTTGTTGCGCTACCTGGCGGATGGCAGACAAACTGCTGATTTCTAGTGTTCAAAAAATTTCCGAGGGCAGCGTTGGCGTCTGTATCATCATCAATCTCCGTGTCTCTTTACCTTCACATTTAAAAAATATATTGGAAGATTAACTATCGATAAATGAATGGTTTAAGTACTGGGTCAGGCTAATAAATCTGAGAAAAATAATTACACAAGCGTAGCGTGATATAATGCGTTCATTATTCGATATGATTGAAATCAATAAACAATAAAGACGAAGAGGAAAATAATACACCCGAGTTCACTTTATGCCTAGAGTCACTACATGAGCTTTAAAGTATCGGCACTCAGTTCCCCAAAATTGGTTTGGGCGCCGCCATTCTGGGTCTTGCTCAGAGCAAACGTAACTGCCGATCATCATGATCCAAAAGTACGACTTCCTCAGCATTAGATGCGGTGCTAGGGAGCTGATGCAATATTGAAATGCTCTGTCGCGTGTTGTTTAAACATTTGTGAGGGACGGAAAAGCGTTTCCTGGGATTTTAGATAAAGCTCCATATAACTGGCAACCATGATTTTAAGCCACAATTTTAAGCCAAGTGTCGTTACTCGGAACCGCAGCTAATTTACTGGCACAAGCGGGAACAATGAAGAAGAGGCAGGTGTCAAAAGGTAGTGGCCTGTGGAATCCACGGGGCTTACGTCATGGCCCCTCCAGGTATTACAAGCCTTTTGAACAAGAGCATGAATAGTGTCATTAAATAAGCTACGCTTCAGAGTAGCGACACTTGGCCTTATTGTGGCTTAAAATCATGGTTGCCAGTTATTTGAAGCTTTATCTGAAATCACAAGAAACGCTTTTCCGTCCTTCACTTTAAACAGTTTTCGACAAAGCAAAGCAACATTACATGAGCTTCCTAACACCGAATCTAAATCTGAGGATGTCACACTTTTGAATCATGACGATCGGCAGTTGCGCCTGCTCTGCACAAGCAACAAAATGGCGGCGTTCACAACACTGTCGGGGAAGAGAGTGCCGATACTCTAAGCGCAGCTCATTTATTGGCTCTAGTTCCCGCGAAACTCCTTACACCATTATTATAGCTTATTTAGTTATAACAAAATACACATAATGAGAGGAGGAAGCTGGCGGGTAGGAGAAACGCGAGTTTTGTGTGCGACCGTTCTAACCGTCTCAAAAGAAAGAACGCACGAGCTTGCGCTGGTTAAAAAAAAAAAAAAAAAAAGCACCAAAAGAAAAGATGCGGCACGCTGTGTTTTTTGTTATTATGCATCTAATTGCAAATTGTTGTGTGTATGTTTATACAGCCGGAAGTTAGTCTGCCTTAGTGGGCGTCTGGTGACTCAGCTGTAGATGAACAATTTAGCCAGTGCGGTACAGCCGCAAACCTGGGGTCTTTAACGTGCACCACGCAGTAGTGATACACGACCGCACGCCGGTACGATGCTCTTCCAGATCGAAACGGGCAGGGGCGGGGTGGGTTCTGCAGCGCCAGCTTTCGCTCCAAGTGCTCCGAGCTGGTGTGCGCTAGACCATGCACTCGGCCACCGACCCCCCCCCCCCCCCCCCTTCTTGTGCGTCTAATTTATATACAGGTATAAGTATCTGAAGATCGACGATGGACGTCGATCGTCTCGAGGTAATGTAACGTAATAACAATGTATAAATAATAAACTTGTTGGAGGACTGAACGACTAAATTTTTCAATTCTTGGATTGTAATATGGCGGTAGCCTATTGTACTTACTGTTGATGAAGAGCAATATGAGGTGACGAGGTAATTATTAACTGATGAGGCTCCATAAGGACGACGACATTAGTGGGTGTCGAAAAACAACGTACAGTGCCAGACTTGTTTCAAGTATCGTGTACCCAAAGACTTGCTTCACCCGCAACAGTATAAGGTAGAATCAATGAAGATGCTGCTTTACAACTGTACGTTGAACAGGAAAACTGCACCGTGCGGAAGTGCGGCTTATTCGTTAATATGAGGGACGGATTTCTAGCAGCATTCCCTGATTGACTACTTGGAACAGATGGCCTCGTTGACGTAAAGTGTCCCCGTTCCAAAAGATTCTTGAAGCATACTTAAACCGCAAAGGAGTATGAGGCGAAAAATAAGAAAAAGGAGCCGGGTGTGAAAGGTCCAAATCACCACCACAGCTTCTACTATCAAATACAAGGGCAGTTAAACAATACACAAAGAGAGTTTTGTGATTTAGTTATATTTACACTGAAGGGCATTGATATCCAACGTATTCAGAGAGATGACACCTCCTGGTCAACCAACATAGAGCCTTTTCTACTCAAGTTTTACATGGAAGGCCCCACTTCCGCTGAAATTCCTCACGTAGACGAGTTGTCCGACCGATTAAACTGCCATTACTCTATCTGGGAATCTCTCGATCTTTGTTCGTAGGCTACAGTATTATGAGATCGAGGGGTGTGGCTCTTCGTCCGCCGAATATTGCTTCGGCGGGTTTTTTTTTCGTGTAAGATGAGACCGTCGCGTGCTGCCGGAACAAGAACCTGGCGATTCTTGACTGAACTGCCTCTTCCGTAAGCTTCAAAAGGGCTTTTTTTTCGTTTCGCAGATCATCTGCTCTGCTTGCCCGTTAGTTACAGGATGGTATGGTGCACTAATGTGATGCCTCATGCCGGATTTTTTTCTACAAAAACTTGTTTATTTTATTTGAAGCAAAATTTTGCGCGTTATTAGAAAAAAGTATTTTCGGTAGGGCAAAAGTAGGTAAAAGAGACCGTAGAACGTCAATGACGTGTTTGGACGTCGTGGCAGGCATCGTGTAAACTTCCAGCCACTTAGAGTACGCATCGCCCATGACTCCGTAGATGCCGATACGTTTCGCCACCGACCGACTGAATAGTGGATCGTTTTCAGTTACTGTTCATGATGGCGTTGGATTCAAGGAAGACTTCGAGTCTTTCCACAAAGTTAGCCCAGGTGCCAGGACTTTTGTCGAAAGCGGTAAGTGTTCGAAACGTCGACAACGTCCTTAGCCACGTGTTGTGCTTGACACTGGACACTTACCATTCGCTGAAAAGAAACTTGCTTGTTCGTCTGCCAGGAGTCGTCCAATATCAGGTCATCACCGCAACACCATCTCCCGACAAAACTGGTCTTCATTGTTCGCATGTCCATAGTTAGCAATCACGTCAACTTATAAATTCCCGAACGCTCATAACTTGCCGTCGCTAAACGCCGTTCATTCATAGCGTCTTCATTGCAAATAAACGTCTTCCTATTTCTTCTGATGGTTTTCCTAAGCTGTACTTACAACATTATGTGTGTCGGTACTTCCGAAAATACTGCAACGGCGTTTGTTTTCCGGGAACTATAATGTAACAACCTTTACAACATCTTCCGGACCCCGTGAAACACAATATTTCGTGACGTTATATTAGTCGTCATTAAAATGGTGAGGTAAGTACCGTAAATCGCGAAGCAGTTTACTTGACGTCCGCTTCCACTGGTTGAGTCTACTGAGCGTGCATTCCTGCAGAGGAAATTTTCATTGATAGAATATTGACACGTCAATCAACATTTGATTCCTTCTTGGCAAGATTTATTGCGAAAGCCCGTTACAACCGCCGAACCGTATGTCCCTATATCATACAACAATTTATACCCAGCCTGACATTCTCGCATACATCCGTTTGCTGGGCCACGCTACTTGAGCTAGCTGAGCACAGCTGGCAGCGGCGCGTGCAAGGCCACGAGGGGAACGTGATGGTGCTCGAGCCATCCCACTGTGAACCAATATTTCGGCCACCCCACGGGTGCGTGTCGCCATCTATTGGTTGAACTAACGCCTTGTTCAAGATGGCTGCCGTGGGACCGCAGCCTTAAGCGTGGCTACCAATTCAAGGAGATAGCCTGGCACGCTACATTCGAGACACAAATGTTTCGGTGACGACGAGCTAGGACGGTGAGTTATCGTAGCAACCAAGGACACAAGGCTCGTCGTAACTTAAAGTAAGGAGTTGAGCTCGGTTCTACTTTTTACACAGCACATTCTTCTTACGTTACGTCTAAGTCACCGAAACATTCGTGTCTCGAATGTCGCGGGCCAGGCTATCTCCTTGAATTGGTAGCCACGCTCAATGCGAAGCAGATTTCTAGGTGACTTTTCGTAAAGTAACCTACGAAAACAGGTCTGTGTGAACCAACCTTATGCCAAAACAATGGATACGCCTTACTGACCGTAACGTAATGTAAGAAAGCTGGTCTGTGTGAACCAGCCTACATAGTTTCATTACGAAGTATGCATGATCGATATATATATATATATATATATATATATATATATATATTTAATTTTAAGGCATTGTTGCGCAGGAAACATGGCTGAGGTTTGATACTTGTATTTTACTCTTATTCCCTCTGTGCGTTGTAAATAAACCTATTGCTGAATTACCCAGGCATCAAGGAGAATGCTGGGAATGTAAGTACACGCGCCCGCAAGTGCTCGCCTCTCCCGTACAAGAGCAGAGATGGCAGTAATGACATTACTATAATGGAATTATAGTAATTAAATTACTTTTTGAAGTAATGAGTAAAGTAATGAATTACTTTTATAGGCTAGTAATTTAGTGATGTAATGAATTCCTTTTAGGCAGTAATTTAGAGAAAGTTACTCATTACTTTTGAAATTACTTTTGTCCTAAATTAGAAAATTCATCTGCAAGCTCTAAAAAAAGATTTTTTTTTTTGCATGGTAAAATGTTGTGAAAGAGAATCAGAGGAATTAATTGACGGCCACCTGAGCGCAAAGCCTCGTACGAACAGCTGAACAGGCGCGCAAAGGAGGGCTGGAATGGTGAAGGAAAAAAGCTTACGTGTAGACATTGTTGTTGCCGAATATAGTATGTGCTTTTGGGAGAATAGAATTTGATTGCGTCAGAGGTAGAAGCAAAATGTTTCACGTGACGACTCCTTGTAAGAACGAGCTGTCATTGCCCGACTAAACAAACTGACAGGAGCGATAACTTCTAAATCAGGACGACGGAAATATATCACCCTTTTAGTAAGAACCTTCGCCGTTGAATGAACAGCGAAACCGGTGAACCGACTGCCTTTCTGAGTCACATTTAAAGAAGCTATATTCATCATGTTTATCACTTATGTCGTGTGGGCCAGAAAAACCACTGTTCAGTATGGTTCACTTTGACGCACATAATGTTGTTGCGGTGTGAACAGGAAGATCTAAGTTTTGGTACCTATGGACCAACTCAGCTCTTTGACGTCACATCACTGCGGTGGCGCTGCTGTCGGCATTGCCCATGCGCAGCGCCTCACTTTTCCCGGATTTGGTTGCTACACACGAGCCGTGTGGGCAAACGAGGGCTTGTTTTGTAAACACTGTGTTGGTGTATACGGTAAAAAAAATGAGTACGAATTACTGCCTCAAGGTATTCAAAACTAATGCCAAAGTAATTTCAATACTTTTGGAAAGGAATTGTATTGTAATTTCATTACCTTTTAGTCTGCGGTAATTTGTAATGTAATTTAATTACATTTTTGCAGTTTTCAGAAAAATAATTAGTAATATAATTTAATTACTTTTTGAAAGTAATTTTGCTATCTCTGTACAAAAGGTTCGAAGTAAATAACCAAAATAAATCATTAACGATGCCATTTGTTTTAGGTTTTTGATTTAGAACCGTCACTGCTGCAGACGCCAGCACGTGCTGCGCGTGGAAGACAATTTCCTGCCTTATCCCTGATGCTTGGGTAATCTACCTGTACAGGCAGAAAGTGAGGGAGAGGAGGAGACGAGAGCACGCGAGGCTGCCAAAACAGCGAAGTCTGTTTGGAATGATTAGTGGGTAGACGCAAAGCTATACGCCTCGCAAGTGGGCTCATTTTCGTCTTCTGCGCATAAGAAAGGAAGTAGCGGTGACGTCAGAACGCCGAACTCTGATTGGCTGATCGCGACCCCCTATCTCAGCGTCGTCTGCTCCTTTGCAACGTCGTCTGCTCGCAACGTCGTCTGCGTCTGTCTTACCTTTCCTGCGACTTTCGGAGCGAACTCGACCTCGCCTTTAAGAGAGGGCAGACGAAATAACTCGAGCGGTACGTTGTTTTTGTCTAACAACTAGCAGACGCGCATCAAGGAGGGTAGTCAAAGGACTCCCTGGCGAGGTGTCCCGGGGCGCCGAGGTTTTTTTGCTTAGAACCGAGGCAAGTTTTCTCCCAAATACTTTTTCCCTCCATTCGTGTGCGGCGAGACCCCTCACTCTTTAACGGCGTCGGCGGGTTGGCGCAGTTAACGTCGTCTGCTTTACGTCTGCTAGTCAAAGCGGTCAAAGCGATGGCTGCTTTACCTTTGCTGCGTCTGTCGGAGATTCACCGCTTTTTCATCGGCGAGAGCCACCGTTGCCTTGGGAAACAAGGAGATAACAAGAGGAAGAAATTGACATTTTAATCTAAAACTGAGGTCAGCAATCAAAATATTATACGGGAAGGGTTCACAAGGGTCGCGCGGGCATATTCCACTCAGCACGCCAGCCGGTCGTGGGCAGACGGTCGCCGAGTCGCGGAGAGCCTGCTAGGCCTAACTGCCCAGCACGTTTGGTCGCGTTCGGTGGGATCGTGGCCGTGGGAGCTTTTCCCGGGTGTTTGTGGATCCAGCGTTCTTGTTCGTCGTGGTCTGTTTCAAGTACTTTTTACTTTTTTCTTGCTGTTTGAAGTCGGGACGCGTCAGAACCACACGTAAAAAAATAAGCGTCCGTGGGTCGTCGCGACCGCGACGTTGTCGGCCATGCTGATTTGATCGTAAGAAGTGCGTAAGACAGCTTCGGAGCTGTCGTAGGATTTTGTCGTAACCTGCGCAAAACTTACGAAAATTTCGTTTCGTGAATACGAATTTGTTCTTAAGTTTTGTCTTACGCAGATTTTTGGCGTAAGATCGTTTCTTGAATCTGGCCTCTGCGCTTCCGAAAGTCGCAGGAAAGGTAAGACAGACGCAGTCGACGTTGCGAGCAGACGACGTTGCAAAGGAGCAGACGACGCTCAGATAGGGGGGCGCGATCAGCAAATCAGGGCTCGGCGTTCTGACGTCACCGCTACCCCCTGCGCGAGAAGCAGACGAACTTGCCCTCCGCATAGCTGCCTTTGTCTCCACTGCACTCATCGAACGCGTTCGAATGCGCGAGCCAAACGCCGGACCCCTGTGTTCCGCGTTTTAACTCGTTCGACGAGTGCAGGAGAGACAAAGGGCGCGTTATGTCCGCGCTCTTTTATTCCTATACTCCGACGCTCCGAGTTTCATACTTTGAGCGCAGCAACCAAACGACAGCGTACAGGAGCGTGTCACACCGAAACTATCAACGAGCCGCATGAGCCACTTACGACCACACGGTTATGACGCATGCACCCGGCATCTCGTGGATGCGGGTGGCAGAAGCCGCAATTATTTCGAAGAAACATTGATTAAGGCCTTCGTAAAACGGCAGATTGTAAATTGAAAAAAAAAAAAGACGGTGACGTTAGAAAGTTTCTGCGAGTGTTTCAATATTGGTTTAAGGTTTTGAAGACTCGCTTCGTGCAGATATGCGGAAGGTTACCTTGACCGATCTATTTATTGACCATGCGTGCTGTTCAGATTTAAAGGAAAAACAACATTCTTTAACCCGCTTGTCTACGCAGGAAACTTTCAAACTTGTCAGTTGTTCCGTGGTTCCATCTTGCAGCGCGAGACGGAACCCGCCGATGTGCTACGCCGATACCGGCACACCATCGTTCAATAGATTGCGCAACAATTAGTTTTCAGGCGGTATGCACGAACAAACCTTTTCCGCAACGCTAACTGATGTTTCGTCTTTCCAGTTGAAACATCTTTAGTCGCTGGACTAAGCATTTTAAAAAGGGCAGCGGTCTGAATGTCTTCTCATCTCGGCACATTTTCAGTCACTGTCCTATCGGCACGCTACCTTTTGATAGATGAATTTGTCTTCAAGCGAGATGCTCAAACAAACATTTTTCCGGAACGCCAAGAGATCTTTTGCCGAATTACCCAAGCATCAAAGGGAATGCCGGGAAAGTAAGTGCACGTGCAGCGCGTGCTGGCGTCTGCAGTTGTAGAGCTAGAAAAAAAAAAATGCAACTTTGCACGCACATTCTAGAAATGATTTATTTTGGTTATTTACTTCGAATCTTTTGTATAGGGAAGGCGAGCGCGTGCAGCGCGTGTACTTACGCTCCCTGCATTCTCTTTGATCCTTGAGTAATTTAGCGAAAGGTGCATTGCTGTCTTGGCTTTCAAATGAAATCGTTTTTACGTGCTGGATTAAGTACTATCCAACTGAAAATGGGCAACGGTCCGGGAGCGCCCTTCGTCTCGACAGCGTTTCTGTCAGCGCAGCCATCTTGTTTGTGGACGTGACGGCACTGAGCACGAAGAAGTCGCTCGCACTCCGAGAAATACTCGGCGCACGAAGAGCGCGCCCGAGTTGGTTTCCGGCGGCGCTCCTGTCCGTTTAGTGAACGGAGCGCGAAACTGGCGCCCTCCGGAGCAAGGACTACGCACCCAAAGCCTGCTAGGTTTAGGTCTACCCACTAATCCCTCCAAACAGAGCTCGACGTTCTGAGCTCCGCGCGCGCTCTCGTCTCCTCCTCCCCCTCACTTTCTCGGTGCATAGAACCATCTCACTAATCGTTCGGCCAAAGTGAACCAGAGGAAGGGTAGTGAGCTCAGCGAGCGCTCACGGCTGCCGCACTTTGTGTCGACGGCACGAGAGGGCCCTACTAAAGCATGGGCTTGTAGTAGCGCAAGCTTCGCATTGCACCTGCTGCGCTTCTGGCGTTGTCGTCGTCGTCGTCGTCGATTGGGCATTGCACTTCATTCGACATAAGCGACGGAAAAGATGGGGTAAATATCTGAACGGGAACCAGTTCGCGCTGCCAAACCGCCAAGCCAAACCTGGGCCTCTACTCTAATCTGGACACTTGGCGAAAAAGTTGGCGAGAAATTCGGTGGCAGCGATTGGCCAGCGCTGCGTTTGACCTTGGCGCCGACCGATCGCGGAGGTCGAAATCCTTGCCGACTTTATCCCTAAGCATTCAGATTGGGGCCCTCAGAACGCTTTCCTTTTGTCGCTACAGACGACGCGGCTTATTTTGCTAAAGGTAGGTATTGCGTCCTCGCTTGTCTGTAGCGTTTGAACAGAGACATTACAAGAGACGTACAAACTGGGATCCCAAATAATTATTCTATCCCCTTTAACGGTACACAGATATATTAAAAAATATATACATAAATCTTACAGTGCAGAAAAAGTTGCGAGCGTGATTCATAAACTCGAAAAGGGAAATGAGGGCACTGTTGAGGCGGCCTCATGTTCGGCAAGTTTTCTGCCCACTTGCGGCCTTGCGAGAAAAAGCTTCTTGATTTACAACCTGAGGCAACAATACTCGTGTTAAGGCATCATCTCGCTTGCTGAGTTCAATGAATGCGAATATGGGGGGATGGGCTCTTCCCGATATGCCGTTGGTTTTCTTGCGAAATTTCTCCATGTTATTGCTCGCTGTTGGTTCCCCGCTCCCGTGTCCGTGATGGGTCAACTGCTACGATGTGAAGGTGCCACTGATGAGGTGCAGATATATGATTGAAACTTGTAGGGGGGGGGGGGGGGGGATCTGCAGAGGGATTTAACTTTACAAGCAAAAACATTGCCCAAGTCTATTTTGTTGTCCTGATAATTGACATTCGACCAAAAACAAAACAAAAATATTCCTAAAAGAAAGTAGATGAATGTCGTGGTTTCTTTTTTATAAAAAGGTCGCCCTTAGGAGAGCGCTCGCCCCCCCCCCCCCCCTTCCCTCCCTTCCCCTCTTCGCCTCTCTTCCTTAAATACGTTCCTGCCACTCGTCCGCGTGACACCAAAATGATCAATCATTACAGTTAGTTCAGGCAGTTCAGGAATATCATCCATGGCATAGCGTAACGAGCATGCCTCGAAGGCCCTATATAGTTGGCTGCCATTTTAATACGCCCCCTGGAGCCCTGCTTTTTGAACAAAAAGCAACAACCCTCTGCGCAAAATAAAGATGGCTTCCGCGGTGAAGAGGGGCACGGCGCTTGCTCAAAATCTGCCATGATAACTTGAGTATTCGGGGAAGCAATGTTTTCATATGTGAATGCAGTTTTCAGCCCTCCAAATACGGACATAGACGCGTCACGAAAGACCTGACACCAAAATATAAACTGCTGCGTAGTGTGTAGCGTACTCCAGGCAAGGTGACGACGTGTACGATGAAACGCGAATGTGTCACGTGCTGCGGCTCTAAGCGAGGAGGATGTTTAAGAATACTTATTTTGAGAAGGGTCGAGTGAGGTGGTCGAAATGAAAACGGGCTCAAATGGTAACCTTCCTGCGCACCCCATCTATATCTCTAGCATGCCCATATGCGACTGTCTTTTCAATGGCAAAGGCTCATAGCGGGGTCTGCATGCGTGCTCAAGGGTGGAATCCTCCGGCGTTTTTCATTTATCGAGTACAAGTCCTTCGAGGACGTGGGGAACTTAATAATTTGTAAAATCTTATGCAAGAGGGTGTGGAGCGACCTGAAAACACAAGGCAAGTGGCAAATTATTTTGACTCTGCGCCGAAGCTTGTAAAAGAGTTCAACATGTAAAGACGAAGGTATTGGGTCAAGGCGTAGAAAAGGCTATAAAGAGTAAAGTCTTACTTTAGTCACTTGACAACTTCGGGACGGCCATTGCCGAAACTGAAACTGAACTCACCATATGCAGAAATCTAAATTTTAAACGCCCTTGTTTTTGCCTTTTTGTTTGTGTATGGGACTCCCTTTCATTAAACCCTGAAAGCAACACTTTTCCATGGTAGAAGTCTTTCAAAAACGTTTTATTTGACTTTAAACACGAATCAACACTATAAAAGAAGCCCGTGCGTCTACTTTCCCGCACAACACTCGGAGAGTCGATCACTGCAACTTACGGAGGCAGCCCAGCGAATGACGATGCCGAAACATATGTTTAGAGCAAAAAACGCAGTCTGAGTTGTGACATTAAGCAATGCAAATCCGGTTTTTGGTCTAAAAATACACTATAAAAAATGACTGCGCGTCTACTTACCCGCAAAACGCTCAAAGAGCCAATCTCTGCAATCTACGAAGTCAGTTCAGGGAATGCTGAGGCGGGAACATCCGTTTATACAGAAAAATGAAGTCTTGGCTGTGGCATCGCGTAATGCACAGCGTCGTGCTTGGATTGCGTAATGCCCAGACGTAATTTTTTATTCTAAACGGATGTTCCGCCTCATCATTCGCTAAGCTTATTTGATAGATTGCAGAGATTGGCTTTTCGAGAGTTTTGCGGGAAAGTAGACCCGCAGTCCTTTTTTAGAGTGTGTATGTTTCGGCATCGTCATTCGCTGAGCTGCCTCCGTAAGTTGAGGTGTTTGGCTCTCCGAGTGTTGTGCGGGAAAGTAGACGCACGGGCTTTTTTTTAGAGTATGATAAGAACTATGACTCCATATATGATAAGGACTAGAGGACTGTCAATTTTATATATACCTCTTAAACGCAAACACGTCAATCACTTTCCGAGTATAATTCACCGGCTGTACACAGCTCGCGTATGCGTTATACGTTGCACATACGTGTTGTTTTTGTTTCGCCCAGTAACAGGGCCGACTTCAGCTAATAGAAAAGCTTAGTTGACTCGATTATTTCGGGACCAGTTCGCGCTTTCCACTTTTCCCTCGCTTCCTCCTTTCCCCCCCTTCTACCCTGCACACCGTTGCCTGTTTCCTCTTCCCCCATGGCGAGGAGAATCTTCTGCCTTGCAGAATCTCGAGTCTGGTCGTCGGCCTTCAAGCAGATAACACGGAACTGAGCCTTCGGTGGCTCCATTGCTGATCGACATATTCGTTTTTAAGGAAATATGCTGCACACCATCAAATCAGAGTTTGGCGTGAGAAATTTCTTTTAGCGAAAAAAGAAGGGGTGAGTAAATATGACATAAAGTCCCGGTCTAGCCATCTTGCAGTTCACTGTGACTGTGAATGTATGCCAAAATGTAAAGGCGAAAAAAAACAAAAAAAAAAAAAAACACGCGAAAATAATGGGTTTCTTCCAAGCAGCGCGAGATATCCTCGAAGAATATATAATAAAATCGCATGACAACGATACTTGGGCTAGCGCCCCTAACTGGAATTGTTAGACAATGAGTTCAACTATTTGAAGAATGCGTGAGTTAAGTTAGGCACCCTTCGATTTGACAGCCATATCTCAAGTTTGATCTCAAAGCACGTGTTCGTTTTTTTTTTTGTTTTTTTTTTATATATCATTATGTATGTGTTTATCTACAATAAATATTTCAGTTGAAAGAATCACGGGCACACCGGTAGTCTAGCCCCATGCTGCATGCAGTACAGAAACTTCGTCCAAATTGCGTGCTAAAAACATACTTTTCGCGTAAGGCTCGTGAAAATATTAGGCGCTGGAGAAAATCAACCATCTGCATTAGCTGAAATAAGGCGGGTAATGGCGCATGCCAGTTGGTGAACGATCATGTATTTAAAAAAACCCAGACAAGGAAAGAAAAAAAAAAGAGAAAGAAAGAAGAGGAAAACACAACGACGTCTCAAATCTGAGACGTCGTTACGTTGTCCACTTTTGTTTTCTTTCCTTGTCTAGGGGTTTACAAGTATAAGTATGATCTGCATTAATTTCATCTTTTTAACTATTTTTCTTCACGTTCCGGTCATTGAAAAGCACGGCGAAAGAGCCCAAGTACACATGAACCTCATCTCGCCACCCGGCCCGTCTCCTTCCGCACGATAAAGTCCGTCTGCTATGGTCAGCGTCACCATGGAAACGAAGCGTCTTCTTTATAGAAGAGCGTGCGAACGCAGCGTCTGAAGTAAGCAACGGCAGGCTCTATCTTCCGAATGTCCTCGGCTAATGTGAGCGGCGCCACGCTAGCTAAAGTCGGAAACGCCGTTGTTGACGTCAACCATAAAAGAGCGGAAAGCGGTCGCCTGGAGAACCCTTGTCGGTTCCCAACGAGGCTTGGTGCGCACTCCGAACTGAGATTATAATAAAGTTTCCTCTAGCGAAGCGGTGGAAAGCGAAGGGTGGACGCGTGTAGTGCGATCTGTTTTGGAAGTTGGCTTAGAGCCGAATCGCTGCCGCGTTGGCAGATGGCATTCAGTAGATGGCGCGCTACATGTAGCTGGCTCCAGGTGCTGCGTCCGCGTTCGCGTCTTTGTGGAGCGCAAGTTCGTCTGCATCTTTTGCAGGGGTTGTTGTGACGTCAAAACGCCGAGCTCTGATTAGCTCTGATTGAATGATAGTCGTTAGACCTCAAAGCAAGATGCCCTGAGGTGTAGCGCGATCCTTCCATCAAAACCGATCAGAGATCGGTGTTGTGACGGCAGCACATCCCCTGCAAAAGAAGCAGGCGAACTTGAGCTCCGCAGAGACATTTCATAGCAGGCGAACTATATTGTGCAGAATGAGGTCAGGTGCGTGCTTAGCAGAGGTGTTCAAATTTCTCCTTTATGGTAATTATATTACTATTTACTTTTCTAAAAACGACTGAAATGTAATTAAATTACATTAAAAATTACCACTAAACGAAAGTGATTTATTAGAATTACAAATTACCGCATAAAAGTAACGAAATTACTTTAAAATTACTGTTTCATATGTTTTAGAGAAGGAGCTAAACTAAAAGAAAGAACGCACTCTGCTTTGTATTTGCAAACTAACAACCGTCAACCCCATACCGAGCCAGTGGGCAAAACAAAAAAAAACAGATAAGGCAAACCAACATGCCCTCCCGAATCCCAAACCGAACCGACTGACCTTGGGTCTATCGGTGTTGTGGGTTCACGTTTTTCCGAAATACCTACTGTGCAGGCTGTCGATCCCTGGATGCGTCTGGCTTCGGATTTCCTTTCTATTGATTATTCCTGTGGGCTGTGTCTCCTCTGTGTGAGCTTTGGGGCAAGATAGTCTTCAAGGGGGACAAAAGCCATGTTTGGGGAAGCCTCCTTCTTGGTCACAGACACAAAAACCCAGCGGGATTTAGGTGGCACAACACTCTAGTCCGAACTAGAGTGCCTTCAAGCAACGCGCACATAAAGACACCCAGTCCGACCGTCACACGAGCCAGCGGCCACAAAAAAAAACCGCATGTGTCCTTTCTTTTTCGTTGTTTAAAAAAAAAAGAACTATTTTTTTTTGCAAATGCGAGAACAGCTTTTTTTTTTGTTGTTAATTTCCGTGAAAATAAAAAAAAACATGCCTGAAATATCCAAAAAGTAATTACGACTTTAATTACAATTATCGGGACTAGGGTAATTTATTACATTACTAAATTACCTGCATCAAAAAGTAATAAGATACATTACAAATTACTCTCAAAAGTAATTTAATTACTGTAATTCAATTACAGTAATTTAATTACTGCCACCTCTGGTGCTTGGGCTCTTCGCCGTGTTTTTTAATAGGCGGAAGGTGAACAAATAGAGTTTAAAATAAGGATTTAACGCAGATGGCTGATTTTCTTTATCGAATAACATTTTGACGAGCCGTAACGAAAATTATCCATAATGAGAAACACGAAACTAGAAACCGATAAAAAAACCGGACAATAACGCACACCGTTTCGGGTTTTTCATTGTGGATATATTTCACCAATTAGCCTGCGTCGTTTTTAGTTCCAAGAAAAAGCAGATTGTTGTTGTTTTCTTGCCATCCAACGCCTGGTTTTTTTTTTTTTTTTTTTACTTTTAACGTTTTAACGGCCAAAGAATAAAATTTCTGATACGCCATGTTTTGTTGTCCTTTCTGCTTCGTCCTCGTTTTATTCTGTTTTTTGTGTGTCTTACAGTAAAGACGAACTACATAACGGGCGGCTGACTTCCTCGCATACTCCAGTCAGCAATGGGAAAGGGCTGCAGCGATCCAAAAGGGACCCTCCAGAGAAGCCGACGTTCTCGTGGCGTTCTGCGGGAGCGGCCCTGAAGGTGAGAAAAGTGGCGGCGCCTCGAGTGCATCGAGCCCCGGGGACGCGCCTCACGGCCGCCGCGCATCTCGCCCACGAAGACAATTCCCGGGGCGTCTGTGAGACGAGCAGGCTCACGCTTCTCTTCCATTGCACGCGAACCGAGTCCGGGCCTCGTCTATTAATGCCCGTTTGCGGCTCCATTTAGGCGAGCCGCGGCGTCGTCGGCGGCGAAGGCGGCTTTTCAAAGCCGAGCGGCGCACAGAAAGCGGCCCTCGGACCACCTAATTACTGACACGTGGTAAATATACATTTATCCCTACCACAGAAGACACGCCGGTGCCATTTGGAAGGAACCATTCGCCTCCTCTTTTCAACACTTCGGGTGGAGTCCTGAATGGCACAAGTGGCCATTCCGGTTCCATTCAAGGAAATAGCCAATTCCGTCCATCGCGGCAGCGATCCCCTTTGCGCGTCGCACGGAATTGCTTCTTACGTACACTCGGCGCTTAAAGATGGCGTCCCTCAACGACAGGGGCCTTTCGCTTCGCGCTCTTTTCACTTGGCTTCGCAACTCGCTGGTTTTCTGTGCGCTCGTTTTCTTTTTTCTTCTGCTGTTTTTAACTTTTTCTTTTGAGTCTCAGCACGTTTAGAGGACAGAAATTACGGGAGCTAGTTGTGTGCTCGAATTGGATCTCGATGGCCAATGTGGCGGCGGTGACGGGGGAAAAGCTGAAAGGCAAGGGCCCAGCAACCGCCGCGTTTTTTTTTGTTTTTTTTTTTTGCTTTGTTTATGCAGTTGATAGCAGTGTATATATATTAAGGCACTTTGCTCAATGTTGCCGCTGCCAGGTGGTCCTCGGCGACTATTGCGTCGAGCCCATGGATCAGGTATACTCTAAGCCAACGAAGAAGAATGGAAGAGCCAATGATAAACCTTAGGAAGACACATCACCTGGATGTTGGAGGTTTAAACTCCTAGGTGACCTGCGCTTGTATTTCTGGCATCGCGTCAGATTATTTGAATAATAGAACCTTATACTCCCGACGTCAATCATATGAAAGAAGGTTTCAAACGCACGCTATACTCCGTTCACCCTTAAAAGGGTACTCCGGCCGTTTTTTCAGCTACCCAAACAAATTGCATTTTGTGATTACGCGGACTCTAGTCCTCACGGTATGCTATTCATTTTCTCAAAACTCAAAATAGCAATTAAAAAAAACGTAAATGAAGATGATGCCAAAACCAGCATTCAAATTTCCGCGCTCTCTAGCGGTGTGACGTCACAAATGGTACAGGCTTTCAGGTCGTGCAGGTAGTCTTGAACAGAGTATGTCGAGTGTTTTTTTGCCTGCTTCTCAATGAATCAGCTGCCAATACTTTCTTTTCCCACCATCAAACGTCTTGCGATCAGGTGGCAGCAAAAAAAAAATTGGCTTGCTCTTTATGTTTATACAGCCTTGATGGAGATGCGCCTCAACGGGTAATCGGTCTCTTAGCTGTAGTTGAGAAATTTAGCTCAGGTGGCAGCACGGCTTGCTGCCCAATTTATACCATTTCTGTTGTCACACTTCAATGTTGCCAGTAGGGGCTCCCGGTTTGAGAAACACGATGAAAACGAAATTCGAAAATTCAATAACTTCGCGAATTTTCTTTCTTTTCCCACAATGCTTGGGGAACTGGTACAGCCGTGTCTATCGGCGTTTTGAGCCAATTTTGAGGCAAATCAGCGACCAGGAAAAAATAGCCCGAGTACGCTCTAAGCTGAGACTAGAAGCTCCGCCTTCAGCGCGAGCTTTCTGTCCTTGCTAACACAAGTGTGAACGCGCAGGCACGCGCAACCAAAGCACCGCGGAAGCCAGCGAGCTCGGGCTGAAGGCGGAGCTTCTAGTCTCAGCTTAAGGGTGAACGGAGTGTAGCTAAAAATTTAGTTTCTGAAAAAGTAACGTTTAATTTTGAATCAAGGCATCGCTCTGAGTATTTTGTTTCATACCAGTTTTGGGGGACCATAGTTTTGATAGTTTTTGTACCTTGGAACAGTATTACGGGCACAAGTGTCACTGGTAATGTTTTAAAGAGCCTGTCTTGATGCGTTATTGATGAATTTCGCGATTGCAAGTTAGGAGCAGTGGCGTTCCACGACTTTTAAATGCCACGGCTTCCACTTGGCAAAAACATCCGGTTTCTTTTTATCTCATAAATACTCATCATATTATTAGTTTAATCTTTGTACTTTGACAGATCCGCTGTCATTTTAGACTTGTTGGGATTTCATCCTGCCAAGAGGTATTATGATTTGCCCCTTTTCTTGCGAGAGACACTCCCTTAAATTAGATTTTCTTGGCTCCTAACCAAGACAGCGACTGATGTGCGGAGCTAAGCTGAGAGTCGACTTGGCGTGACTGGTGGGACGGAATCTTTCATCCCAAAGGGCGGTGCTAGCAAGACGGGGACCAAAGAGAACACCACACTGACTTAAAAAAGGGAGGAGCTTGCTATCGCATGGAAAAATGAGCGTAGGTTCGCCCATTCCACATGCCAAACTGTCCGTCTCACTTTAAAAAAAAAACAATATATATAAAATCTTTATTTGGACGTTGAATCTTGTTCACACGTCTCGGGGCACTCGTACGCGAAAAATAGCATGGGCGATTACTAATTAGTCACTGATGTCTCATGTAACGACAAGAAGCCGGTGCGACGTATTCTGACGTAAGATTTTTTTCCCATGTTGATGAGGCCTTTGCCGTAAACGTTGCGCGTCACAGAAAGTGTGGGGAATCAAAATTACGCCGATAATGACACACGGCGAAGTACATACGACGCAGATTCTCTACTCCGTTTTAACAGTGGTATTCTACGTTGCGAGAAGTACTCGAGTGGGTAACCCACCGGAAAACGCTAACTGCACGAGCGAACGCGCAACGATAGTCCAACGCCAAAAGAAGCTAGGCATACTCGCTCCTCATTATGGTTTCCACGTTTCTCGGCATCGGCGAGGACCACTCGCTCGGTGCTCGTGCGTACACATATCCGGTTTTTTTTTGCACGCCCGTGCGCATGGCTACATGGCCATAGACTAGAAGCCCGCGCGTCCACATGTCGTGTCAACGTGAACGAGTGCCGACCGGGGAAAACCAGAAGTGGTCCGACGACTGCAGGTGTGCACTTCTGTATTCCACAGCGTTAACGAGACTCTCCTAGAAGAAAAGCGCCGCTCTGCAAGTGCAGTCAGACCGCGTTCCTTGCTGGCCCTTTGTCGCGGTTCCCAAGGAGCCGCGCTGTCTGGAGTTTGTAACTGCCCATTGCGGATGCACGTCGTGTGAGCGCGACTGCTGCTTACTGATTCCATTACGGAGCCCGCGCGAAAGAGGTCCCAGAAAAAGACAACCGTGTCGTTGGCGATGTGGTCCATCACCTCGGTGCTTTGCATGCGCCGAAAGCACACGTTCCCCGCATCGCATTTCGCTCGGAGTGTGCCTGCTAAGAATCCGCAAATGCTCCACGCACCGATGCGGAGCTTTTGTATTTGGTTCGTTTTGGCCGTTCAGCATTTTCAAACTGGGCAGAGATTTGTATCCGTCTACGTTTTTCTCGGGCTAAACGATCGGAGAGTTGAAGCGGTATAAGCAACCGAGCGATACGGAAATTTGTATGCATGTCGCGTTTTTTCTTAGCACGTCATAGGAATTTTTCACTCACAGAGCCCAAAAGTGCCATAAA
Organism: Ixodes scapularis; assembly: GCF_016920785.2. NCBI lineage: Eukaryota > Metazoa > Arthropoda > Arachnida > Ixodida > Ixodidae > Ixodes > Ixodes scapularis. Next base: position 42,086,986 of record NW_024609884.1, read on the forward strand.
AATACACACACGTACACCCCACCTCATGCTGAGAGGTGCAAACCCGTGCTCTTTTCAACGGCTCTATGTATCCGTGAAACGAAGCTCTCAATTGTCACATCATCCATAACACCACGAATTCGAGTCCACAGAGAGCGTCAAGAGACCTGCCCCTGAATCATTTGTCAGCGCACATACCCATCGCGGTGCGCGATGACATCACTGGCTGAATGCGTTTCGCTTCATGTTACACTGACTCCATTTCTCACCGCAGCCTTTTAACTGTTAAACTAAATCAGTAAAAACATGTCAAATAAAGAAAAAATAAAAAAAGAACGGCCTCACATTAGCGGAAGCATTAGTACCCTTTCGTCAAACGACGACGAAACAAATCCCAGAGGGGGTTGCCGAATTCCTCCGCCGATTGTTCGTGCCCCAATGTTTTTTTCTTACTCGGCTTCCGCTAGGGGAAAGGTCCCCGGAGCAGTGATCAGCTGGTGCCCCGCACCTGGTCCGGGAGCGTATACCGGGCGCGCAGTCGCGTCACGGCCAGCCCCCACAATGGCCGGTCACCACCAACGCAAATCCGACGGCCAGGGGGACACACGGCGTGGCCCCTCCGGCAGCCAGCTGCGCAACGGATAGCCTTTTCCCGTTCGCGCTGGCGAGGCGGCAGCGGCGCACCGACGCACGCACGCACGCCCGACTCCCTAAAAGCGCGCCCCCGGCGCTTGATAGATGGGACTCGGCTCCCGGAGCCACCTCCCTCCCCGCGCGGAGTTCAATCTGCACCGCCTATTTATTGCACGCTCGGAGAGGTGGCTTGCGGAGCGACTCCCCTTCCTGCAGGAGCCATCACGAGTCTTACGGTCCGCTGCGCACCTCCCACCTTCGGCTGGGAGCTCCGGCGCTACCCCCGATTACTTTCCTTTTTCCCTCCCCTCTCTTCCCTTTCTTCCCACCTCTTCGGAAAGCGACAATAAAAATTCATCGTGCTATTCGGCAAATTTAATTATTTTTCTGGTCGGCTGCCTTCGTGGCCTGTCATTTGGGACCTCCGCGCCGCCCCGACCGCCGCCGCGCCGAACGAGCAGCGGCGCCGCGGAGGTTTTTATTCGATTTCGGGCAAATTTACGAGTCGCCCGTCGACCGTGTTTGTGTTGTCAGCGGGGGCCGGCCTCGACGTGCCCCCCTGGACCGCTTATTAGGAGCGCCTCGGCGGCGTCGCCCTTCGCAGGGCCTGCGGCTCGTCCTTGTTCCGAGATGTGGGATATTAATTTGCGCGGAAGCCGTTTTCTGCAGCAGTACAGAGGTGACGGTTGTCGGCTGCGCGGGCCGGCGCTAACTCTGCACGGCGGTTTTTTTTTCCCTTCTTTTTGCAGGAAATTGCTGACAGCCGATAGGAGTCGCGAAGACCTGGCGGCCCTAACTCACGATGCCCCTGCCCGTTCCTCCGCGGGACCAAGCGAAGCGTGTTATTAGGCTGCAGAGGCTCCTCGGCCGCGATGTATAGTACTGACCCTGGTGTTCGTCATTTCAACGAGGCGGCCCTCTTTGGAACAGCGCGACGACAACCATTTCTACAAGTCTGCGTGCGGGTCGTTTCAGTTGGTCGAGGAGGCGCCTTGTCTGGGGTGACAATTGCCTCTCCATGGCGTCATTACAGCCTGGTGCGTTGATGGATTCGGGAAGTGCGTCTAATGTAGCACCCATCGCGTAGGAGTTGCAGGAAGCAATTTAGGCGCGGGTGGTGTTGGCGAAAAAAAAAAAGAAAAAGAAGCCATTTGCTTGAAAGAGAGGTGCGAGGGTGACGGAGGCAATTGCGTCCTGTGTGCCCTTTCCCTCTTTGCCCACGCGAACCAAGGTGCACATAACAATTTGCGGTTTGTTTCCTCGTCTTTTTTACACATTTGTGGTTAGTTTGTAAGGCCTGCCCCTGAAATGAGCTTCTATGGCGTCTTAAACAACGTTGCGGATGTCTGGAAGCCCCGACCCTCCCCCTCCTGAAATTGAGCCATTTTGATGCTGCTTACTAGGAAATTGGACGAAATATTTCAAAGTGACCCAGCAACTTCAGCAGATCATCAAGCGGAGGCAAGAAAGAAGGAGATCAATCCCGACTAGTGTTACGTAATATCAGTCATATCTTCTTGAGCGGGATGCTTGTAGGTTTTCTTCTTTGATACCACGAAGACTATTATATTTACATTTATCCGCGCGATATATTTTTTCAACAAAAATACGTGGTAATCAAGATAAGAAATAGACATTACGAACAGTGCGTTATGTATGGTCAAACTGGTCAGGCTCCCTTGACGTTCGAAAGCGTCAATTAAAAAAAAAAAAATAAATAAATGGCCCGGGGGGGGGGGGGGGGGGTGTCACCTTTTTAAGTTATGCCTAGCAAGTCCTTGCAAGTAGTGCTCGTGTTTCTCTTCTCGAGATCGGGTTCAACAAGAGGACCTTACGTCTGTGCAAAGTAAAACAGATCTCGCATCTAGGACTTCAATAGCGCAATAAGGCCCCAGGCTTCGTCTTTCCTCGCACAAAATGGAACAAACGCGCATTTCGCGCAGCGTAGTCGCAGCGGATTTTTCACCAGCCGCACGGCGGCTAGTATAGGCCGGCTTTTGGAGGTTTATATGTCGCAATAATTTCAAGACAAATATGATGATTTATTTTTAGTTCCATTGCAGGGTACCTTTAACATTTATGTTTTCATTAAAAAAGTTATCACGTGTGTATAACACGTGATGACTTTTTTAATGAAAACATAAATAAAGAGAAAAAACAAATATTTCCAAACGATGCTCGCAGTAATACCCTTGTCACAGTGGCACTAGTGCGTTGGTTTGTCGATTTTTAACCATATTGGGTTTAAGAATGGACTCCAGGAAGAGAATATGCGGCGAAATATCGACGAACTTCGCACGCACGAACTACGCTTTTCGCGCGTCGTCAACAGCCGCTTTTCTGACACCGACAGCAAAGCTAACGGTGCCGGGCGAGATTCGTCGCTTATTGGGGCTATATTCGCTCCATGAAGAAGCCCAGTGTTAAAAGGCATTTGAAACTTCTGTGCGGTAGGGCGTATTAGTTAGGTTAAGTGATGGTGAGTTAGAAAACTCTTCATGACACCCAGGCAGCTCGTTGCACATCCACACCTAGTCTTTACGTAGTGCGTGCTCATCAGCGCGATTGTCAGATAAGGGGAGTCATTATAAGTTTATATAAAATAAAAAAAAACTAGTGTTGAGAAAGCAGTCGCATTTTAAAGGTTTGCCTGAAGTTGATGATAATTCTTCCTTTATAAAGAAAAAAAGACGTATAACCTGTAAAGCTTATACGTACGTACGTAACGTACTTACGAACACTTGTTTGCTTGCCCGCCAATGCGTCTATAAACCTCCCACCCATACTGGGAGGCACCTAGGCCATCCGAACCGCGAAAGGGGCCCTTGTTTCTGTGGAGTTTCCTGTTACCCACTAAGCCGGGTCAGGAGCATGAGAATCCACACCACGACTAATGTTGACCTTCGTGACGACAACGTGAATCATCACGGCCGGGGTTCACGCCCGCGGCTTCTGCGAGCGGAAAGTCAACCGGAAGTCAACTCCAGAAGCCGGCGAATCGCGAAAATCGCAATCTTCCCGCCGATTCCTGCCGAAGTCGACGCAGCGCCGGTGCCCCCCGCGCACAACGGTATACGTGTCCTTTTCCCGAGAACGATCGGGGTCTCTCTTCGCGCGAACCGTCAGGCAGACCGGGGTCCGCGATTAGTCGAGTCATGCATGTTTCGACTGCTCGTTCAAACATGTGCCGACATCGGCGGCGCCCCGCGTTGGTCTCCTGCGGGAACCGGCTGCAACTCGAGACGGTACGGACAAGCGTTCTTGTGTCAACGGGGGAAAGGGCCCGCGGAGTGGTGACAGGCGGCCGCAGCCGGGACATCCATTTTGCCACGCTTCGGATGAAGAACGGACGCCTGTCGGCAGCCGCCTCGGGGAAGACCCCGCGCTGCTCGGAAAACCCTGGGCCCGCTGCGCTCTGCGTACCGTCGACGCTCCGGGCCCGGACGGATCGGTGACTCCGCAAATGGTCTCTCGTTGCATCTGGAACGGAAGCTGTCTCGACTCGGAGCGTTTGCAAAGACAATGCCGCTGTCACGGCAACAGGAGTGGCTGACACGTCAACCATGTTCGTAGTTGTAGGGGTGGGGGGGGGGGGGGGGGGGGGGGGGGGTGCGTGCTTACGAGCGGCGGGAGCGGTAAGGAAGAGGTGGCGTCCCTAATTGGCCAATTTGACGCATTCGTAGGGAGCGGCAAGCAGACGTCGAGGCAAGTTCTGAAGAGCCGCAGTGTGTTGGAATAGGCCAAGCGAAGCGAATGTCGCAACCATGTGCCGTGCAGCACGTGTTCCCAGAGCTGTCGCCAACGGACCACAATGCAAGATGTCTGCTCGTACGAAGACATGTCGGGGCAGTTGGCTATGTATTCAAGGCACAAATAAATCACTTGTCTTGTTGTTTAAAATTAGAAGCTGACGCTAAAACGCTGATACAGTTTGCTGACGCTGTTGTCGGTTCCCCACGCCTGTACAAGAAAGGAAGATGTCCCTCCCTGCTATTCAATAGCACGGGGTGTAATATAACGCTCATGGCGTTAACATCGAGTATTCTTGCCTTTGGACACCGAATATGTTTAGTCACCTCGAGGCTATTTAATTAAGGCCACGGTCCCACTGAATGTGGCAGTTTGGGTACTTTTTGGCAGGTCATTACTCATCTCCTTTTAAATACTGTTTTGTGGGATTGATGTCATTCGAAAGGCAATGCAATCCTCTTTCATTTGATATTATGTGTGTGTTGGTTTTTACTGTTCATGCGCATTTGTAGCATTGCGAATATGACGGCGCGGACCCTCACTTGCTCCCCTAGTTCATGTTTTATGAACGATCCATTAAAGATAACACGGTTCCAATATAGCAGTTTTGTTAAGATGATGTCGGAGCAGAATGTAACGATGCACTTTTCTGGTATTTGCAATACTTCGTTTTTTTCATCCCTCCAAATATTGTCCTAAAATTAACATTTTTTAGCACAAACATGTTTTTAATGACAAGCGCTAGGACAATGAAATTAGCTACAGATGTAGTGCTTATAATTGGTAATATGCAGAAAAAAATTTAATTTTGTGTAAACTTTTTTTGTTTAGATATTTTATATCAAACGTGGCACTTTTTTGTGCTTCGAGTCATGGCACTTCAAATGCCACTGAGGAAATAATTAAACTATGATAAAATCTTTTATAACATTTAGAGCTACAATGGTTGCCCAAGAGGTGGACGATGGCTTTTTTTCATTTTCAAAGTCATAACGCTCCTGGAGCCCTTCTAACTTACCCGTTTTTGACGTATATCTTTTTTGACTTCAAACAGATTTATTGGCATCTAATAACATTTATTGTTTTGAATAGATAAACATTGCGATGTATTAAATTTTCACAATGATCTTGCTTTGGTTTTTTAATAGGTGTAGAGCTTAGCTAATTTTAAAACAATTAAAAACTGTTTGGGTGTTTTGTTGCGCTACCTGGCGGATGACAGACAAACTGCTGATTATAATGTTCAAAAAATTTCCGAGGGCGGCGTTGGCGTCTGTATCATCATCAGTCACCGTGTCTTTTTGCCTCCACATTTAAAAAAAATATATTAGAAGATTTACTATCGATAAATGAATGGTTTAAGTACTGGGTCAGGTTAATAAATCTAAGACAAATAATTACACAAGCGTAGCGTGGTATAATGTGTTCATTATTCGATATGATTGAAATCAATAAGCAATAAAGACGAAGAGGAAAAGAATACACCCGAGTTCATGCCTACACTTCGTTTCAGCTTCGGTCCAGACGCAGCCAAATCTACAAGCGCGAGCTCCGGGCTTTCAGCATCCCTGCCAAGCACGCGCGCTCGTGCAGTGCAACCACTGTTCTGGACCACATGCTCGCGCTTGTAGCATCGTCTGCGTCTGGACCGAAGCTGAAACGAAGTATAGAGTCACTAAATGAGCTTAAATTATCGGCACTCCGTTCCCCAGAATTGTTTTGGCCTCCGCCATTTTGGGTCTTGTTCAGAGCAAACGCAACTGCCGATCGTCATGATCCAAAAGAACGACTTCATTAGATGCGGTGCTAGGAAGCTGATGCAATATTGCAATGCTCTGTCGCGGGTTGTTTAAACATTAGTGTGGGACGGAAAAGCGTTTCCTGTGATTTTAGATAAAGTTTCAGATAACTGGCAACCATGATTTTAAGCCACAATATGCCCAAGTCTTTACTATGAACCGTAGCTAGTTTACTGGCACAAGCGGGAACAATGAGGAAGAGGCAGGTGTCAAAAGGTAGTGGCTTCTGGAATCCACGGGGCTTACGTCATGGCCCCTTCAGGTATTACAAGCCTCTTGAACAAGAACATGAATAGTGTCATTAAATAAGCTACGCTTCAGAGTAGCAAGACTTGGCCATATTGTGGCTTAAAATCATGGTTGCCAGTTATTTGAAGCTTTATCTGAAATCACAAGAAACGCTTTTCCGACCTCCACTTAAACAGTTTGCGACAAAGGAAAGCAACATTACATGAGCTTCCTAACACCGAATCTTATGCTGAGGATGTCGCACTTTTGAATCATGACGATCGGCAGTTGCGCCTGCTCTGCACAAGCATAAAAATGGCGGCGTTCACAGCACTGTCGGGGAAGAGAGTGCCGATACTATAAGCGCAGCTCATTTATTGGCTCTAGTTCCCGCGAAACTCCTTTTCCCTGACTGAAACTGAAAGTAAATATGAATAATACACCATTCTTATAGCTTATTTAGTTATAACCAACTACACATAATGAGAGGAGGAAGCGGCCGGGTAGGAGAAACGCGGGTTTTATGTGCGACCGTTCTAACCGTCTCAAAAGAGAGAACGCGCGAGCTTTCGCTGGTTTAAAAAGGGCATCCAAAGAAAAGAGGCGGCACGCTGTGTTCTTAGTTATTATGCGTCTAATTGCAAATTGTTGTGTGTATGTTTATACAGCCGGAAGTTAGTCTGCCTTAGTGGGCGTCTGGTGTCTCAGCTGTAGATGAGCAATTTAGCCAGTGCGGTACAACCGCAAACCTGGGGTTTTTAACGTGCACCACGCTGTACGGACACACGACCGCACGCCGGTACGATGCTCTTCCAGATCGAAACGGGCAGGGCAAGGTGAGTTCTGCAGCGCGAGCTTTCGCTCCAAGTGCTCCGAGCTGGTGTGCGCTAGACCATGCACTCGGCCACCGAGTGCATGGTCTAACCCCCCGCCCTTGTGCGTCTAATTTATATATAGGTATAATAATTTGAAGATCGACGATGGACGTCGATCGTCTCGAGATAATGTAACGCAATAACATTATAAAAATAATAAATTTGTTGAAGGACTGAACGACTCAATTTTTCAATTCTTGGATTGTAATATGGCGGTAGCCTATTGTACTTACTGTTGATGAAGAGCAATATGAGGTGAGGAGGTAATTATCAAATGATGAGGCTCTATAAGGACGACGACATTAGTGGGTGTCGAACCACAACGTACAGTGCCAGACTTGTTTCAAGTATCGTGTACCCAAAGACTTTCTTCACCCTCAACAGAATATGGTAGAATCAATCAGGATGCTGCTTTACAACTGTACGTGGAACAGGAAAACTGCGCTATGCAAAGTGCGGCTTATTCGTTAATATGAGGGACGGATTTCTAGCAGCATTCCCTGATTGACTAAATGGCCTCGTTGACGTAAAGTGTCACCGTTCCAAAAGATTCTCGAAGTATACTTAAACCGCAAAGGAGTATGAGGCGAAAAATAAGAAAAAGGAGCCTGATGTGAAAGGTCCAAATCACCACCATAGCTCCTACTATCAAATACAAGGGCAGTTACACAATACACAAAGAGAGTTTTGTGATTTAGTTATATTGACACTCAAGGGCTTTGATATCCAACGTATTCAGAGGGATGACACCTTCTAGTCAACCAATATAGAGCCTTTTCTACTCAAGTTTTACATGGAAGGCCCGACTTCCGCTGAAATTCCACACGTAGACAAGTTGTCCGACCGAATTAACTGCTATTACTCCCAATCTGGGAATCTCTCAATCTTCGTTCGTAGGCCATAGTATCATGAGATCGAGGGGTGTGGATCCTCGTCCGCCGAATATTTGTTCGGCGGGTGTTTTTGCCGTGTAATATGAGACCGTCGCGTACTCCTGGAACAAGAACCTGGCGATTTTTCACTGAACTGCTTCTTCCGTAAGCATCAAAAGGGCTTTTTTTCGTTCCGCAAACCATCTGTTCTGCTTGCCCGTTAGTTTCAGGATGTATGGTGCACTAATGTGATGCCTGATGCCGTTTTTTTTTTCTTTTTCAAAAACTTGTTTATTTTATTCGAAGCAAGATTTGGCGCGTTATCCGAGAAAAGTATTTTTGGTAGGGCAAAAGTAGGTAAAAGAGACCGTAGAACGTCAATGACGTGTTTGGACGTCGTGGCAGGCATCGTGTAAACTACAAGCCACTTAGAGTACGCATCGACCATGACTCCGCAGATGCGGATACGTTTCGCCACCCACCGACTGAATAGTGGATCGTTTTCAGTTACTGCTCATGATGGCGTTGGACTGAAGGAAGACTTCGAGTCTTTCCAGTAATTTTCTGAAAACTATAATGTAACAACCTTAACAACATCTTCCGGACCCCGTGAAACAGAATATTTCGTGACGTTATTTTAGTCGTCATTAAAATGGTCAGGTAAGTACCTTAAATCGCGAAGCAGTTTACTTGACGTCCGCTCCAACTGGTGTCTTGAAAGATTGAGTCTACTGAGCGTGCATTCCTGCAGAAGAAATTTTCATTGATAGAATATTGACACGTCAATCAACATTTGATTCCATCTTGGTAGGATTTATTGCGAAAGCCCGTTACAACCGCCGAACCGCATCTCCCTATATCAGAGAACAATTTATACCCAGCCTGACATTCTCGCATACATCCGTTTGCTGGGCCACGCTACTTGAGCTAGCTAAGCACAGCTGGCAGCGGCGCGAGCAAGGCCACGAGGGGAACGTGATGGTGCTCGAGCCATCCCACTGTGAACCAATGTTTCGGCCACCCCACGGGTGCGTGTCGCCATCTATTGGTTGAACTAACGCCTTGTTCAAGATGGCTGCCGTGGGACCGCTGCCTTAAGATCAACTGCGATAGCCAAGTCTCATTGAACGATGATTCGGTCAAGTCTGCTCGATGATATATGCATTGTGACGACCTTGGCCGGCTTGCTAGAAACCGCGCCTCAGGTGAGACTTGGGGGAAAGAAAACACTGCCAAAGCCAGCGCACGACCTGAGCGGGACTCAAGCCGCGTCTCAAGACGCTCGCACGCCCCACCCTTTATGGTGCCTTCTTTCACCCAGTCTCGGCTGAGACGATGTTCTATAGCAAGCCGGCTCTGGTCAAACTTCGGCAAGTCGAAGCAAATTTTTAATGGAGGTTTAGGCAGCTGGAATTTAGCCTGCCTTAAAATAAAAGAGAGTTTTGGGGAACCGTTTTTGCACACCCGATACGGTACGATGGGCATTCCGGTACGAACTGCGCATGTGCGAGTCTTATTCGGCTGCGCATTTTCGGCACCGATTTGATGTTCAGGGGTCGTGGCCAATGACGATGGACGTCATCTTGAAACGTCGGTCGGTCGGCGAGTGTGTGTGTGGTCGGGTGCTCGGAGGCTCGGCGGTGTTCTCGCTGGTGTGTGTTGTCGACTTGCCGCCTGTGTTTGTGGCGTTCTGTTGCGTATCAATTGCCGACATCCAGGAACATCAAGGTAAACGTTTTCGACTTTCGCTCGCCCGGTGCCGTCCGTCACTCCTGTTGCAAATGAAGATTCCTGGTGTCTAGGGGACTGTCCGACGAGCCTTCCGGAGTTGAGCATAGCATAGTGGTAGGATGTCTGCCTCATGCGCAAGCGGTCGCGGGTTTAATACACAGTGCAGGCTTCCTTTTTTTTTACATTTTGTTTTGTTGGGGCATTTCACGATATATACGACATTTCTTTTTTTACGATTAACACTGAAAAAAGAAAAAGAATAACGAATGTTGTTGACGAATTTTCGTTGAACAAAATGGTATGGGACTTCCTTTCCGGAGGTGCATGGAGGGGCTGCGGGGCTTGGTTTGCCGGCAGGACGCCGCGAAGTGGCGTGTACGGCGGGGCCACCATGGACGGGGCCGAGTGGGTTAATAGTTTTGTAATTAGCAGCCGCATACTGGCGCCAAGGTAACGCACGACACTGCTCAAAGCGCGAGCTGGTTGCTTTGGATCACGCGGCACGAGCGGTCCTCCAGTCATACCAATCAAGGTTACTCGCTCGCCACTTGCACGGCCTTCGCAGCTTTTCTATTCAAGGGTGATAATCCGTCGTATTACACACAAGTCCAGCTCCACAAAAATGCGTACAAAATTACTGCGGCTGGGCTCTGTCACCTCCGGTACACGTAATCTTCATTTGCAACAGGAGATACGGACGGCACCGGACGAAGTTTGAAAATGGAGAACGCTTACCTTGGATGTTCCCGAGGACGCGACGAGTACAGGCGGCACGTCGACAACACGCACCAGCGCGGACACCGCCGAGCCGCCGAGCACTCGACCACACACAGACCGAGCGACCGACATTTCAAAAATGCAGTCTGCGGCATCCAAAATAAATCAAGTTGACGTCAAAATAACAGTGAATATTATTCTAAAAATAAAAAGTAGTTATTTTGACGTCCGTGACGTCATTGCCCACGCCCCCTGGAATACAATTCGGAGCCGAAAATACCGCAGCCATTTTATTCGTTATGGAGGGCCCGTTGTACCGTATTTGATGTGCAAAAACGGTTTCATAAAACTCTTTTGTCAGATGTCTCCACTTTAGACATTTGGCCTACGTAATACGACTCAATAAACAGGTTTCCTTAGCGCATTAGCGTGCATCACAGAGTCAGATAGACATTGCACGACAATAATCGCGGTGAGAAGTTCGCTAGGGGGTTTCCTATTTTCCTCACTATGGGCAGTGCACGTGCTATCCACGCGGTTATGTTTCAATTTTCATAGCGCATAGAAGCTTGGGATTGCACGTGCGTGCACCGGTAGAGAAAGTTGAATTATCTTCACTCTGGGTTGTTAAAACATTCCACCAGTCAGCGATGCCCAAACTTCTCGCCGTGAATATGATTGCGTCGCCTCGTCAGTTTCGAAGCCTATATGGGGCAGGCAATTGAACCAACGATATCTTCTTTTACAGCGTGGGCTTTTGCTCTACGGGTTCCAAGCTGCGGTGAGCTAGCAGTCTAGCACACCGCAGCTAGACTGCTAGCTTATGCTGACGAGTGTATGGTCGCGTCTTTGGAAAGTATTACTGACTGAGCTGCACATAAAACGTTCTAAACAATCACTTGATTATCTCGTCAGTATAAAGAAAATTGTTATTTAAAAAAAAAAACCAAAAACATTTTTATCTGCTTATATTGGTCTTGAAAGGCATTTTTGACAAGAACAACAAGAAACAAGTTTAATAGTTTACATAAAGTACTGCGCGGATCTTTTATCTTTCACGGTAATCGCAAAATGCCTTACTTCAACTGATTTGAAGTATTTGAACTTGTTTGAACTTATCAAAAATGTTCGGTAACACTACTTTTCCTTTTTCATAAGCCCGTATTATGGTAGTCTTTGTAAAGAAAAACGTGGCAGAAAAAAAAAAAACGAAATGAAAAAAAAGTTTTTTCTTTTTTTTTTTTTTTTTGGGGGGGGGGGGGGGGAGGGGGCTTTGGTGGCATATCTAACTTTTGTAAATTTTTCGAGGATTTTTTTTACCAATATTTACGCCGTTAGACATAATTTTGTTTGTAGTATCCTGCTCTAGGCCCCGCCCCGCCCGGTGTTTAGATAACTAGACGCCGTTTCTCGGCTCTCATTGGTTGGAGAGATGATTGGCGTGTGCAAAGTTGGTTGTAGAGTTGCATCTCCGTGCCGCAATATTATTTTAGTGGACAATTTTTTTTTTGTATGTTCGAGAAACAAAAGAAATCTTCATAGAGTGATCATTGCTTTCAAGACTATACAAAGATCGCCTTCTTCGTATTTGGGTGGAACGATAACAAACATGGCTGCCAGCGGCGAAGTGCTGAACGAGCTCAGCTTGCCGAGCTCGTCTATTTTTACGAGGGCGAGTCGTTTTGCGTTCGCCGAGGTGTTTAGAGGAAGATCTCCCCAACCGACCTAATTTACAGAAAACAACTGTCCCAAGTACACGCCTTCGGAAGCGCTGTGCGGGTGTTTGTTTTCTTAGCGGGGCAGGGGGCAGGGCTAAGCTACAGTGAACTAGAGGAGGGGTATGATCAGACGCCGACACGCGCCATGCATTGCTGTGAAGATGCGAGCGTAGAAAGGACCCGGATGTACGGGGTGGCGCTGTGGTAGCATGGGCTGGAGAATCCGAGCGTTTCGAGGGCTTTCGTCGAACAGGTTTGGCTCGTCGGTTTGGCAGCGCGAACTGTCTCCCGTTGAGAACTTTTCCCCGTACTTGTGTCGCTTATGTCGAATGAAGTGCAATGTCGAATCGACGACGATGACGACGACAACGCCAGTAGCGAAGCAAATGCAGACTTGTGCTCGTTACTCGAAAAACGTAATGTATTAAAATTCCAAATTACTGAGCCTCAAATGTAATGAATTACCGTTACAAATTACTTCCGCTTAAAAGTAACGGATTACTTTACTTGTTACGTTAGAAAATTGCTTTCACGTTACTTTTTCTGTACACTTATCCAGAAAAGAATAGAAACAATTTTGATATTTTTCAAAAATTTTCGGTAACACTACTTTTCCTTTCTCATACTCCCGTATTATGGTAGTCCTTGTAAAAAGGAAATATTGTATGTTTAAAAGAAAGAGTGTAGGTGCTCTCCATTCACATGTAAGCTGACAAGGCACTCAAAGCTCCAACCACACCCGCCATCCCGCTAGCTTACGGCCTCCAGAAATGATCCCTGGAATTATGCACACAAAGCTAGCGGTGCGCATGCTCAGTGGCAGCGTCCACCTCCGCTACGAGGTTCGGAGCTAAAGATGCGCTCTACAAAAGCTCAGTTTTGACTCGGGTGTTTCGCCTGTTATTCACAAGAAAAGAAAAAGTTGGTTCTAACGTTACAATGTATAATCGATGCAGAATGCAGGTGTCCCAGCTTACCTTAATATGTTTCCGTAAATTAGAGTTTGTTGTTCTTGCTGATGACAATGTGTTTTTTGGGGGGAAGCAAAGTATGCTCTGAAACTTTAGGTTTCCGTTTTCCTTAATGCACTGAATTTGAACATCTCATTAAGAGATGGCCATGGAGACGACGGGCACTTCATGACCGAATACTCGACCAGTTAGAGAAAAAGTCGCGGTTACGGCTTATCGATCGTTCATCGGCTCTCACTTTCATTCCAATATTCGTGGAGGCCAGGGGAGGGGAGGGCATAGAAAGCGAGAGAAGCGGGGGCCATCGGTCTCACAGAACAATAGAGGATCACACAACTTATACGCGTTCTCTCTCTCTCTCTGTCACCACTCCTTAGATAGCCTAACCCCATCCCATACACTGTAACGTGGGTGGACTCGACCGCCATGCCCAGACAAGTAAACCAAAACAAGTATCGTCCGTACCCTCGAGGACGCTCTTAGCCTCGCGCCGGGCGCTTTTCAGCCGTGCCTCAAGAGCGTGCTAGAATACAGTAGCGCAGATCAAAGACGAAGAGAATTCGACCCCTTCGAGCGAGGCTACATCGTCTGTTACGCGAGTTGTAACCTCGCGAATCGAGGGGGAACGGACCCGCGTTGTTGTGTCTGTGCAGGTGGCGGGAGACGTCGAAGAGTTTGGAAAGGGAGAAACTGTGGTAGAAGACAAAAACAAATAAACACGAAGAGCTTTCTCCTGCCCGGGTGTAGAAGAAAATCACGATGGGAGGAGACGGAGAGCCTACTCGGCGTTGTCTTACTTGATCTTTGTCTTTCGTAAATTTGTATATGGCTTACCCGTTCTTCTAGTGACCGGCCTTAAAATAAATCGTGTTTTCTTTTCGGCTTTTCTCCCCTTCCTGATGTTTTCTATTTTGTTGAACTTGCTCTCTTTATGCTGCTGAATGTTCTGCTCGTATAGCTCCAGTTACTGTATTATGCTCATATTTAAAAAGGTAACGAGTAATTAAAGTAATTCATTACCAATATTTTGAAACGAAATTACATTACAAATTACTTTCGAAAAAAAGTAACGTGGCAATTACGAAATTATTTGAACAAGTAACGGATTACAGGTAATGCGTTACTTGTAACGGATTACTTCCAAAGTCTGAGCAAATGCAATGGGAAGCAGGCGCTACTACAGTCCATGCTTTAGTGGCGCCCTCTCGTGCCTTCGATAGAAAGTGCGGCAGTCTTGAGCGCTTGCTGAGCTCACTACCCCTCCTCTAGTTCACTTTAGCCTAGCGTCCCACATCAACTATGCTGCTTTTTCTGACTTGATTTGTTCGTTTGCGCGTGTTGATGCTGATTATAGGTGTTGGTTCCTGTTAAAGCGGCCCCGCTGGCCTGTAGATTGTGCAACCGTCGTGATTGCAACCATGGTTTTAAGAGGATGCTGAACCGAAATCTGGATTCCACAAAACACGCGGCAAAAGCGTGCAGCGGGATGATACAAACACCAAAACATCACTCATACAGCGATATCTCGAACGGATGACCGCATTTTTCAAGAGAAGGAGGCACATTTGACAGAAATGTTCACGTCATGTTTCTCCGAGAAGGAGAGGAAACGGCCTCGCGTCCTCTCCGCGCCGTCGCCTTGAGGGAGCGAAGCGACGAGAGGAGGAAACTAGATACCTTCACGTCACGCGCCTCGTCGGCCTGGTTCAATCTCGACCTCTTTTTACAAAAATACTGCCGTCCATTCGAAATATCGCCTTATGAGTAGTGTTGTAGGGATTGTAGCGTCCCGGCCTACATCTCCTGCATTATTTTTTCTGAAATCCAAATTTCGGTTCACCATCGTTTTAATATAACGAGAAGATACCTACACAGACAACAATTGGCCAGCCATTCTGCTGGAGGCAATAGGGCGTTCGGCTCGCATCAAGTTTGTCTAGGTTTGTTCCCGTCATTTTACTTTGAAAGGAAAATAGCTCTCAAGTTTTACAGTGCACCTGGTCTGCCAAAGCGAATTTATTTAGATCGCGTTTTAATTGTGCGTACTGACGCTCACCCACCTTGCTTGCGGATGACATGTGAAAAAACAATAGAAGGCAGAAAAAGTGGAAGGAGTGCCCATTCATTTTTTTTTTAATATTTTAGCCCTCTCGGTCGCTTTTTACCGCTCATCGACAGACGCTGACAGACGTATGTATTGGACCGATGCTTATTTATGATGGAACGCTAGAACGCCGCTTTCATGGTCACGTCTTGCAAGCGTTGGAGAAGTTTTTAGACGGGGGCGGAATTGCAGGCAGACTAAAGAGAAAACGGACGCCGACGCGCAAGTTTCATGTCCGCGTCTGGGCATTGTAGTAGACGTTAGACGGTGGTAGAATAGCAGACGATGTCGGAGGCTGCCACGCGCCTGCTCGCACGATAAGCAGGCTGTGTCAGACGCCAGGCTAGACGCACTGGATGTCACGAAAAGGAGACATTAAAGGAGACACTGTGGTTGCAAGCATGTCCGGCGGAGCAGCCAAGCCAATCCAGTATAATGGCCGGGGCCACAGATCAGTTGGCGGGGCTTAGAATGGGTCGTGACCTCCACCTAAACTGCCTCTAACGGCGTCAATATTACGCGAAAAAAAAAAGTTCTTTTCTATTATAGTGCCCCTTTAAAGGGATACTGAACCGAAATTTGAATTTCGCAAAATAAGGCTCTAGAAGCGTTGAACGGGACTTTACGAACTCCGAAACATTGCTCGTACATCGATATCTCAAACGGATGGCCGCACTTTTCGAAAAGAAGGGTGCCATCAAGCGAGGCCTCTGACATCACTGTCCTCCGGGAGAATTTGAGAGTGAGGGGGAGCGGCCTCGCCTCTCTCCTCCTCGCTTCGGTTCACCAGCTCGGCACGGGACGTAGTGAGAAGGAGAGGGAATAAGAATCGTGACGTGCCTTGCCTTGTCGGCCTCGTCGGCCGGGTTCAGTCGGGCGCTTCTTTTCTAAAAATATGGCGATCCGTTTGAGATATCGCTGTATGAGAGATGTTTTTGGGTTTTGCATCGTCCCGCCTATCTGTCCAGCCTTGTTTTGTGAGTTCGAAATTTCGGTTCAGTATCCCTTTAATGTATGCCATTTTAAAATGATCTCGACACATCCCTCTCCTGTCTTCCTTCCTGGCTTCAACTTATGCGGTAGGGGCCAAAAAGGTACCTAAAGCAAATACGAGCGCATAAGTGGATGCGAAAGACGTACTTGGAAAAGCAAATTTGAAAGCCCAATGATTTCTTTTGAACGTAATGCTTATTCGTGTTTCACCATAGATCATGAAAGCGCCGCATTATGCAACCATGGTGTTCATGTCCTTCGTCAGAACGACTGCCAGTGTTTATATTTTCTCGAGTCGGGGACACCCTGCTGCAACTTGAAGCCCCACTACATATCTGCCTGCCTGCCTATATAGCGCCTGTTCAGAGTTGCAGGTTAATACATGTCTGAAATGCGGTGGGCACCTTTCGATGTCGGTTTTGTAGACCAGTGTTACATTTTTGTCTTCATATCTTTGAACAGAACAGTTGACATTTTGTGACTTATACATTTATACATTTCGTAGAAATAGGTATCTTACAAGATAAATCTATATGACACATCCTTCGACCCCTAATAATTTACGACAGGGCGAGTCTCCCATGCGAGGGCGCGGATATGTTCTTAAACCCTTATTTTAATAGAACCGACGCCTCACTGAATTAAACTCCTCGTGGGATTGAGAGATAGGAGGTGCTCAATATCAACAAGCAAGCCATCGCGCTATTGAAATCTTCCGTCTTGAATTCGGGAGGATTCCGAGCGCATTTTTTTTACTGTGTTTGTTTTACAAACAAGCTCGTCTTGGAGGGATCCACTTCAATGATGCCGTAGCGACCCTTCAGACTTCAAAAAGTATACCCATTTCATAAGACTAGAAGATCCTTGCTTCGAGGGTGATTATGTTTAATGTAGGACTGGGTGTAAATTAAAAATGTTAACCCGATTAATTGCTTCCCTTTAATCGATTAATTAATTGATTAATTGGTTGTGAAGTCCTCCAAGCATAGTAACTACAGTGTGAAAACTAATTTTTGAGCTATTCCTTATTATGCCATACATGAAGGAATACGCAGTCTTCTTTAAAAAACTAACGCTGCACCGCCCTTAAAAAAAAAAAAAGACATTTTAAACACAAAATATTTTTATATTTTTAGCTTGGTAATTACTCTGGATTAGAATAACAAGGAATGCTACAGTTCTACCGTGCAATACAACAGCGCTGCGTCCTAAAATATATAAACGTTCACCAAGTAATAAGGCAATAATTTTTACTTTCTCCCCAAAATGCTTAACTTACAACTGAACCAAATAACCGGTTAAAATATAAATCTCGAATATATATTAATCGATTGATCGGAAACTTAATCGATCAATTGCCCAGCCCTAGTTTAATGTTGACCTTTCAGTAGTTTTTAGGTCAAGCACATGAAGTGACATGCATCACGACAAACGAACAAGCTATCGCCGGTCCTTGCTGACTTTCATTTAAAATTAGAAGAACGTTATCAAAACTTGTGTTGTGATGAGAAGTGCTCATATGGGGCTTCCACTTAATCCAGTAAAAACCAGACGCTCTTCAAAGTCATGTCTGAGAAAAATGCTAGAATGCGCTAATGTAGTTTTTGCGTCAGATGTGTCGTGAATGATATCGCATTCAACTGATATTTTCATTCTATTTACTAATGAGCCCATCATAGCCTATTGGTTGGTCTAATATTTTATACAGGATCCACTTTAGAATATGAAGGCATCATGTCGCCAAGCTTCAAGCGGCTCGTAACTGCATATACTAAATATGAAGAAAAGATTTTTGTAATTACAGGCATCTTATGGAGTGTCGAAAGCAAATGATAATTGTTTGAAATTTGTACACTTCCTATTAAAATGAGGGTGTCTTTCTTTACTTAATTGTGTTTTCGCGTGACATTCTTAAAAAGTAGCATATTTGTCGCGAGATTGGGTTCGAGAACTTAGGTACAGAAAATCGTGATCGTAATCACATTGCGTTTATCATTGCTTTCGTTACAAACGTGAGAAAACATGTATTTCCATGAACATGAAATAATACAAAATACAACTGCCTTGTGGGTTGCTGTGGCACGTACACTTTTACCGAAAGAGCGTAGACTCTAATGACAAAAGTCAGCTAAAACGTTCACTGACGGGAACTTTCGCGTACACCGAAAGCTGACAGATTTTAGAAGGCGCAAGACAGTATCGATGATGTTGCCCTCTTCCACGTAGCTTTGCAGCCTGCTTAAAATAGTATGGCTAAGGGGAACAAATGTACAAAACAAGTATATATATTTTTATATTCCCTAGGCAAAAACATGAAATTTTAGACGAGCTGCTGAAAATGGTTCTCTCCCCCCCCCCCCCCCCCCCCCTTTTCTTTTTTTTTTGCCGTTGCGTTTGAATTTGAGAAGACTATTTGTCGGTATCGAATTCCCCGTCGGAGGCGAACTCTGCACGAGGGACGAGTGGTTAACGCGCGCCTTATTAGTACGGTCCCGTCAAAGAATTCGGCTTAATTGGCGCAACCGGACACGCGCGTGTCACGGCAAGACGGCAGCGCCCCTTGAACGCGCGTACCATGCTCCGTTACCCGGCCAGGTAGTTAGCTCTCGTCTAATGAGGCCGCTTCTGTTACCTGCCTCGACTGTAATCGGAGATTCACCTGTTCAACCGACCGACTGTCCAATAATTGGGGGTCCGCGGGCCTGACGCTCCCCTCTGGAAAGCCCGCGGAGGGATCGATAGCGAGGCTGGATGCGGCCACAAAGTACGCGAGACAGCAGCGGGCCGCGCCGCATGTCACGGGAGAAACCCGAGACGGCTGGCAAGCTTGCGCTCGCACTGAGCGGCTCAGGGCGCCTGGGAAACGATACACTCAATGCGCGGAGCATCCGACGGTCTGCGTCCCATGGGTTTGTTTGAATTGGAGACGTCCAGCGGGTACATGTCTTCACTCCGGCTGTGGTCATGCTCTTTAGTATTGGAAGTGCCTGTCTAGCTCGCACTTACAGGTGGCTCGCTTAGCTTTTCAAATCCAACGTTAGCTAGGCAGAATTGCTCACCTCTTGACTGTAAAAGCTTGTAATATAGTTCTGGGCAGCCTCATTGATATAATAAAAATATGCCACGTCTTTCGATAGCAGGTCACAAGCCAGGAAGTGTATGGTCATAACACGCATCTATGTAGTACCACCGATCAAGGGCTGATGCAAGCTATACGGCGCGTAAGTTGGTCTGCTTCTTGCCCACCTGGTGAGTGTGTTTACCATCGAGATGCGCCCATGTGCTTTTGTTTTCCCCCGACCTCAACCAATGACGGTGGGGATATGAAGGGAAAGAAATATGCCATATCCCTACTAATTGCTAACAGTGCCCGGCAGAACCCCACATCTTCAGACGGCGCGCGCTTGGCTGGCTCGTCATTGCGTGTTCCCTGCGTGTTCTTTAGGCTGCCCTTTGACTGGTGTGACCTTTCTTGCGTTTCGATGCGCCAAAGACGTGTTCGGGAACCCTTGCTCGCCGCGTATAGAACCGGAGGCGGCCTTCTTTACGAACGACGCACGAGCACAACGACCACGTACGTATACGACGTGCCAGCAAGCGTCATACCGCATTCCACGCGGCGGCGTGTGCTCACAAAACACCATTGTTTGGATGCATTTCGTTTCTTATGCATTAAATAAGACAGATAGGAAACGTCAGAAAGTCACAAGGTGGAGTGGTGCAGTGAAGAATGATCTACCTTTAACTGCGAACGGCATCCCTTTTTTGACCCTGGAAAACGAGGGACGAGTCCGCTTCGGTTTGCTCATGCTTCTCAGCCTCCACGGTGTGTGGAGGACAAGAATGAGAGTTAATA
The DNA here is from genome assembly GCF_016920785.2 of Ixodes scapularis. Classification (NCBI taxonomy): domain Eukaryota; kingdom Metazoa; phylum Arthropoda; class Arachnida; order Ixodida; family Ixodidae; genus Ixodes; species Ixodes scapularis. The sequence continues at coordinate 42,107,212 of NW_024609884.1, forward strand.
ATGTTGATGTGAATACCAAAACAGTAAAAAAAACATTTAATTGAAAGTGGTATACCGCCAGGTGTACCGTGCACTCTCTGAATCCCCTGATTGGTTGCCAATAGTTTTCCTGCTTAAAAAGATTTTAACGCAATGGCACCCGCCGCTAAGTGGCTGATTCGCTCTTAAACAGCTTGTACGTGTGGGAATGATTGTGTGCTTTATCATTTTGTCTCAACCGGCAATCCTCTATACGCACAAAGCCTGGCAGTTAAATGACGGAGCCGTAGAGTGCCCAGTCGCAGATTTGGAGCGCGAGAATCTGGTAGCACAGAGCATTTCTAGAGGAGCCTGTAGTCAGCGCACAGCTTTTACAGCGGCGAGGACCCGAAACACGGTTTTCCAATCCGACGAGAAAAGAAGCGGTAGCCCGAGCAACGCGAGAAGCACGAGCGGATATTTCATCGCTCGGGACAACGTTACTACAACCCCTCAGTTGGGAAACTGCCATAGAGCCTGCTTTAGAAAAGTGGCTCCGATCCGTACTCGAGAACCGAGCTAATAGCGATCGCAACGCCGTCATTTCTCCCGCAGCGTCCACTCCGGGAACTGCACCGCTGCACGTCGAGTCGGGCAAGGGCCTGTGGCGCCATCTCGCAGGGCCATCTCGCAGGGCCATCTTGCAGTAGCTATGTAAAGCAACTTTCATGTTTCAACTCGTCGCTAAAGGGTGGCGCTGTTATCGTATTTAGCTCGGTTTCGGTGGACGCCAGCGGCCCAGGTTTCAAAGGCGATCTTCCCAACTGAGGGTTTGACTAACGTTGGCTCGGGAAAAGTATGTTTCGGCGTCTCACCGCATCGGGGCGCCCGTTACATCAATCTGTAGAAGAAAAAAAACAAGAAAAAAAATAAAACTGTATAGATGGATTCGAAGGAGGGTGCAGACGCAGCAGTTAGAAAATGAAAAAGAAAAAAAAAGTTTTTTTTCTTTTTCTACAGATTGATGTATATATATATATATATGCGTGGTGCCGAGTGGCACCACACAGATTTAGTAATCTGTCCTCTCATTGCACTTATAATTTAAGATCCTGTAAACTGTTCGAACTGTTGAAATGTACATACCTAAAAAAAAAAAAAAAATATATATATATATATATATATATATATATATATATATATAGACATTGTGTTTACCCACATCTCTAAGACTCCGCTTTTATGTTAACGCACTCAGCGTGCTCATTCCACCACCGTAATATCGAGGAAGTTAACAAAGCTCACGGGTTACCCGGGCAAACGCAAACTCCGATTGCCGGCGTTTTGTGTTCGAGTGGAGAGGGTCACGCGGTGCGCCGCTGGCGCGTTTTTGGTTGCTGGTGCCGCCGGCAAGGGCTCGCCGGCAATTGACCACCCGAATTCGCCATGAGACGAAGTGCACTCCGCGGCAGGTTATCTTCACGGGCCAGGAAATTCCGGCTCATTCAATTTGCAGTCGTTGCCGATACACCTGCTGGCCATCGTTCCGAAACACGATCAGTTAATCAGGTGGCAACAACCAGACGAGACCTGTCATTTTCCTCTGCCGACCATTAGTGAAGGCCAAGGGAGAGTTGCGTAATCTCCTTCGAAGAAAACAGGAATAGCAAAAAGCTGAGAGACAATTCTCCAAATCGACGCCTGGATTCTCTCGACACTCGTCTAGGTCCTTCTTTGCGAGACGAGTCGCAGCCAGCCATGGAAGTAAAAGAAGGAAGAAAAGCAACATATACACGAGAAGCCCGATAAAGACAGGCCTGAGGCCGCCCGTCAAACAATCTTGATCCGCCCGTAATGATCTAGTTGGACCTCCCGTTTCGATGTCACCGGTGTGAAGAGGTGCCCTGGGTGGTTCGGAAATCGAATCCTGGTCGGCTACTCCGGCGACGCAGTCTCGGCAAGGAAAGAGGGGTGCGTCTGGTGGCGACCGGCGCTGTAATGAGAGGGCCTCGCACGCCTGTTCTCGTGAGAAAGTGCTCGCCCCTTTGAGCCGCCTTGGTGGTCCGTCCGATGGCACCGCTGGCCCGCAGACCGGCGCGCCGTGGCCCTCCGAGAACTCTGTCGCTCGCGACCCCCCCCCCCCCCCCCCCCCCCCCCCCCCCCTGGCGATTAGGTCGATTGCCTGGGGCATACAGCGCCGTGTCCAGCGCCAGCCGGAACGACCACTTGAAAAACGATGCGCATATGGTTTTGGCGCGTTGCGTTCGCTATTCTTGGCCGTGGTGTTGCCGCGGCCTGGAATAGACCCCTTGAAGAATTACGCCCTCTTACGGTCGATCTGAAAATACCGCGAAGTGGCGTGCGCAAAAAGCACAAGCAAGCTGGCATGTCTATTATTTAATGCTCATTTTCGAGAGACTAAACAATTAATAGATTCGCCATTTTATGGTGTCTTTTGCGCACGCCATTTTGCAGTATTTTCAGATGGAACGCAAGAGAGCGTAATATTTGCGTGTTCAGCGGCCGCGATTGCACCATCGCATTTGCGTCTTCAGAACGTGCTCGCGACCGTGGATCTCCCCGCCGCGCGGAATCGGCGCCCCGTCTTTTGCGGTGATTCTGGTTGGTGTCGTGAAGTATTGCGAAATATAAAGAACATTGAATGATGAAAGACCGCGAAGGCTAGATGTCGTAGTTATGAAGGCAAGTTTGGGGAAAAGGAGTCAGCAAACGGGAAACGTCGCGTGCTCGCTGAGGTAGTACATGCATATATTAACAGGGTAGCATGAACCTTTTCCAATTCTGCGAAGCAATTTTGGAAGTTCATCGGCAATCATTAAGTTGTTTCAGAATTCGGAAATTTCGTCCGGTGTCCGGCGCTTCTAGCGCCGACTGACCCAAAGCACAGTTTGTGAGTGGCAAGAGTTTACATATAATGTACTGATTGTTTACAAGCAGACTATACGTTTGGTTGTTGTATTTTTTTTAAAACAAGCCCCGGATGTAATTAGGAAATATACTGCTCAAAGAACAGTGCCGTTTTAGTATTTAATCGTCGATATTAATTTCCATCATTTGCTATTAATCCAGGAAAAACCATGCAGCATAATTAGTGCTGATTGACACTCGTTCACGCGACACTATCTTCAATCCAAGTTAAAAACGGGCAATGTATATCATATGACGAGAGACGAATCTATTTTATGAACGAGCGTCATATATGTAACAGTACTAATGACGACAAATCGTCATTTGTTTGTGTTTTTATATCCGTGGCCTGTAACGACGAACATATCTTTATCCGCGCTTTCTGGCTAGTCATAAATGCGGGCAAAGAACAAAATAAAATCATAGATACACTCAGGCACGACCCGCGCCAACCAACCACTCTCTTCACCCAGGTAACAAGCCCTTAAATGAGTACTGAGGAGGGCTGAAAGACACGACGGCACAGCATGACAACATGGACGTTTATTTCTTACTAAGTGATTAATCTCTTGTTCCATTGCAAATGCCTTCTGAGGAATGACATTACTTTAAAAAAAAAAATCAACATACTGAAAACATTATCTATTGCTTAGGTGGTCACTGAAAAACTCCATACCTTCAAAACGACGAGTATAAAAGGCGGTAGCGCAGTTTTCGGAATGAGTAATCGGGCTGATGAGAGTTCATGTCGATGTTTGTGAGCAGTGTATATGCTCATCGTATATGATTTAAAGGAGCTGTGCAACGCTATTGAATTGGAATGTTTTTCTCTCTACACGAGCTTACTGGTACACCTGGGACTCAAGGATACTCACACGCAACGCCATTGGCCAAGAAACTCCTTTGTTGCGGTGTAATTTCAAGGACAAAAGCGATCATTTTCATTCAATTTCTCCTTTGCAAAATTCGATGACGTAACTCGGGGATCGCAGTACACCCCAGTGACGATATTTGAATGCGGTTCATAGATCGGACCCGAGCATTGCGTGGGCACTCGACTTGGGCTCGTGATAATTGCTAGCTCGAGAAGCATTCGGGTTGTGACCCGTGTCCAATCGCTGCAACGACGACAACAGCCGAGCCATAACAATGTCTGGAACTCAGCGTGTGTCCTGCGCTTTGCGAACCCCAGCGCGTGGCTATGATCAACATTGGCGGCATATAATCGGCTCCAGATCACGTGGCCGCTTGTTCTGGCTGCGAGTTGAGGGGGTGAACGCTGCTCGTTTTTCTTAAATTTTTTTCTGGGACTACTATTGCGTGGGGTGAAAAACGAACGCGTGTTTCATAGGTCATTAACGTTAGGGATCCGTTTTAAGCGGTATTTGTGCACAGTGCAAAAATGGTTGCACAGCTCCTTTAAGTGACGCTATCGCGTGATATGTAACGTACAATGCACGTGCATATGTGTATGATAAAGATACTCGAAGCACAATGACTGCGTGCGCAAGCAAATTATTTTTGCGGCCTGTGAATTGGGCCGTATTTATCGCCACCTAGCCTAGCTACTTGCAACTACCCTGCTTTATCCTGCCTTCTGATGGCGATAAATTTAACCTCCTTTCACCCTTCGGGATATTTTTGTAGTGCTTTCAGCGCAATGGGCCAAGTAGATTGCATTGAGCTAGCTATCTTGAGAGCGGTTTTTGATTTTGCGAATGATTTACCACTCCTCAGTGACGCCCGTGTATGGGTAAATATTGCTTTTATTATAAAATTTAAAAAATAAATAAAATAGAAAGAGGGATGCAAGACGCATTGTTAGTCACCCATGGGGGGTCTGGTTCGTCGTCTTGCGGGGATCGGGAGAAAAAGAGGATAGGGAAAAAGGTGACAATGGGGATGGGCGTATTTACAGAAATTAAGGGTATAGCCGCCGATGCGATGGAAGGACAGGTCGCATCCCACCGCCGCCCCAAACGCAGCCGGAGCACGCGCTCCCCTGCTGGACGCTGACTTCAAGAAGCCGAAGCGCCGGGGCACGAGCGCCCCCGCCACGACTAGGGCGACGGAACGAAGCACCCGCCGCTTCGACCCACCGGCGGCCATAGGATGAAGGCATGTTGTATGCTAGTTCACAGTCTGGATGACAGGTTTGTCGTTTCTAAAAAGTCAATGAGGGCTTTCAGTATATTTGTTCTTCTCGTCCGGGATCCTGATGGGAAGAGGAGAGAATATATGACTCGAGGAATAGCAAAGGTGAGGCGTGAAATGCGCGAAGTGGCCTGGTTTCGGTTCTATCCGTTTAGCATTGCAGTGTTGAAAGCTAAACTTTATTGACAGCGAGAGGACTGAGTAACGACGTTCGAAACATAAGTTACTTTACCTGCGCGGAAAACTGGCTTCGGCAATAAATACAGTGCGTGAAAAGCTCGTGGTATCTTTTTTATTTGCTGCTTCTCTCTCCCTGAAAGCAGTAGTTTGCTCGGATGTTTGCGAAGCAGCTGTCCGGTTTTCTTGAGATAGCTGCTTTCAGGCACTGGGGGAAAGGGGGGGAAGAGAGAGAGGGGGGGGGGGGGGCTGCCATCAGTTTGATGCATTCGCCTGTCCTAAAACTATGTCAAGATATCTGATTGAATCATGGCAGCGTTCTGTGTGAAGACCGGCAATGAACGTGGCGTCCTCATTAACCCTTATTGAGCTCGATTTGCTCGATTCGGGCAACACCTCCTTGATAAGAAAGCCTAAGTGCTGAATTTTTCTGCGTCAGTGAAGAAGGCCACCGTAGGCCAGAGATTCGACATGACTACGGCATCAGCGTTCTGCTAGCAGTCGTGTTCTCATTGATTAGACACGAGCTCCTGCCAAACGCTGACGCCATAGTCGTGTCCATTCTCTGGCCTACGGTGGCCTTCTTTACTGACGCAGGAAAATTCAGCACTGAGGCTTTCTTGTCTAGTAGGTGTTGATTCGGGGCCGCAACAATGAGATGCCGACGAGGGAGGGACTTTGCTCCCCTGCTTTTAGGGACGGAAGTTTATCTCTTTCTAAAGGACCATAGGTTAAAATATCGTTCCTCCCCTTATTGAGGAATATTTAGACGCTTTTTTTCTAAGAGTGAATGATAGAGGCCCCTTTTGGAAGAACACAGTGGGAAGCTGCACATATACACGGATGGGTCCGTAAACAAGGAGCTCTATTTAAAAAAAAGGAGTCCAAAGGGAGTCACTGGTTCCATGACTCTCTTTGACACTTCACGACTCTCTTAGAGAGTCAATTTTTCGTGTGACTCTGTTTTGACTCTTCCCCTTCTCAACGAAAGTCACGGGTCAGCAGCATTTTCCCTACCGCAAAAAAACAGTATGAATGCTGCTTCGCGGCGTCCAGCCGGCAACCCAAGCCCCGTCGTTTCCCTATGCACCTCTAGAAAGGGAGTCCGACACCATTTAGTCCAAAGCTTTGTCGCCATTTTTTTCAATAATAATTGTACAAAAAAAATTAAAAAGGAAAGGAAAAAAAGTAATGCACAAAGTTTCGTCGACATTCATTTTTCTCAAGAATTGTAAAAAAAAAACACAAAAAAAAACGTATGTTTATTTTTTGCATTGAACCTGGGTTCGCTCTGTATGAAGCGGGCATCTTTCCACATAGCTACACCTGCGAGTACTCGTTTTGAGAATTCGTTTTATACGAGATTCAACAAGTTTCGCGTCGTGCATATTATTCGAAACCGAATCCTGCGTCTGCATTTTACATATTTCTAGAACTGTCATGAGGTGCGTCTCTGGGAGTGAGTCAAGGTGCAGCAGCTTATTCAAGACTATACTTCGTTTCATACGTAGCATGCAACGCAGTCAAAGCTAGCGCACCCGTTTGCATCGCCGACCGTGTCTACGTTCACCCCATAAAATAGTGCGTCCTCTGCGAAAACACTTATAAAAAAGTCGAAAAATGTGCCTCCTTGGAGCTAGCAACTGATAGTGGTGTTATGATTTCGACAGAGCACAAATTATTTTCAATAAAAAGGAAAAGATAATGTAAACTACTTTAAATTGTTTTCGTTTTCGTCCGTGCGGCAGCCGCTGCGGGTTTTCGGGTTGTGTGGCACTGGCAGGTTTTGAGAAGATGGCGTCTTACGCAACAAGCTCAAGTACCTCTCCTGCTCGGATATTTTCGAAGATTCGTTGTGCGCAGACCTTGAAAGAGTGCAAGCAGGTGACCGCCAACGTGTACGCGAGTACAAGAACACGTTTCCCGGAGAAGTCCGTCGTGAAGTCCTGGAGACGGTCAGTAACAACACCGGAGTGTGCACCCGTACTGTCGCGAAGTACAAGGCGCAGTGTCTATCTGGCAAGCTGGCGTCCCCGAAGCGAAGACTTCGCCAAGTAGAAGTTTCGAGCACGGGGACTGTCAAGCAGGCCGAATTCACACACAACGCCATTCGCCTGAAGGTGCATCGCAAGTACCCCGAGAGAGGATTCCTACCCTTGACAGCTATTTCAAAATAAACTGTTCAGGCAACAACTATTGTCGATTAACGTCCTATTATAAATTTTGGGGCAAGGCTGCTATCAGTGAGATTCCTCATTCCACGCTGCATGAAAAAAAAAATAATTCGGAGCTGGAGGCAAATAACACTTGCAAAGCGGCAGAGCAGATGGTAGAAATGTGGCCTCTCGGCGACTTATAAATAAAAAGCAAGAAGAAAGGAGGAATTTAAATATACAGTTCGGCAATGCGCACAATCTTGCACAAAAAATATGTATAAAAAAGCAGAAAAAAAAATCTAGTGGAGTTCGAACCACTGCCGCCGAGACGCCGGTATCGCCAGAGCAGCGCCTTGTACCACTCGTCCACGAATCGCGCGGAAGAACAGTTTTTTTCTTCTGCATTTTCAATGCGCACCACTTCAGTACCTTTGACAGCTTTGCACGCTATGTATGTAAATTAGTGTAAGTGCACACTTTGAGAACCACGCTGCGATTTGAAGCAACGCCGAAGGTTCGCGTCTCGCAGCGCCGCCTATTGAATGACCATTCGAAGAGTTTGCACACTGTGAAGGTAAGAGCGTTCACACCGAAGAGCTCTCTTTACAACGCCTACACACACACACACAGAGCTCACAATTGAAGGGGGGCCACTGAGGTTTTAAGAGCCACTGATCGTAGTAATCGCATTCCAAAGACGGCGCGTTGTCGTAGATTGTTTTTCACCAGCTAGGTCCTGTAGGGATGAGGCCAAGGCCAATGCTGGGGGATTCATCGCCGGAAACGTAAAGGAACCAAGCAAACGACGTGAGGCTCGCGGACGCGGTTCGTGGGAGCCGACGACGTCCGAGCCACGATCTGAGTAGCCCTAGTAGCAGCCTTGCTTCCGAGAAGACTGTATATTCTTTCCGGCGGGCACACAATACTCCGACAGCGTGCTTACGGCTGATGTGGATTGCAGGAGGTGGATAACAGGACGACCAATGCACAGAAGATAGGTTGAGCACGACAGAGCACGTAGAGAAACGATTGTCGCCGCCATGTTGAAATAAAACCAAGCTGAGGCAGGCCAAGCTACAGTTTAGTACACAGCGAAGCTGAGACAGGCTAAGGTTCAGTTTCGTACACAACGAACATACTTCATTACAAAGAATGAGATAAATGCTAAAACAATTTTTTTTACGTTTAAAAGTTCTAATGTATTTCGACTAAAACAGAAACATTCACGCTGTGTCAAATGAGTTTCGTCGTAACCAGCGAACGTCGCCGCACCGCCATCGCCACCGTAACCAAAATCAAAAACAAAGCTAGCTGCAAACTTTCCGGCGGTTTCGGAGATCGGACGCGATTTTCTGAGCTCCCCGAACAAAATGACCAGCACCGAGCTGCCAACTTCGGGCTTATTATTCGGCCTTCCTAGGGGGGTTTTCTCACCAGGAGCACAAGAAGAAAGGCCCACTACTTCGAGCAACGTTCCAGCCACCGATGTAAGTGGTCAGCCCGAAGCCATGGACACGAAGATTGCGAGCAACGCCGAAACCGCCCCTATCGAGACGGGACCGGCAAGTCTTGCCACTCCGACACTGAAAAAGCCAACAATGGAGTGCCCCGCCGTTGTATGCTTCGGTGAGCCCTCCACGATTCCAAACACGGCTTTTTCAGTTGAACAAGCTGTAAGGTCCCTTCTCGCGAGTATCCCGAGGGAGAACCTTTTAGACATATTCAAGGACATACTTGGAGAAACCCATGAAATTGTGCCAACCAAAGCGAAGAAGAAGAAATCGGCTTCAAAGAAAGCTCCGATAAACACTTTAGGTACAAAACAAACGCAAGAAGCGCCGGCCGCAGCCGGCACCACGCCCATACCAGACACAACGCCGCATGCAGTGGAGAACAAGCACGCCAGTTCGATACCTGCGGGGACACTCGCACCACCACCGAACGCGGTCAGCGTGATGCCACCTGCTACACGAGAGGAACCTGAGGACACGGTTGGTTGGACCCAGGTGACGTATAAGAAGAAAAGGAAACGGGTCCGAGGGGACCCGACACAGCAAACTTCCGAGGAAACCAAGTCAACCCGGCGCTGGCAGTACGAGTATAAGATCCGTTTGACGCGTTCACAAATCTCGATCAAACCCCTACTTCCACTACTCAAAATGCACCTCACGGGCACTCACATCTCCACGGCCTTCACAATGCATCTCATATAGAAAAGGCTAACACGATTTCGGTCCGCACAGATTCGAAAGAGTTAGCCGAGACTCTTGAGAAGATCACAGAGATCGGCACTGAAGAGAAAGGCAAGATACCCATACAAGTCTTCAGGGCTTATGGGAATACACACAGCAAAGGTGTCATTTATGACATATATCCCAAGGAAGAGGACCCGCAAGACGACGTCCTCAATTCGGAAAATGAGTCAGAAAAGCCTCACGTGGTAGCCGCTCGAAGACTTGGCAAATCAAACACGGCGGTCCTCACGTTCGATGGAGAGAAAACGCCTCGATCTGTTCTTTACGGCAAGAGGTACATGCGGGTATTCCCGTTCAAACCGAAAGCAGTAACCTGCTGGCACTGCCACCGTCTAGGACACAAGTTCGATATATGCCCGAATACGGCAGTGTGCCCTTTATGCGGAACAGACCATCCAAGACCAACGGACCCGACCCAGGGACCTGGATGTACCGACACTACACCCTACTGCCAGGGATGTAAAAAGAAGGGCCACCTCGGAACCGACCGCAAGTGCCCCACATGGCAGGAAACCAACAAAAGGATGCGGAAAGACATCAAGAGTTTCAGAGAACAGCACAAGCTGCAACAGCAACAACAGGAGATAGGAAATAGACCAGTCAAGACCCCGGTACCGCCCAGTGAGAACCTGTGGGCCAAGAAGGTGAAGCAGGGTCTCTCGCCACCACCGTTACCATCGCCAACGGCAGAAGCACAAGAATTGCGCAACACGTGCAACTTCCTCAAGGCAGAGCTAAACAGACTCAACACCATCGTCCAGTCTCTACAGGAGGAAAACAAGAGGTATAAAGAATACGCCAATCACCAACGGGCACTCGCAGCCCAATTCTTTATGGAAAAATGATTAAAGTACTCCAGTGGAACTGTCAGGGGCTTCGCAAACGGGCGGCGGAGCTTCGGATACGACTCCTGGACAAGCCCGATGAACGTCCTGACGTAATGTTACTTCAGGAAACTAACACGTCAAGCATCAACTTTAGCGGCTACACAGCCTACTCCAGCCCATCAATCACATCCAAGCGCCCAGGTTACTCGGCTTCCCCACCGGGAAAAGCTATTGTCTACGCAAGGAGCGACTGGTATCAACACCAGGTCGATCTTACTCCATACTGTGATGAGTAACAAGAAGTGGTTGGAGTTCGCGCAACGGTTCAGCAGACGAACCACATTTTTGTGTCCATCTACTTCAGACCGCTTAGAGACAAGACGCATACAAGAAACCACGGATGGATCGCTCATCTGCACGATGTATACCCCCGAGAGCAGAAGCACTACGGCGGAGCCTTCAACCTCCAACACCAAACGTGGGGCTACGCACAGTCTTCGAACGGAGCGGAAGATCTAATAGGTGAGATGCAAACATTTCGTTTGCAATTGGCAAACAAGAAAGGAACCAAGACAAGACTGGGAGGAGCCGGACAGAAGGACGCGACACCAGATCTATCATGGACGACAAATCAGTGCATACAGCATCAAAAATGGAAGTGTCTCCTAGACCCATGGGGTAGCGATCACTTCCCCATCCTCTTCGAGTTCTCGCCCACAAAGAAGGTAAAGAACATGACAAAGAAACGAGTGGCCAAGACCGTTCACTGGGACAGTTCAGGGACGTCCTTAGGGAAGACAAATCAGAAGAGTCCAGCTTCGAGAGCCTTCTCAACAGCGTCCTGCAGGCAGCCACAATCAAGACAAACGTCGAAGAAGACGCTCCTAACCCTGATATTTTCCTTCTCAACCTCTGGGCCAAGCGACTGCAAGCGGTGCAGAAGTACCGAAAGGGGTACAAAACCCCACTAGGCAGGCATGCAAGCTATTACTAGAGCGACGGTGGAAGCAAAGGTGTACGCCCAAAAACTAGACTCACGCCGCTGGCTAGATTACAGCGCTTCACTTTCCGACAAGACCTCGATCACGAAGCTCTGGGCTACGAGTCGAGCCTTGCTCGGAAAAAAGAAGACTAAAGGAGCGACGCAGACACTAGCTCTCAAACTGAACACGTCTGAGGAACAGTTGGCCAGAATGTCGGGAGATCTCTTCTTTCCTCAACCTGACCTAACCGGCTGCGCCTCCCCTTACTATCAAGAAATTCTGGCTCCCGATCACGAGATGGACCGTCTCTTTACGCGCGGAGAACTCGAGTGTGCCTTGAATCAAGGGAAGTTACACACGGCACCAGGATCAGACAAAATCACTATGGCTATGCTACGAAACCTCCCAGACAACACGAAAGAACAACTCCTAGACATGATCAACCAGATCTGGGAAACTGGCAAACTTCCCCAGCAGTGGAAGCACTCCCTCGTCATACCAATTCCCAAGCCGGGCAAAGACAAAGGTGCACTCTCCAGCTACAGGCCAATCTCTCTAACGTCATGCTCATGAAAGTTAATGGAACGAATGGTACTTGCAAGAATCGTATGGCATCTGGAATCTACGGACGCCTTCCACCCCGCCCAGAGAGGGTTTCGACCGTGTCTCGGAACGCAAGAAAGCCTCGCCCTCATATCGGCTGACGTAATACGAAACATCAACCCCAACCGCGCAACCATCAGAACAATTGTGGCGGTTGATGTCAAGAAAGCTTTTGACTCGGTCCCACACGCATCAGTCATCAAGGAAGCCCGAAGACTCGGCATAGTCGGAAGGCCGCTGAACTTTGTCAAGAACTTCCTGGAAGGGAGAACGTTCTCGGTACGCTGCGGCTCGTACGACAGCGAACCGAGAGTGAACCGAGTAGGAGTCCCACAAGGCTCCGTGCTGTCACCAACGCTCTTTAATATCGCGATGGCAGCCCTGCCTCACGAACTTGCAAAGATCCCCAACTTGGGCGTCACCGTGTACGCGGACGACGTCTCGATATGGACCAAGAACGACGACATTGCAAGACAGCAAGACACTCTACAAGCGGGCCTAGATACAATCGAAGCCCACCTATGCAGGGTGAAAACGCAAGCCTCTCCGGAGAAAACCAACTACACCGTAATCGCACCGAAAAGACACCGTCTCGCCAAGATTGCAGAACAACTAAACCGCGTTCTTGCAGGCAAGCGAATCGAGCCATCCACGTCTGTCAAGATATTAGGGATCACTATTGAGGAGACCGGCAAGGCAGACATCTGGCTCCAGGACACACTAAAACATTGCAACTCTGCCCTTAATGCCATTCGGCGCATCTGTAGCGCAAGGGGTGGAGCGTGAGAAGAAATTGCCAGAAGAATGGTCAAAGCTTTAGTAGTTTCGCGTGTCTGCTACGGGGCTCGGCACTACTGGCTGACCAAGGCGCAATGGCAGAAGCTCGAAGCTCTGAACAACCAAGCAAAAAGAATAATCACGGGCCTGCACAAGTTCTGCCCCCTGGGCAAGCTGAACGAACACGCTCAGATTAACTCCCTACACGAAACCGTTGTTGCCCGCACGGTCGCACACGGGGAGAGACTTAAGCATACACGAAAAGGGAGAAGGATCCTGGAACTCCTATTGAGATGTACCGGAGACCTACCCAAGCTACCACAAGAACTCCCGCCATGGGAAGATCATGCAGAAATCACAGACAACAAACCAAGCACGCGGAAGGGCGACAAAAAGCAACAAGACCGCCTCGCTAGGGCACACATCAAGATGACGGAGGCGTGGAAAGAAGGAACGAACGGGATCGTGGCTGCATACACGGACACTGCTTCGATAGACGGCCCCGTCACTCTAAAGACCGCGGCTGTTATCTTTCCAACACTAGGCACAAGCGCAATCAAGAACCTTCCAGCCCGCACCTCGGTGAAAGGGGGAGAACTTGCAGCAGTCCGCCTTGCCCTCGAGACGGCCCTTGCATTACCTGAACCACCACCAGAGCATCTCCGGATATTTACGGACTCTCAGGAAGTGGTAAAAGAATGCAGAAAATCAAGAAGCCCTAGCGTAGAAGTGCGTAATATCAAGAAACTCGCCTCACTGCTACTAGCAAGAGGCATGACTACGAGAATAGCCTGGGTTCCAGCACACGCAGGAATACCCGGTAACGTAGAGGTGCATCGACTCGTCCGCGCGTCCCTTCTCGCTCCCCGTGACCGAGACGATACACTTTCACTGCAAGACCACGACCACGGCTACGCTCCCGTCCGCAATCGGGCACCGGCTAGTTGAGCACGAGAGGAAGACTGCAACGATGGAGGGTACGATCCAGGAGAGTAACGTACCCAAATCAAGCAAGAATACCAATCAACACTCTGGGAGAAACTTCCCCCAACACCAAACCCTCCTCTGCCAACAGGGTTTGGAAGAAGGGCCAAGGTCCTCCTGGCCAGGATCAGAACAGACACAACATTAACACCAGCGCGGATAGCATCTTGGAGCCGCGGGAAGAGATCCGGCACCTGCACCAAGTGCAATATGGGCGCCAAGGCGGACACTTTTCACTTGTTGTGGGAATGCCCCAAATACAAGATCACCAGGTCGAAGCATCGACCGAGTAACATTGCCTCTCTGGAAGGTTGGACACACCCGCCGGGCGAAGAGGACAACAAGAGAAGCATCCTCCGAAGTCTCATAGATTTCATCTACGAGGCGAAGCTGGATATCTTCATTTAGCCCAGTTTAATCCTTTTTTTTTTTTTTTTGCCAGCGTCCAGACTTTGCAACCGCCGACGCACACCCCGATCCCTTACCCTTATTTTATGGCCAATAAACGCTTTCTGAACTGAACTCCGGCGGTTTCAGGATTTAGGCTTTCAAAAAAACATCGAAGAACGTTCTCCGAAAAGCAAAAAGTGTCCCAGGTGCCGGCGTGCCCATGGAAGTTGGAACCAGCTGTGGGTTTGAGTCTACATGGTGAGTACTCGCCTATTCGCTTGACTTTTTCAGTGCTTTCTTTTCGGAGCGTTTGTGAAGTGTCCTTGTGTGTGTGTGCAGGAAGCGTGAAGGCGAACGTGTGGGGCTCTTTGTCGCACACGTGCTTTGCGCATGGGATGACCTTCGAGCTTTTCCCAAGGAAGTCCCTTATTAACCGACCTGTCACTGAGCGAGCAGTCAGATTGTGGGAACGCACACAGAGGCGAAGGTCCCACCGAAGCCGGAGTAGGGGGACGGGTCTTCGTAAGTGTATCGGGAGCTTTATCTCGTGGATCGGTGGACAAGACGAGTTCTACAAATCGGGTGGCGCCTTAGTACCACCAAACTAGGCTGTGTGTTTCGCGGAACCCTTGACTGCTAAAGGTACCCATTACGTGCTGGCGCTCGTATTTGCACCCCGTTTGCTTTCACTGCGGGTGTTCGAATTCAGGTTCGATTCTCTGCATTGATGATGTTGCTTGCGAAGAGTTCTTTTTTGACTAGGGCACGAACTTTTTATACAAAATGCTCTATATGTTGCCCTTATTTGCTAGCCTAGTTTATTGTGAAGGTTGTGGAGAAAAAACGCGCATTGAGTAGTTACGAAATATATATATATATATATATATATATATATCAGGGTGTCGAACCGGAACCGAACCGAACCGAAAACCGGAACCGAACCGGTATTTTTTCCGGAACTGAACCCGAACCCGAACCGTTATATTGTTATCGCGATGAACCCGAACCGGAACTGAACCGGAAAAAAAATAACGGTTACCGGCTCATGTCAAAACGGTTCGGCCACGCGCTGTTGACAATGAATGTGCTATCAATGCCATTTGTTTTTTAAGTGCCGTCAACTGACACACACCTCGCTTACATATTTTTCTTCTCCACTCAGTCTTAGGAATATAAACGCTGCATCCATGAATCTTGACAAACGCTGCATCCATGAATCTTGACATAGGAACCAGTATTGCGCTGGTCGCGGCTTGCACGGAAGAAGAAAAATTGGAAGGCTGTGCAAAAAAAAAAAAAAAATCGCGTCACGGGATTTCATTTTCCTACAATCTCGTAAATCCTAAATGCTGCTGTGTGCTCACTTCATAACACGTTTCTAGAACGCGCGAGTTCTTGAAGCTTGCTTCCATCGGAATGAGAAAAGAAAAGGCTGTGGAGTTTGATAATAATGCATCCGGTTTCGTATAGGCACTTAGAAGCTAACATATTTGTGAGACAGCGAACTCTTCTATTTTAATATTTATCCTATTACGTCCTTCTGGCGTTGCGTTCGGTGAAGTGTTTTTCATATTCTGTATCTTGTTTAATGAAAACTTCTCTAAGGGTCTAATTTGAGTTACCGAAGGCTAGTTCAAATAAAGAAAGCTGTATTTTCTCCCCACTGTTCCTTCAATTTCTTACACGCCGAGGTGGCGGGATAGTTAGCGAGTTCTACTTGTAAGTGGGTTTGTAAGGATATCGCGGATTTTACAGCTACTGCGTCGGACCCAATTAGATGAAGTCCGAATGCGTAAACGTCGGTGAGGTAACCTTTGAGTGCACATAAATAAACCATTCCTGGTAGAAATCCCTGAGCCTTACACTACGATGTATCCCGTTTCGTATGTGCTGATTTCAGATGTTTTATTTGTAATTTATTTTGATGTTGCAATTTGTCATTTATAATTTCCGAACCGGTTCGCGAACCGGTTCGCGGATCGAATTAATCGAACCGGAACTGAACCGGAACAAAATAAATTTACCTGAACCTGAACCGTAACCGAACCCGTATTTTTTTTCGGTTCGACACACTGATATATATATAATGTAGTGTCGAGTACCGTCCGACGGCACTCTTGCAGAACGTTCACGTGCCGTGCAGTGGCACTCCACTCGCGTCTTCGAGTGCCGTCCGAATGTCTTATATAAAGCGAATTGTCAAAACGAGTTTTTCAAAGTTGTAGCGTAGCTTATTGGAAATTGTAGCGTAGCTCGCCTCATAGCCAGCGGACCCGGGTTCGATCCACAGTGTGGGCTTACTTTTTTAAATCTTTTTCTGTAACATTTTGGTTCGTCGAGGCATTTGGCGATATTTACGTCATTTCTTTTTTACCATTAACACTTGGGGGGGGGGGGGGGGGGGGGAAGGATGTCGACGAAACTTTGCTTAAAGGGGCCCTGCAACAACTTTTTGACTGGTTTTTAATTTGCACCGAACTTGAGCGCACTGAACGTAGTAACTTAAAGAAACTTTTCTTTTCTCAAATTTCGCTTTATTTTAAAAGTTATGGGCCATTTAGAATTACCGAAACAAACAAAAAATAACCTCCTTCATGACGTCGTAGGTCCTGGCTTGAGTGGCCGTGAACTAGAGGAGTAGTGAGCTCATCGAGCGCTTACGGCTGCCGCACTCCGTGTCGACGGCTCGAGAGGGCGCCACTAAAGCACGTGTTGGATAGGCTGTATGAGACGGGCGGCCAGGGCGGCTTGCATTGCATTTGCTGCGCGATTAAGGACTAATTTGGCATAACACTTCATTGGCCACAAACTACAGCAAACACGGTGTAAAAATCAGTTCAGAACGGGAGCCACTTCGCGCTGCCATACCGCCAAATGGCCAAATCGCCAGCCAAGCCCGCGCCGAAAGCCTTCGGAACGCTCGGAACCGGTCGGATCCTCGAGCCGGTATACGATCGCAGCGCCGCTGCATACATCCGAAACCTTTCTACGCTCGCTGTTCGTCGGAGCCTCATCCAAGAGCCTTTTCTAGTATGCGCCGTTTCTTCCGCCGCTGGGCGGCGGGATTGTCGATGAGTCTTTTCTTGTTTACATACTTTATAAACTGTATTTGTTTCTTTTCTGATCTAAATTACCAAACAAAAACTACTTTCATACATAATTGAAACGGTTTGCGACATTATATTTTGTATTTCGACTAAAAAAAAAAAAAGCTTTTAGCGGCTCTGAGCAGTGGTATGCCCAGGACCAAAGACGTCGCATACTGCGCGCTTTCGGCAACGCGGGTCGCCCTCGTAGGTGGAGGAGGTTTCCGCGTCTTCCGGTTAAAATATGACTCACTGATATTTAGTTACTATCTCCCTGCCCGCTAAGTTGCCCAAACCCCAAGGGATGTGGAAACCGTAAAAAAAGGAAGACGCTTAAATATGATTGCAGGGCCGCTTTAACTACAGTGGCCTAGAATGGAGTAGTGGGCTCACCGCGCCCGCTTGCTGATGCGGTTCATGTCTAAATTGAGAGATGTCGCTCCGGTAGGCTCCTCTTGAAGCTTTCCCGCGCGCTTCTGCGATCGCGGGAGTATCACCGCGCGTATATGCGTTGGTGTTTTCTTTATCAGATAGCTGGGAAGATTTGGAAGAATCGTAGGAACTCCGGTCAGCCGAAAGCATTGGTTTCCCACGTCTGAACGCGTACTTCTTCGCCGTTGAGGACGTGCACGTAATTTCCAATTACGAACTGTGGTTCAAAATGTAATTCGCACGCAACAGAAGTCTCATCCAACGTCTTGTCCGTTCGATGCTACTTCTTATTGGACAGCTTTCGCCGCTCCTCGCCTTCGGGTACACGGAAGAAAAACACCTTTGGCGCGTCCTTTACGCGAGCGTACCCTCTTCTACAGTCAGGCACAAAACAGTAGTTTCGATGGCGATTAGGCATTCTCGCATTTGAGTCGAAGAACAAAACCGCAAGAGAACTGTAATCACAGTGACCACACGGCAAGGGCACGCAGACGAGCACACGGGAACTGCAGTCACTCACTTAACGCCAAAACCGAAGCCGAACAAAAAGACTCGCGGCCGGGCGTAGCCGGGATGCCGGACGCTTCAAGACGAGTCGACAGCAGCGCCCCCATAAACCTCCGACATAGAACGCCTCACCTCAAAACATGCGCGAGAAAGGGCGGTGAGCTCACTACCGCATTCTAGGCCAATGGAGTATTGGGAGTATTCACTGGCGGCCATAACTGTGTGCGCGGCTCCTGAGCGCGTGCCGACGTCGAGCTTCCGCGGTTCTTTTGTAACGTGCATTCAGCACCATCAGAGTGTTGCGGAGTTGCCACTCCGCAGTTGGAATGATTCCGGAATCATTCAGAATTTTCGCGACCCCGGAATGGAATGGGAATGGAATTAGATGCCTTTTGCCCGGATTGAAATGAAAATAAAATGGGCCCGGTTCTTTATATTTTTTATTTATTTATTATTTATATATATATATATATATATATATATATATTGGGGGGGGGGGGGGGTACGTTCAGCTATACCGAACCAGTAAGCGAGTAAGTTGTTCAGAAATAAAATGAATACAAAAAACAAGCATCGAGCAGCAAAGCAAAGAGCAGAGGGGGGAGAATCAGAGGGGGGGGGGGGGGGGGGGTTCGGGTCCGCGGTTGCGCCTTTCACGGACGCGCTGGCGGCGGGCTTCACTGGTGTTACACGAGAGCGAAACAAGAAACCAAGCACTAAGCAAAACAAACGAAGGGTGGGCGCATAGAAAGAAACCGCCATGCACGGCTCCTCATCGTCCTTCTTGTCTTGCATTTTTTTTTTTTTTTTTGCGACGGCATGGAGAAAGCATGCGCGCGCAAAGACTGAGTTCTGGGAGCGGGGGCAACTCATAACTCGCAGAGCTCTGATAACTCGTTGACTCCCACGCCACCGTAAGATGACCAGTTATTGTTTTCTTATTGGCGACGTGAGCGATCGAAAGCGTCGCTGTGGTCGGCCCACCACAATTGGTCGAATGCTAACTATGACGTCAGCAAAGGATGTCTCATCAACGGAAATAAGGGGATTGTAAAAACTTCAATTTTGACGGTGTTGGCAGCGTTGCTTTGAGAGCGCTCTGATTTCAGGCTTCCACCATGCCCATTACAGACACCATCAAACTTGTTGTTCACAAGGTAATGACGTCACGAAAGGTAACCAAACGAGGGCGCCACCGAAACATCTCGGCGCTAATAGTTCGAGGAGCGTTGTTTAGCACGCGGCGGCCAACCCTGCTGCCTCCCACGTTCATACGCGCGCACTCCTTTGAAGTGAGAAATCTGGGTTTCTTTCTGCATTAAAACAAAGCGAGATTCACCTATCTCTTCTCCTCTCGCGCTTTGCTCCGACTCTTGTTTTTTTTATACTGCATTTTTACGTGTAAGTCCGCCTTTTACTTCCTCTTAGTTCCGATGCTTGTTTTCTGTGTTATATATTTTACATTCAGGTGGGTTAGGGCATAGCCTTTACAAGCAAGCTAGCGGATTCCCGTTCATTTCCTTTGACTTTAGTCTCTGCATACTTTGTTTCACCTTGCGATGGAACGCTGCGGACGCTACGAGTCACCCCAGGCAATCCAGCACCGTGAGATTAGTAAAATCAGTGCTTTTTTTAGGCATTTAGCATTTTTTTTTTGCAATTGTTTATGCGTTTGATAATGTCAGCTTTCAACTGCTTATGCCGGCAACAGAACAAGGCTGGGCAGTATCGTATTTCAGCAATACATTTTGTATCTGTATTTGTGTATCGCGCAATACATTTGTTTACCAGTATCTGTATTCCTGTATCAAATACATGCAGATTGTTTATTTTTATCGGGATAATATCAGGATGAAATGTATTTCGTTACATTTCTTGAGAATTACCTCCCCCCCCCCCCACCCCCCTCCCCCGAAAAACAAAATACAAGTCCGAACGCCTTTTTTTTTTGCTTTTTTTTATTTCTGAGGGCATTAGGGTCAATAAGATATTGGTGCATTGTTCCTATGCTGTGCAAGGTTCCTTCCGATTTTACAAATGATTTTTCTCTTCTGAGAAATGTTGCGTAGTCGGCATTCGAAACAGGTAGCGTACCAGGAGTTGAGTCGGAGCATCTCCTACCGCAGGTCCATAGGTAGGCCTTTCATGAGTCATTGTTTACTGGCATACGGTGCCCGCTTCTAGTTAGTTAGAACCTTGAGAAATAGGAAACCAAAGGAAGTGTTGCTTGGCCTGTGGCCGAGTAGCTGAGTCACAATCCGCTGCAACACGAGTGTAACGGTGTTTGACTTGAAATAGTAGGATCGACTGAAGCAGTGAAATTCAACACATATTCGAATGCGTCTGCGCCTGTTAAAAGGGTATTTCCTCGGGCTAGTTGGTGGTACATTTCAGGATTAAAAGCGCTAAAAGACCAGGACGAGTAAACGAAGACACACACACAATAGCGCGCACTTGCAACTGAGGTTTAATCTGATTTAAAGCAAAGAAGAAACATATATGCCTTGTCAACAACCATCCACGTCATGTAAACACATTGTTCAATAATCTACATATAATATTTCTAGCTTGAGTTAAAAAAGGACTGAAGATACGCCGCCTCCGAATCGTACAATGCTATCGATGGGGCGCTGATGCACGTGTCGCCGTCGCACTTCCTTATGAAAAACTCCTCCGAAATTTCCTTAGTCAGTTTGTTACGACTCCTGCTCAGGATAACAGTTTCCTGAAGCTTTGAGTCAAAATCGCATTGGTGGCAGTGCATCCCAAGATTACCCGAGGCCGAAGATCTTACTTCCAGTGCGTGTTCCCTTAGTCTGTCGTCGACGCACCTTCCGGTTTGTCCTATGTAAACCCTCCCACACGTTAAAGTATTCTATACACCACCCCTTCCTGACACTCCACATATTTAGTTCCATGCTTCTTCTTACATATACCACCCTCAAATCTCCCCTTTCTAATCTTTGTTCCCTTAGTCTGTCGTCGACGCACCTTCCGGTCTGTCCTATGTAAACCCTCCCACACGTTAAAGGTATTCTATACACCACCCCTTCCTGACACTCCACATATTTAGTTCCATGCTTCTTCTTACATATACCACCCTCAAATCTCCCCTTTCTATTCTTTGTTCCCTTAGTCTGTCGTTGATGCACCTTCCGGTTTGTCCTATGTAAGCCCTCCCACACGTTAAAGGTATTCTATACACCACCCTTTACTTGCACTCCACATATTAAGTTCCATGCTTCTTCTTACATATACCCACCCTCAAATCCCCCCTTGCACTCCACATATTTAGTTCCATGCTTTGCCTTACATATACCCACCCTCAAATCTCCTCTTTCTATTCTTAAAGAAATAACAAAGGACTGAAGATACGCCACCTCCGAATCGTACAATATTGTACGATTCGGAGGTGGCATATCTTCAGTCCTTTGTTAACTCAAGCTAGAAAGATTATATGTAGATTATTGAAAAATGTGTTTACATGACGTGGATGGTTGTTGACAAGGCATATATGTTCCTTCTTTGGTTTAAATCAGATTAAACCTCATTTGCAAGTGCGCTCTACTGTGTGTGTGTCTTCTTTTACTCGTCCGCGTCTTTTAGCACTTTTAATGCAGAAAAGTCTATGCCCGTAATATTGCACTGCTCAAGGGTACGTCATCAGTAGACGTGGACGTGACCAGCTGCTCTGCTGACTCGATAATCAGGAAGGAGGCCAGACTTGGCCTCGTTGTGCCGACCCAGACTTCGTACACCTGCCACTCGTCTCGAGCGTGCTGTCTCTCGGAGAGCTCGCACCTTTGCCGGCCATCTCAGGTCGCAATCCACGAGGTCTCTGTTTGGGTGATGCTAAGCGAAACTTGAGGACTGTCATTCATGCGTTCGAGGCAGGGGGTCGGCATGAAGGACCGTCACAACAGGGATGCCACCGTATCGATTTTTCAACCGTAACAAATGATAAGACATGTGCTCCAGGATACTCCAGGTGGTCCACTATTCTCGAAAATTCCAAATGCAACTGCCTACATGATCTTCAACGAGGTCACCTACAACGAAAGTACGTATTGTCCTTTCATACAGCAGTGTGGGAAAAGTTTCATGTTCAAGGAAACACCTACAAATACAAGAATACTAATTCATTCCACCGTGACGTCATATGATCAGTGTTGACAGCGGTGCCCTTATTGGACAGGGGAGTGGCGATGTTATGATGGAATGTATTTAGAGGTCGAAGTCCTTTAGCACCACTCTTCAGACAGACAGGATGCCAGGGAAGGGACCGCGGTCAATCCTTGGGAACGTTTTTTTTTTAACCCATTGAAGACTGCTCTCTGTCCGGAACCACTACCTTCAAGGCGAAGTGCCAAGCCTGCGGGATAGTAATTTTGGGATAAAAAACTTCCACTTCATACTTAATAAAGCCTCATCTCAGTTGGCGTTTCAAAGAAATTCGAAAATTGTATTGCATTATCAGTATTTGTATTTCTGCCCTGCCTAAAATGTATTCACGTATTTGTATTTCCAAAGACTTTTTTGCCTCCTTTTAAAATTTATTTCCGTTACGTATTGCGATGCATTTTCACAGACATGTTTGAGTATCAGTATTTTAGCTACTATTTTCATCTGTCCCAGTATTTTTATCTCCAAATACATTTTTTAGTATTTCTGCCCAACCCTGCAACACGATGTAGCTGTCAAGTACCTTTTTTAAGTTTAGGACTTAGAGGAATGGAATGGAACGATTCAGCCATTACAGGAGTGGGAATGGGCCCAGTGTCCCCATTCCTAGGAGTTGAATGGAATGGAATTATCGAAAACTCTGATTCCCCGGAATGGAATTGGAATGGAATGGGGGGTGCCCATTCCGCAATTCAGGAATGCCGGTCTTCGCAGGCTATTAATGTAAGCTCTTTCTGAGCGTGCGCTTTAAACATCGCCCTCAAATATGGCGTCCAGTGAATACCCCTCCTAGTAAAGCATTTGGTAAAACAAAGCTTACCTTCTGCATATATGCAATGCCCTCAATTTAATTAAAATTAAGACACCGACTTGACATAACACAAAAAACAGTCTTCTTCACCATCCCATTATCATTCCTCTTCCCCATCCCATCGTCATCATCATTCCACATGTATCCAGTCAACAAGCCGTCATCACCCACAACATCAAGCCGTATCGCCCAGAAGCTACATTTCAACATCGCCATGCACCTCATATATTATATCAGCCTATAATCGTCCTTACTACTTTTTAAAGTATATCAGCTCATAATCAGCCGTATACTTTTTATTCGGCCGGCTCGTCTGCGAGCTGGGTACGCTGGAAGAACTCTCCAGGCGTTCGAGACCGGTCTGCCAAAAGTCAGCAAGGAGCCCATGTAGGCCCCACGAAGGTCACCGTCGCGAAGACCGCTGCTGGGCCTAACGCTCTTCACCCTCTTCACCATTCCATCATCATCATCATCCACCATGCATCCAGTCAACAAGCCGTCATCATCCGCAACATCAACCCGCACCCTCGCCCACAAGCTCCATTTCAACATCGTCATGCACCTTGTATATTAGAGCGCAGCTCTTAGGCCCCCGTTTTCGTGTTTCGAGGCGTCGGTATCGGCGGGAAAATAGACGCCAAGTGACATCAACAACAATTCAGTTTCCCCGCAAAATTTAGCGGGGAAAATAACGTCACATGACTTGGTGTCACGCCACCTATGAACATATTCAATTTCTCCGCTACATTTAGGGGAAAAATTTACGTCCCGTGACTTCAACAGCAATTGAACAGCAGTGACCTCAACAGCGGGCAATCGAATTGCTGTTGAGGTCACGTGGAGTGAATATTTCAGCTAAATGTAGTTGGGAGACTGTGGGAGAAGGGAAGGGTAATGAGCAGGAGGATGGTGGTACGCAGGAGGAGGAGGGAAAAGGAAGAGGAGGAAGAGTGGAGGATAAGGAGGAAGAAGAAAGGAGGAATAGGAGAGACGAAAGGCGGAAAGGAGGGGAGGAGGAGAGGGTACGGAGGAGGAGGAGGGGCTTACCCTCCCTTCCATACCCTCCTACCCTTCTCCTCAAGAGCTGCGCTCTAATTTCGCGTTAGACAGATTTCTAAACTTTCACTTTATATCAGCCCACAATCAGACTTACTAGACGCGGCACCGCGGGCCTCTGTGGTACAGGTTACCTCACCGCGGAGCCGTGGTTGTCCTGAGTCATTAAAGATTACTATTAAACGTTTCGCATCTCATGCGGTAGACATATTCAGTAAGTACAGCTGCTGTACTTACTAAAGATATCTCCCGCATGGGTGGCGAAACGTTTAATGATTTTGTTTGTTTGTTTTTATGGGTCCTTATTTTAATTATGTCATGTCCCGGCGTTTGGAGTATTTTTGCGTGCCGTCAGTTTGGACGTGGCTACACACTTGTTTATCACATCATATCATCACTGCAATTCAGCTCGCGCTCTTTGGTGTGTGACATGCATTGTATTCTGTTTCATACTTATACTCCGTTCATCCTTAAAGACAGATGACCAGTTCGCGCTTTCCGCTTTTCCTTCGCTTACTCCTCCCCCCTCCCCTTTCACCCTGTCCACCGGCGCCTGTTTCCTTCTCCCCATGGTGAGGAGCATCGTCTCTCTTGCCGAATCTCAAGTCTGGTCGTCGGCCTTTAAGCTGACACTAGAAGCTATGCCTTCAATGCGAGCTCGCTGGCTTTAGCGGTGCTTAGCAAGAGCAGAAAGCTCGCGCTGAAGGCGGAGCTTCCAGTCTCAGCTTAAAGGGGCGATGAAACGAGTTTTGTATTTTGCGGAAATACCGCTTAGAGCGGATCCCTGGCGTTAATGACCTGTGAAATAACCATTCGTTTTTCACCACAGGCAATCGAAGTCGCAGAAAAAAAATAAAGAAAAACAAGCAGAGTTCACCCCCTCAACTCGCTGCCAGAATAAGTGGCCACGTGATCTGGACCCGATTATATGTCGCCAATGTTGATCATAGCCATGCGCTGGGCTTAGCAAAGCACAGTACACGCGCTTTGTTCCAGACATTGTTATGGTTCGGCTGTTGTTGTCATTGCAGCGATTGGACACAGGACACTACCCTAATGCTTCTCAGGCTGTAAATTATCACGAGCCCAAATCGAGTGCCGACGCAATGCTCGGGTCCAATCTATGAGCCGCATTCAAATATCGTCACTGGGCGGGACTGCTACCGCCCAGCTACGTCATCAGGTTTTGCGAAGGAGAGATTGAATAAAAACGCTCGGTTTTGTCCTCGAAATTACAGTCTAACAAGGGAGTCCCACTTGAGTCCCACTAGTGCCAGTAAGCTCGTGTAAAGTGACAAACATTCCAATTGAATATCGTTGCACCGCCCCTTTAAGGGTGAACGGAGTATATGGTGTAGTCACTGGCGACCATATCTGTGTGCGATAATGCTGAGCACGTGCTGATGGCGAGCTTCCACAGTTATTTTGCAACGTGCACCCCGCACCATCAAGATTGCCGGTCTTGGAAGCCTATTAATGCGAGCTCATTCTGAGCATGCGCTCTAAACAGTGACCTGAAATGTGGCGGCCAGTGAATACCCCCTATTGGCGACGTGACCGATCGAAAGCGTCGCGGTGGTCGGCCTTTCACGATTGGCCGACTGCTGACTTTGACGTCAGCAAAGGTTTTCTCATTGACGGAAATAAGAGCAATGTATGAACTTCGATTTTGACGGTGTTGTCAGTGTTGGTTTAAAAGCGCATTCATTTCGAGCTTCCACCATGCTAATTACGAACACCATCGAACATGTTTTCCAGAAGGTAATGACGTCACGAGAGGTAACCATAGGAGGGCGGCACCCAAACATCTCGCCGCTAATTAGCGGCGAGATGTTTGGGTGCCGCCCTCCTATGGTTCCCCCTTGTGACGTCATTACCTTGCGAACAACAAGTTCGATGGTGTTTGTAAATAGCATGGGGGAAGCCTGACATCATTGCGCTCTCAAAGCAACACTGCCAACACCGTCGAAATTAAAGTTCTTTCATTCCTCTTATTTCCGTCGAGGGTATACCCTTTCCGACGTCATAGTCAGCTTTTGGGCCAATCGTGGAAGGCCTACCACAGCGACGCTTTCGGTCGCGCACGTCGCCAATAGTGTACAACGCTGTCAAAGAAGCTGACGCGAGCATGGGGTTTGATCTCGCGGATCATTTGCACGCATTCTCACGCAAACGAGACCATAGATAAGGCCACGCGCTCGGGCCAGTAGCTTTGACAGAGTATTGTATAGACAATTGCAAGCATGGCGCCACAAGTGGTGCCCCATGCGTGCAAGCGCGTGCAACGCGCGGGTGAACGTAGCTTTGGCAAGTTTGAAATCGCACGGGCGTGCCTGCTCGAGCAGAGACATGGCGGCGGCCAGTCGCCCAGCTTGCAATCGTCTATATGGCGACGAGATTAAAGTCCCTTCATGCTTCAAAAGTAGCGCAAGGTGCGTCGATGCACGAGGCCCGTGCAACGTGCAGCTCTTGGGAAGATCATGGCGGCACAGCGCAGGACTGAGCTAGATTTCTGACGTAATTGTTTTCCCAAAAGTGGCGCGCGGCGCGTGTCTCGAGCGTTTTCAATATGAATGGCGCCACTTTTTCCAGGATAGAGGAGCTTTATGCGAGATTGGCGAGATTAGAGTTCCTGTATTAGCGACGTGCGCGGTCGAAAGCGTCGCTGTGGGCGGCTTGCCACGATTGATCGAATGCTGACTATGACGTCAGCAAAGGATTTATTATCGGCGGAAATAAGAGGAAAAAGAGAATTTTAATTTTGACGGTGTTGGCAGTGCTGCTTTAAGAGCGCGATGGTTTCAAGCTTCCACCATGCAAGTTACAAACACCATCGAGCTTGTTCTTTGCACGGTAATGACGTCATGAGAGGGAACCATAGAAGGGCGCCACCAAAACATCTCGCCGCTAATAGACCATTTGCTATATTAGCCGAACATCAAGGAGAATGCAGGGATTGGTGTTCCACGCACCACACGCGCACGCCTTTCCCGTATTAAAGGTTCGAAGTAAATAAGCAAAAAAAAAAAAACGTTCGATTTCAATAAAGTTTATTTTCTCTCTCTCTTGATGAGCGCGCGTGGAAGATGCCATTTGTTTTAGGTATTTCCTTTAGAAAAGTTACTACTGCTGAAGCCAGCACGTGCGGCGCGTGGAACACCAATCCCTGCATTCTCCTTGATGCTTGGGTGATATAGCAATAGGTCTAGAGGCTCCCTACGGGAGCCGGAGTTGCGTGTTCACCCCCAGAGCGCCGGCTTTCCTGCACGGCGTGCGGAGTCTGCTCCTCACGTGACTGAATTCGGCGAATAGCGGCGCCGCGCGTTCGAGGTGCGCGGCGCGCTCAAAAGCAGGGGAACGTACGCCGGGGTTTGTGCAACGTCTACTTTCCTCCACGGCACTTGATCCGGCTCCTCACGTGATCGGATATCGGCGAACAGCGGCGCGGCGCCACGTGGAAAATAGACGCGCAACTCTGGCTCCCTTACCGCTCATTCACACTGGAAGCGGATCCGCGTTCGCAAAGCGGTTGCGAACGCGGTTGTATAAAGATCCAGTGCAATTGCACGTGCACTCCATGACATCAAGTGCGCGTGCAATTGTATTGCGCGCGCTCTTGTCTTAACTCCTCTTTAATTTGGCCATGGCGCTTCTCCCAAATCGACTCCAACAGGTACCTACACAACGTCCATCTCACGATCTATGCGGTAGACGTTTCTCCCTGGACAGTGCGTGGCGACGTTCCGCAGTAACAACGCATCCTTCAACGGGGGATCGACATCGTGGCAAGTCACCTCCAAAGCATAGGCTTAACCGCCTCGCCGTATAAGACAACCTACGTTGTCATAGCCCCCAAACAGGAAAGGGACGCGAACGTTAGCTCAACGTTTCACTTGACTTTCACCAGCCAGCCGATCAGATCACCACCTGAGGTACGCACCCTAGGGCTCCAATTCCACGAAGATGGCACCGCCAAGGCTTGGCTGACAATGGTCAGGGAGCACTAAAGTCATTAGAAGGATTAGCTGCACCAGAGGAGGCGTAGACGAAGAAATTTCCCGCCGCATCGTGAAAACCCTCATTGTCTCCCACATCTGCTACGGCACCCTTTACTACCGACTTACCAAAACACAGTTGAAGAAACTGCATATCCTTAGAAAGAACAAAGCTCGGATTATCACCCTACACCCACCCCAGGACAAGCTCAAGGCACAAGCGAAGCTCAACACGGCTCGAGAAGCCGTAGAGAGAGCACGAGTTCATCTAGAGCGACTCCAACACTCAGCCTCCGGACGACAAATCCTGGCATCAGCTCAGATATCAGAGCCCTTCCGCCTCTCCCTCAGATTGACCTCCCATGGAGTGACGACGTGTGCATCGTGGACGACCGACCGGTACCAAGGGGAGCCGGGCCCACTCGCCCTGACAAGCAAGCCTGCCATGTGTGACAGCACTGCAAACTCGTCCAAGAGTGGATGGACACCAATGAGAAGCTTGCGGTATACACTGATGCGGCTTTCGTCTCCTTCCCTAAACCAGCTTGCTCCGTTGTGGTTGTGGTTCCCCGTCCAGGAATCTACATGGCCGAAACATTGCCCGGAAACACATCGGTCAAGGGAGGAGAACTTGGAGACATCCAGCTAGCACTGCGCACCATCATCCAGATTTTCACTGACTCTGCGTCTGCATTAATAGAATGTCGCTCCCGGCAGTCCCGAGCAAGCGAGTTAGGGCAATCTTACGGATGGCCTCCGACTTATTAGCAGCCGGTACAACCATCAAAGTGTCCTGGATACCTGCCCACGCAGACATCCAGGGAAACTAGCAACCTCACTGCATAACCCACGCGCAGCTAAATACCCCCCCCCCCCCCCCCCCCCCGAGCCGAGTAGTGTGCCAAGTCACCTACAAGAACACGTGTACTCGCTCGCGCCGGGGCTCGGTGAAGATGGCGAAGAACCAGACTACGACCTTGAGGAGGCAAAACAACTCTTCAAAGAAACCTCGAGACAAACCCTGAGCACAGCCAGGACCCCCTGCGTAAATCCGTTCCTGAGCGGAATGGGCAGATGATCAACGGTGCTGCTCCGGAGGATAGTCACAAACACCACATGCATACCGGCGCGCAGCAAGCATTGGACCACGCCCCTCACATCCCCCATTGCCGTTTCTATCAAGATCCCATCCTTCTTACCGATCAAGGTCACCTACTTTGGGGCTGCCCGGAATTCGAAGAAATTCATCGAAACCCATACCACCAGACGTGTTCCAGCAGGAAGGAATGGGCCCGTTTTTAAGACCCTCCCGATAAACACGTCGGGCTGTCATAACCACGCTCGCAGATTTGATCCACGATGTGCGTCTGACCGCCTATTTATAACCCCCCTCAACCCCCTCCCCTGGCCATAGATCCAGGCTTGTAAGCCACCGATCTCACTCAGACTTTCTTTTTCCAAAAGGCCAATAAACGCTTACTGAATATGAATGGATCGTTTGGAAACTATCGCGGAGCCTGCTATGCCCCATTCCTTATTGTGCTGGAAATGTGACATGCGCGTAAGGTGCTGCTAGATTCTCGGTTACTGGCATTGAACGTTAATTCTGAGCAGGAACTCTGAGAATCACTACAGAAAGAATAATTACATCGGTGGTCCATGACCTGAAAGCTGACTATCCACGAGGTAATGCTAAGGCACAAAAATTGCAGGGTGTGAGCGTTCTCTTGATTAATCATTGGATGGCCATTAAAGCACTAATATGCTAGAGGCTTCACTAAGAAAATAGAGGACTTTATGCACACACCGTGGATGAGTACTTCTTGTTGACAACAAGGTTCTTTCTTGGTATCTTCTTTTCTCACGTGGTGCTTAGAGATTCATCACTAAGCAGCTGGCGAAAAGACACGCCAGGAGTCTTCCCCGAGCTTAAATGGCGTTCGGAACACAACAGTAGACTATTTCTGAGGAAACTGGGCAGGAGGGTCGAACTGCGACTATAGCTGGTATTAAGTGGTGGCCATAACTGAGCCCCTTGCTGCTTAGCTCTTGGCATGCATTAAGTAGCAGCTCGCTCTGAGCGTGCGGTGTGAAGTAACGCATAGTTGGCTTGAAGCGAATGTTTTTGACTCATTTTGATGCGTTTGTGACTCATTTTGATGCGTTTGTTACTCATTTTGATGCGTTTGTGACTCATTTTGATGCGAATGATTCAAGCCCGTTCAATGTCAGCCAAACACTCTTTAGCAAACGCTTTCTAGATTTTAAATAATAATATTGTCTTTAATGGAGAGGTCAATAATAGTCCCTGACTGCAATCAAAATAATATTTACTCAATTTGGTAAAAACAATTCACATAAGTGTTTATCTGAAGTATATAAAGTACGTATGCACAAATACGTATGTGCACAACACTTTCAGGAGAAAGGTGCTTCAAATTAAAATATTTGTGATTTCAGATCATTAAATTCTAAGGCTTATAACAGTCAATGATACATAATAAAAAATAATAGCTTCGTTCGCTTTACCTGCACCTCCTCCACCTGTGCGGAAATGTCTAGGGTGGTGTACTTCCGGTCAAATCTCAACACACATACAGGAATACACTGCCCCACACTTTTCTGCACCAGTGCAGGAGGTGCAGGAAATCAAACGAAGCTAATGTTGTGTGCATGTTCAGATGACAGATTGCGTGAAGTTATTAAGCCCTGCAGTGGGCGTCTGGTGCCTCAGCTGCAAATGAGCATTTTAGCCAGTGCAGTACAACCGCTAGCCTGGGGTCTTTAACGTGCACCACATAGTAGTGATACACGACCGCACGCCGGTACGATGATCATTCAGATTGAAACGGGCAAGGGTGGATTGAACCCAGGATCCCTGGGTTCTGCAGCACGAGCTTTCGCTCCACGAGATCGGAGTTGGTGTGCAACTAGCCCACTCGGCCGCCGATCCCCCTCAATTAAACATTTGCTGCAAGGGTGTTCTCGAAGATATTTATGATGATTGTTTTCACTCCCTGTTATTGAATAAACAATGCCTATAGTCAGGGGTTTCCTTTAGACTCGTATACATATAGAAGCTCCGACTCCATTGCTTAAGCCGTCGTTACAAGCGCTCCCCAAAAGTCGTGGTGGATCCATGTATTGGCGCCTATTTCGCGTACGCATCGTCGCCAGCGCGTCTTGCTGCGTGTAGAGGTCCATACGCGCATTCGAGTTTGAACGCGTTTGAGTGTGTTGCGGCGGCCTTGCGGCCAGGAGCGTTGGCTTGCGGAACGACGCGCGCTGTCCAGCAACGCTCGGTGGCGCGACGCAAGGGAGTAGGGACTCGCTCAACTTTCCAAAGCGTTGCGGTGCATTCGACCAATCAGAAGCCGAGAAAGAAAGGAGGGTCACGTGTTCGCTCGCGTCACTCGACGGTGCGTATCCGGCTCTCCGTTAGCAGAACCTGCTTTTTCATTTTTGGGAGCGGTGGAGAATCTGCTAGCGAGTTTTTCAAAGACGGCGATGGTTCAAGCCGGACAGAATGTCGTGGAAGCCAGCGGGATTGTCCCAAAATCGACCACCTCAACGCTGTCATGAGGCCCCGCCACGTTGCCGTGAATTTCGCTCGCCATTGGTGAGCTGCTAGCGACGATAGCGCGTTCTTATTGGCTCTTGACTAAGCTCGACTGCCTGTAAACGCAACTGCGCGTACATGTAGGCTTGGAGCATGAGCTCTTCGCAAGGCTACACGTCCGCTTGCCACTACGGAACGCACCGCGCTCAAACGCAAATGTGTGTACGGACCTTGAGAAGTAGCGCGACGTCAGCACGGAACAAAGTCAAGACGGAAGCGTGTGTCGCTTTGCAGCGGCTCTCGTCGAGCTTCGGCGTGCTTGCCGCTTGGGGCGGGTCCGAGATCCACCAATGATGACGTCACGCGCAGGCCTTGTGTCCTAGGTGTCTCCTATGCCGGGCTAACTACCGTGACGTCATGGAACTGGCGCGCAGGCTTCTTTTTCTGGAAGGTCGCACACAAACGGCTTGTTGAAATTTACATACATATGAAAAAGAATTACAAAGAAGATACACGTGAGCACCGTGCTAAACAGAAATCAACTAATCAGGTACTGATATATCGGAGCACATTTTTAATGGTGAAAGAGTCAAAATCAAGATTATCAATAAAAAAAAGTGTTTAACAGACGTGGAAGAGTAAACTGAAGTACATGGGAGTCGTAATATTCTTCGCTGAGCGACCATCCTCCACTTCTCACTATGGCGAGTAGGGTACACCGGTGAATTTTTTTCCAGCAACGCAAGGTTTGACAAGAAACATGACCTCCTTGCTTTTCTCTCTCTCTTGAAACAAGTCCATAATCTATATTCGTATATTTGCAAATATTAATTTTCTGAAATTTCTCAAACAATTCAGCACTGTGGAAGTCGTAAAACAAGTTACATATGCCTCTTTAAATATTATTTTGCATCAAAAACAGTTTTCAATGTTAGTGAATGTCGATGTACCCCAAACGAGGTTACAGTATGTTAAATTAGAGTAAATTAAATAGTTATAAATTAGCAATTTAACATTCGTTGGAAGAGCAGAACGGTGACGATTTATAATCCCCGCTACGCTCGCTGGCTTTGGAACGATATAATTTAAATAAATATCCCACGACATGCTGTCACTGAAAATCCAACCAAGAGTTTTGAAAGTACTGACTATCTCGATTGAATTCGAATGCAAAAATTGGCTGAGATGCGGCGTCCGCTCGCGTCCGTCCGCTGCAGCGATTCGGGAGCTTTCTTGCTCTGCGAGTAAGTATCGCGTGCGGTACGCGCTCCTTAAAATCCTTTCGAAAGCTAAACATTGTTGATTTTGGACCTGTGGCTAACGTAACGCAAGAATAAACTTGCCGACGCTTTTGTCGTCGTCGTCGCCGTCGCCGGCCGTCGGGAACGGCGAAGAAGGAGTCTTTCTTCTCTTTCATTCTCGCAGAAGTGTATACCTCGTGGCGCATCCGGGAGCAAAACAGTGTGTTTGCCGTTTTGCCATCGCGGTATGTCTGTGACGCATGGGGCAATCCCTCCGGGAAGAGCACCACAAACGAGCGCTTCTAGCAAAGGGCACCAACCTTTTCCGGCTCGGCGTCTGCAACGGGCATCTCAGAGTCGATGAGCGCGCCGCCTATCGTCGTCATGATATATACTAGAGATATATACTAGAGCGTCGCCGCACACGGAGCAAGCTACGCGATGCTGATACCTCCCCCTTTTAGCCACCGTATCTCTACTACAGGGAGCTGGATGGCGCTTATAATCCGTTCACCTTAAGCTGAGACTGCAGCCAGTGCCACAAGCACGAGAGCACAAGATCGCTGCTTTGAAACGTTCTCCCGCGGACCGAGCACACCCGCTAGAAATGCACTTCTCAAAGCCAGGAGCGCGGGCTAGCTCGCGCTTGTAGCTTTGGCTGCAGTCCCAGCTTGAGGGTGAACGGAGTTAGCAGCCCTCCGGGAGCCGGACGCGAGCAGTGGGCGCGAGTGCAGTCACCGGAGGTTCGACGACTGTCCCGGAAGTCAGGGTTCTACTGCGCTTCTTAGTGCATTCAGTCGATGTTTTGGTTTACGCTTCCTTCAGTTTTTAGGTTTTTTTATATATTAGCATTACCCTCGGTAACAATAAATCCGTTGGCGAATATTCAGGACGAAAATCGAACGGCTATACACCCTGGGCAATGCACTTTGGTTCGACAGCTAGGTGGCGCCATTTTATCGAGGATTTTCGCAATTCTGAGACGGCCCGCGGCAACGTTCTCGTTCTAGAACGTTGCCGAACTATGACGAAGAGATCCCGTTCAATTGTTCCGTGGTTAAGCCTTCCCAAAATATAAATGTTGTGACGATCACAAAACACAAGGACGGACAAGACGATTTTCCAATTGGCAGCAGACGTTTGATGTTTCATGCCATTCATGCTCTTCCGTGAGGACACTTACCACTTCGTGCAATTGAAAATATAAAGTTTAATATGAAAAAAAAAAAGAAAAAAGAAACGGCGCCAGTTGGGAAATTGTCTTGTATGTTTTTGTGTTTTGTGGTGTTCCCATTATTTATTTTATCCTTACCAGCACACTCTCCATTCCAAGTAAGGCCTTCCCAAAGTTGCCCATTTTGACCACCAGCCGCGCTGACTAGCAGCCGACCAAGGCGCGTCCTGTTCACCGCCCTGATGCCATAACAAGCCCGTGCACAGCACGTGCAAACATTCACCAACGTACACTTACCAACCGGGCACTTGACTGCGATGAATATTAAAAGCACGAACTGGCGAAAAAATACCTGTCACCTTGTTCTGGTGACAAGCTAGAAGAGCAAGCACCCAAAACGCCTATAGGGAACAAACGGTCAAGACGTACGAGTCTATTCTCTGGTAAGAAAGAAAGCTAGCTCGGGTTTTATTAACTTTTTCGTCTGTGAAAGTTAGCACAACGACAGGAAAACGTATTCATGTTGTGAGTTACATGCAGGATTTATTGGCGGTAACTATTTACTAAAACTCTGAATATCATTTCACGCTCCTTTTAGTATTGCGCTACTGTATGTTAAAAAGACGTCGATGAATTTTTAAATAAATGAATATTTTATACGCGTATATTCTTACTTTTCCAAGAAGTGGCACGTATCAGGAACCTTTAATTTATTCGCTTACGGCAGTCGGCAAAAAATCGACAAAACAAAAACAAGGCTTTCATCGATCTAATATTTAACGTTTCATTCACCTACTACAGGTACCTGGAAAGGCGACGCCAAATAAAACTAAATAACGACGAACGATTTGTTAAATGCACCTCAATTCGAACGTAGCCGGGGGCAGCGCGTAGCGTACAATTAACATCTCGGCAATCGAGTTGTGTTCGACGTCGATATGCATTTCTGAACACCAGGCCCTCAGCGTCCTTCTGTACCCGCCGGATCTAGCGAACGCCAGACCCGTTTTGTCGCCCCAAAACAGCCTGTTGTCTTCGCACGTGGACGACCCGGCTGCTTATTGATTCTCCCTTAGAAACGGACCTATAGCATTTCCCGTAACCTGTTCAAGAGCGTTAAACAGTGCCGAGGCGGCAGCAAACAGAAGCAAATGGTCGAGCGGCAAAGAGTCGCCGTCGAGACTGAGCGGACCAAAAAAGAGCGCGCGGGTCTTCCAGGAAGGCCATTACGCTTATGAAGTGACTGTATGCCGGCACTGGAAACCATTTCGAGCCCGGTAATTCAGATGTGAATATGCCTTTGTGCAAAAGGAGCGGCAACTCCCTTTTCCGGTCGATTTCCAATCTTCGGATTGCTGACGCCAAACTGCGTCATTTTCTCGCGCGGCTAGGTGTCCCGAACAAAGCCCCTTAATTGCGCCAGGAACAAGGGAGAGGGTACGGCTGTTTTTGCACCTGGACAGGAATAAACCTCGTCGCCGCAGGGTTCTGTGTGCTGCTGTTTGGCTTCCACCGAGTTGGTTCCGATGTCCCTCTGTCGAAGGATTCCAACTTCCGACTATAGTAAAGCTGCTGTTCAACGGATCACCACCCCTCATACCATTCACGCTCTTCAGTAAAGCCACCTACCACTTTGTACAATCAAAAACTAACTTTAATATAAAACGAAGAACGAAAAAAAAATTATCATGTGTCGGAATACGAGAAATCAATCCGCCGGAACGTTTATTCTTAAAGGGATTGTCGAGTGGCATCCTGAAGTTACAAAGTTTTTGCGCTGGTCACGCAGAGAGGGCCTAATTTATAATCATATGGGTTATTTATTTCATTAAAAGACTCCCCAATATTCGTGAAATCAATAATGGACATCAATACGTATATTTTCACCCCGAATTTCGCAAGTATGCATGGCTGGTCGTGTCGTGATGTCACATAAGGCAAGGTAACGTCAAAGTCGCGGGCGTTGACTTATTCCCGGTTTTGATCAAGATATGTTGATGGTGCGTACAAAGATCATCGTCGAAGGATTGAGCTTCTCTCAATACCCTAAATCATGTCTTTCTTACATCGAGTTATTTTACGTAGACAGCATTCAAGAGCTGAGGTTGCTCTGGTTGCCTGATGTTACGCTGTGTATTTTGCAGGTGCAATCTAAGCAGTTGGGCTCTGTTGAAAACTGAATTACTTGTGCGGCACAGGATTAAAAATTCGGATACTATGCGGATGATATTCCTAAAAGCAATGAAAATATAATATAATTTTCTGAAGGAATAGTTTTACCGGATAATTTATTTAATGATTGAAACATATTACATAAACTGAAAACGACTCGGTGCAAGTGTAGTCTTGAATTCAAATAGGTGAAACTATGTTCGTTTTTTTTTTTTTTCAAAAGAAGCGTTTCAAATAACTCCGTGAGTAAAATTACTATATTCGTATTCTTCTCAAGAACGATATACTAAATTAAGTCCGGATTCTCGCTGAGAAATCTGATGTACTCCTTTATGGGATGAATTAAAACATATGTTGGTGAATTTGAGACTAGCTTGCCGTTATTTCATCAGAACGTACATCTTTTAATCGCCAAAAGTATAGTTCCTTCCTTCAACAAAACAAATGTTACAAGAACTAGTTCGTGCAGTCACTGCAGTGCATGAATAATGCGCAAAACTTACTTTTTTCTTGATGTGACGAGCAAAGTGTCGAACCGAAATGTTTATCAGTTCGGTTCGGGTTCAGGTTCACGGCTTTCGGTTCAATTCCGGTCCAGCTCCGGGGAGCAAAAATAACGGTTGAAACCGGGTTGAACCGGTTTTTTCGTAGCCGCTTATTCTAATTCGTAATTAGAATAAGCGGCCACGGGAACTAACGCTAATTATTATATACGTCAGTGTTCATCATCGTCATACGCTGAGGTTGGCAAAGCAAAGAGCATGGGCTGAACTTTAGACATTGTTAGAGTTCGGCTATTCTGATCGTTAATTGAACACGACCCATTACGCGAATGTTTGGCGAAGCTGATTGGTATGAGCCCGAGCACTCGACTCGGGCTCATGACAATCGAGCACATTAGGGTGAAACACGACTTGCGGTGCGAAGTCGTGACGTCATGTGACGCCTCGGTATCAATAACGCTAATAAATCTAATGGCGTTCTAAATTTAAATCGATTTGACGCAGTGAGTCACGCGATTACGTCACATGACGTCACGTTGCCACGTGACGCGACGTTGCTTGCATAAGAGCATGTCTTGACACTATGGTGCGTGGCGCGCGTCTCCAACAGGTGTTTTTAGCGTCCCATCCCGCCCATACATCGAAAGTGGTCCCAAAGTGTCAACCAATGACGTCACAGAAGCCGCGTTGTTCTGCTATCGGATGTCGCGATCCTGGCGGTTGGTCGTAGAAATGCTTGCAAAAAGCACCAGCGAACGCCAGTGTTGCTGTCATCGCGGCGTCCCAACTTTTGGCTGCCGAAGCTACCGTAAACTGCCACATTGGAAAGCTACCTGCAGCAGTAAAAGCGTCTGCCACATCAACAACCGCTGCTGGGACAGCGCTAGGATCGCGACCGGCGACAGCGTGACACTTCGATGACGTCATCAGGCAAAAATTGGGAGAATACTTTTTTGGGGCGTGGTAAACATTGGAGACGCGTTCCAGGCACCATACTTGACACCATGCACGTCTCATGCACGACCAAGTGACACATGATTAATCATAGTGTCAATACAAAAGCGCCACGAGAGCCCACATTTTGTCACATATTGCAATTCTATATATGACGATTTGATCAATATATAGAAACACAGATGCCAATATTTTATTTTTAAATTTTCGTTTTGTGATACTAACAAAATAGAAAAAAATAATACCGTGAACCGGTTTGAACCGGTTATTGTTATTTTTTTTTTTCCGGTTCAGCTCCAAGATGGCGGCGAAGATTTCGGTTCGGTTCAGTTCCAGTTATACTAAAAATAACGGTTGGGTTCCAGTTTTCGGTTTGGTTCGATTCCGGTTCGACACTCTGGTGACGACTATAGACATCTATGCCCAAAAGAGAAGAATCATGTGGGTACAAATCACGTTAGCTCAAATACATTTTTTTTTCTCTTTTGAACAGCATCAAGAAAGTTCGATTTACTTAAACCTTGCTTCCAGAAATTGACGCTAACAATATGGTATAAATACTATGTGGAAACGTTAATCAATGGAGTGAAAGTGGGTCAATTCACATGGTTGAAATCGGTCTTGTACGTAACGCGTTACAGGTAATGCGTTACTTGTACCTTTTTATGTTTCTCGGTAACGAAGTAACGACCTAGATACTTGTGAAAAGAAGGAACGAGTAACATATTTTTCTCAATTTTTGATGGCGTAACGAGTTATTTCGTCATTTCTGGAGAGGAAAGTGTACAACACAGCCTCTAACGTACTTCTCACACCAGCTCGCGCCTGTAATTTACGCGACGAGAAAGCACTAGATAGAACATAAAAAGACATTCATAATGTATGTCAGTATAGCCAGAGTCATCCCCGAACGAACGCGTTAATGACCAACAAAAAAATCATTAACGCCGACAAACGTATACATTGGGAGCGGACACTGCTTCATAAAGACACATTCTGAGTAACGAGAAAAGAACGCGTTACTTTCAAGCTGAGGTAACGAGCTCCTTTGGAGTCGCACTAACGAGTAACGCGCCTATTTACTTTTTGGGTAACGAGTAACGGAATTTCGTTACAGTATTTGACTAACGTGCAAATATCTGGATGAAATAACTGAACGGCCGCTCTCTAAAAAGCTATAATTGCTTGAACATATCTATGTATTCTTTTGTATGATTCAATTTTGTCTTCGATGAGCGAGAATTTAAAAGGAGATGATGGCCCTCCTATGTTATATAATACCTGCATGCACCCGCCTTCTTTTGATCTGGATGAGGATCATACTGGCGGGCGGTTGTGCATCACTACTGCGTGATGCACGTTAACGACCCCAGACTAGAGCACTGCACGGGCTCGGGCTTACCCAAAAGCCCGGGCCCATAGTCCCTGGTAATTCTGCATAATAAGTAAAAATAATAATTTTAAGTTTGCGGTTCCGGAAGAAATACTGATTACTTGTAGAAAGCTGCCTGTGCCAAATTCGGTGTGAAAACATTCATCTGGCTGACATAGGCCAATGTTGGCCAGCCTAAGCCAACCGATTGCCAACGGAGCTAAGAATAACGCATGTAATTTATTTAGGCTGGTTGAATTGCGACCCAATAAAAAAGAAAATAACAAAATATGGTATATATAAATTGATCGGCCTATATAGACCTAAGCAATAAACGACAACTGCGACCTCGATTTTTATTTTATACCCAAGACCCCAGACAGCACACATCGTCGGAACAACATTGGTATTTAATTGGCAAACAATGGTCCAATGTTGGGCCAAGCTGGTCATCGTACTGCCAATGTTGGTGCTAGGCTGGTATATACTGGCCAGCCTCAGCCAATCGATTGCCAACGTTAATAAGCCTTTGGCCACAACAGGCCAACGTTGGCCAGTATATGCCAGTCTAGCACCAATATTTACAGTACCATGACCAGCTTGGTCCAACATTGGACCACTGTTTGCCAGTTAAACACCGATATCGGTCCGACGTCGTGTGCTGTCTGGGGTCTTGGGTATAAAATAAAATTCGAGGTCGCAGTTGTCCTTTATTGCTTAGGTCTATATAGGCCGATCAGTTCGTTTATACCATATTTTGTTATTTTCTTCTTTACTGGGTCGCAATTCAACCAGCCTAAATAAATTGCATGCGTTATTCTTAGCTCCGTCAGGTATACTTACATGAGAGAAAAATAGTCGCGTACTAGCAATTTCCCTCCAACGGTCGCGTTATGTGCATGAAATTACATTGCCCAATGCTTCCGTACTTCACACGGCGAAGTTTAGATAACATGACATTGAATTCGGGCCCAGACCAGGCCTAGGCCTGTTTTAAAAGGGGGCGGAGCGGACCGGGCAGAGTAATATAGAAATTGCTCGGACTCGGGCCGGACGTGGGCCCAGTTTCAAACAAACACCTGGGCCGGGCTCGGGCGGGTAAATTACCATCACGCCCGGCTTTCACCGAGCGTGGGCTCAAAAAAACGGTCCGTGTAGTGCTCTACCGCGGACCCTAACAGTCGTACTGTACTGGCTAATTTTCTCGGCTTCGGCATGTAACAATGTCGGCATGCACTGGTTGATGAAGATCACACCATCTATACATGTAACGATTAGTTTTCTTTCTTTATAATGTAGCCGGCTTCTTCATTGGCATTATTACTCTTCCTTAAAGGGACCCGGAGTGAAGTTCGGGCTGGGACAAATGACTTTAAATTATGATTTTTCTTATCACATATCGTTTAGTGAGTAAAAAAAAACAGTACATGTGGGTAGAAAGCCAAAAACCTGATTTTCTGTACGAAAATTTGAACATGTGGTGGTCTATTTTTTACCCCTTTCCTTCGAAAGCACCCCGCCGTTTCACTGTGATTCATCCGGGGGGATCGGTAGCCGAGTGGGCTAGAGCTCACCAGCTCGGAGCACGTGGAGCGACAGCTCGCGCTGAAGAGCCCTGGGGTCCTGGGTTCAATCCCCACCTCGCCCGTTTCGATCTTGATAAGCATCGTGCCGGCGTGCGGACACGTATCACTACTGCGAGGTGCACGTTAAAGACCCCAGGCTAGCGGTTGTACTGCACTGGCTAAGTTTCTCATCTACAGCTGAGAGACAAGTCGCCCGTTGAGGCAGATTGAGTTCTAAGTTGTGTCACGGCCACTCGATTCCCCCTGTTGGTGCGGCCTGCCGATGTCTTTCGGAGAACAAAAGAGCGCGCGTGAGAGGAGAACTTCTCCCATTTTCCGTGGGGGCGCTGCACATTGGTGAGCGGTCTTGTGAGCTGAGAGCTATACTCTGTTTCACCCAGTGTACCGCAGGAAAGGCTGTAAGCGCGAGCCTCTTGCTCTGGGGCAGATCTCGGCGGCACAAGCTCTCGTGCAGTAAGGGCAGCTGTCAACGCAATCAGCTCGCGCTTCCAGCCTTCGCTGCGGTACAACATAAGGTGAAACGGAGTATAGAGAAGGCGCCCAACGCGCTCTCGCTCCGCTACCCAGATAAAATATCTGCCTGTCATTGGCTTCGCCGATACCGAGGCACTGCCGCGGTTGCAGAAGGCAGCAAAACTCGCTTCCCCCCCCCCCCCCCCCCCCCTCCTATGCACCGCTGTGCTCGGCGAAAGTATCGTAGTGTCACTCTGCGCTCGCGTGTGTGGTTTCTGTTGGCATTTTGGAAGCTACCGGAAATGTAAATGCGCGTTCTAGTTCTGAGTGCCAGACGGCGATGAAATGTGCCAACTTCACTCATGAAACAGGAAATCCTGCAGTTGATGAAGTACAATGAAGTCTCTTCCGAACTTGAGTTCGCACCGCTGACTTACATGGCTGGCTACTTGGCCTTCGTTTACGAACAAAAGGTGAAATGTTTTTATTTGTAGAAATTGTTGTAATTTCAAAGTAATTAGCTGAAACATTCAACCTAGCAAAGCAATAAGAATTTCTCAGTGAAAGCAAGGAAAGCTAATGTGTAGAACCCGCTAAACTTTGCAGGAGACGTGTCCTGAATGCAAGCGCAACTTAAGGGAAATGCATCACATGACGGAGCATATCAGTCCATGTTTAGACTTGACCAAGGAGGACTCAGCTATCCACGACCTGAAGCTGTCTGGCTGTGCAAGGTCGTCTGCACCTTTGTCGAGAGGGCTCTACAGTCGGCAGAGATTCGTGGTTGTGGAAGGATTTGCAAGGTCCTCTCGAGCGCTGTGCTTTCACACCTTATGGACTGCCCGCTGATGTGGTGTGTTAACTGCCGATAGCCCTACTACAGCGAAGAGCTCTGCGAGCTCTTTCTCAGAAAACTCCTCAGACCTTTTTTGGCAGACTGGGCTGGTGACCTAAACAGCCCACTAAAGAATATATTGAGGCTATCGCTGAAGCCTTCCCGAAACGTACTCCGCTTGTGAACTATATGACTCCCTTGGTCTGTTTTTTGTGAACAATGAAGTTTATATTGCTGAAGTTATGCATGCGGAATCCGATTTTATATTGTCCTTCACATATTAACAAACGCCACAGCTCACGCGTGCTCGAGCGTCGCTATATCCAACTATAACTCCTATATTACAGTGGTAATAGAAACGGGGCAACAGTTACGGGAACAAGAAAACGACAATTCGCTCATACTGCCAGCAGGATGGAGCTTTAACGCGCAGCCTGCAGCTGAGGGAGCTTTTCGCAGGAATCATGTGCTTTTATTCTACACAGATTTTTCACATCATTCCTGCAGTCTGGCACTCGTTTCAATTGAGACTTGCAGCTTCAAGGAAAAAAAAATCTAAATAGCCACACCGGGCCGGGCCGGGCGTACTGCTCCTCTCTGACTATATTTCGTCTTACCTTAGCATGGACTAACCGCGAACGCTGTGCTAGCGCGAGCGGCTAGCCTTTACTGCTTTGACTGGAGCACTCGCTGCACGAGCGCTCATGCAGCCGCCGAGGCTTCCTTCGAAGCAACTATCTCGCGCTTTTAGCACGCGCGGCTAACAAGTACATACTAACGTGAAACGAAATATAGAGTTCCTCGATAATGCTCCCCCGAAAGGAACTCTATCTCTCACTAGAGTGCCTTCATACACACGCGCGCTTTTGCTTGAGTGGTGACATCTCAGCCATTTTTCCGCCCAATCGTTTTTTTAGGCATTTTGAAGTGCGCGCAATCCGGTGTCACTCAGCTCGAGCGCGTAGCTTTGGCTTATGCATAGACGCCATCTTACCGCCCAAGTCACGCACCGAGTGCGCGAGAGCGTCACGCGCTGGCACATTCCGGACAACAATGAATGTCTTCACCCTGAGACAGACAGACATCTAGGCACCCTATCTCTCACAGATAACGAGCGCCACGGCTGGCGCTGCGGGGTAAAGTAGAACTATCGCTCTCACCGGCGGAGTGAGGCATACGGCAGGCCGCTCCCAAGGGGAGTCCTAATCGAGTGGCCGTGGTTGTGTAAACATACACACACCCCAATTTGTTTTTATTAATTCGCGGTGCCCAAGCGCGTCAGC
Organism: Ixodes scapularis; assembly: GCF_016920785.2. NCBI lineage: Eukaryota > Metazoa > Arthropoda > Arachnida > Ixodida > Ixodidae > Ixodes > Ixodes scapularis. Next base: position 42,150,605 of record NW_024609884.1, read on the forward strand.
CGATCCCAGCTCACACATTGGACAAAAGCACTGCGTCATTCGGACGTATGCGCTCGTCAACAATAAATCCGTTGACAAATATCTGGATTTGCGTTCGAAGCCATTGAGTGCCGCGACGGCACTTAATCATCACCTGGGAACGACAAGTTCCATGGTGTGGTTAAAAAGTGCGGTGAATGCTTGGAGTCATCGCATCCGGTGAAATACTACATCACGATCACGTGATTTCTCATTTCGCTTTTGATTTAAGAAAAGCTAAGAAGGAAGAAGTTGAAAAAATATTTCATGGCCTTTTCAATTTGATAGAAAAGCCTGCATACATGCGAATGCACCGCTTTACTTAGCAGTTAGCAAACCACTGCAAAGTAATATCAGCTGTTGGTTTCACAGTCGCATTGAGGGTGCAATAATGCGACGTTATAATTATACGTACCCATTCGTGCATGCTCGCATGTTGTAAGAGTATCAGTTATTCAACAACACGAATATGATTGCGACGAATGGGTAACTTTTGCGTAGGTTTCGCCAGATTTATTTCAGGCGCGTTTTTTACACGCGCACATGTCTGAAGTCGATGCTGAACTATTCATAAAGGTATTTCACTGACTTCCATTTTTCTCTAACGATAGGTGTTATGGGATCATCTCCCCACTCGAAACAATATAATTCTTATAATTGTAAATCGTCCAACGTCGACATCGCCCAGTGTTTAAACGAAGAAATCCTTGAAACCCTGCCGCGGACTTGCTCCCGCGTCCGCTGATTGTGAATTCAGCGCGCTGCCACAAATTCACGCCAGCCACTGCGCCTAATAAACCGCATGGATTGAGGAGAGCTACGCATATGAGTCTTGCGCAGCACCCGCTAGATGGCCGCAGTTGCGATGACGTCACACACGCCACTTGAGTGTCACGCCGAGTCCATTGGAGGATTTCTGTGTATATAAAATAAATGAGTGAGTCGCTCTCCGAGCAGAAATTAGCAAGTGTTCCTCACGTAAGGTGCAAAATACATAAGGGTACTACTTTAAGGTCCGATAAGTTGTCGCAGCTACCGCTGTGACTGTACTGTGGCTTCCTTTTCCTATAGGACCGCTCAATTTTATTTTAAGGACACCGTGCTCTTGCGTGATGCGATCGACCGAGCAAGTCTCTACGTGTGAAAGGTCTTTGATCTAGGATATCCAACTACACTCGAAGTGCGGTGGACTGCGGTACAATCAAGGACACTCATTGAAAATATGTTCACTAGCTGCCACATCATGGCGACAATCACCCCTCAAATTCTCGAGTTAATTCATTTGACTTCATCAAGACTCTTCCCCGAAATTCAAAATATTCCTGCTCGGTAAAACTGCCCTATGAATCCTTCATCTTTCTGAACGTCGGTCATCAAAAGTCTAACAATAAATCAACGTTTCAGGAGGTGGTTGATCACCCGTGCGTCGATCAATAGGTACAAATGAGACGAACACGCCAAAATTGTGAGAAGTCGCTATGAATAAAGACTGCTCTGATGATGCATACAGTAAAGGGGAAAAATATAGCTTTTAGGGGGTGAAGGTTTTCTCCAGAGACGCAAAGTAAACCGGAGCAGGTCTGAATAGGTGTACAAAGTAGCACGCTCAAAAATATCAGCAGCCTTATTTGATGCTGTATAGTATGGTAATCAAGGATAAGCTCCTCATTAATGGTCTATAGCAGCAGTACTCGACTCTAATAGTTACCTCAATATACGACACACTCCGAAGGTCCCTCAGAGCTCAAAACATTATATTACACCTCATAAACACCAACCTATACTTGAAAGCCAGGGGTGTAGATGCCGTTATTCTACGTTACGGTTCTTCTTTCTCCATCTCTCACCCGCACAACTTTTGACTACCTCGTGGGTGCGAGAAGGCAAGCGTATCACCAGGCTCTCACGCTTTCCGTTCAAGCGCCACCGATGCAAATCCCCGATGAAAGTAATCGAGGGTCCGTCCTGCGCAGACCCTAAGTCCACCCTTCTTTCCCATTTGGCCATCCAATTCCGCCAGGAATCCTGTTTCCACGCGGTCCGTGGGCGGCTACGACATTTGCCAACGGAAACCAGCGTCTGCACCCGGAGGTTCTCCGAAATTGCCTCGTGCGCGGGTATGGTATAGCTCCAGCCGCTTTGCGTCTCGCTGCACGTGGATGCGTCCCCGCGGTAGCGGCCGACATCGAGCGGGGGGGTTCGCATTAGGCCGTAATAACAGCGTCGGCCGATATCTGCTTCGTCCCAGTGTCCGCGTGCCCCGCCGGCGGCCGGAACCTTCCGCGTGCACCCTGCAAAGCGGAACTTTAATTGAAGACGAGGGCGCCTTTTTTGCCCTGTAATCTTCTCCCGTTGGCTGAATGGGGGCTATCATAATCTCGTGAAGCGGCTTCTCATCATTTCCGGCGCTTTACCAACAAGCGAGCGTCGGTCGCCGCCGCCACTGCCACTGCGGCGGGCGTGCGCCGTCACGGACACGACGACGACCAAGCGCGCCCCTCCGGAGTATTTTTGCGCCGCTCGCTCGACGCCCTCTCGGCGAGGAGGACCGTGCTCGTGGAGTCTACGCGCATGCGCGTTGCTTCACGCCTCGCGCAAATGGAGTCGTTACCTGCTCACATTTTTGCTCCATGCTCCGAAAAGGTTCGCTTACGCTTTGTATGTGACAATACACTCGGTGTGTATAACCCGTTTTGTGGGAAGAGGACGATCAGTGTTTAAAATTCTCATCGAGGAATGTTAAAGCGTGTTCGAAGCTAATTATATAGCTATGTGAATTTGTAAATCGCGTACGTAAATTATGTATCAATGCACCTTCTTGACAATTCTTGTTGGAAGATAGAAATCACTTGGACATTTTTGTTTTTGCGTTCGGGGCGTGCGACAATAACCCGTGGTGGTAACAATTTATAAGTCGGAAAAACTCGGAATACAAATTTGAGATCTCTTCACGGGTAGGTCCCCTCCCCCTCCCCCTTCTTCCCCGAGATTTAGATTGGCAAATGTTTATTACGAAGAAAGAGTTGAGCCATCTCTCCGTTTGATAGTTTTCATCTGTGTCAATCCTCTGAGTTGCCAGTGAAACATTATTCGTCAAAATGACAGTACTGCGAATGCCCTGTTTAATTTATCTTTAAAAAAGCTATATAAAAACAAGGCTCCTTAGTTACTATTTTTATTGAGACGTTAAAGCGCGTGAACCGAAACGTTACTACACTTGTCGGTCAGAAACGTGGTGCGCAAAATGAGGGTCGTTTCCAACTCGTCTAATATCCGGAGACACTTTCATAAGTCAGGTGTGCAAATAAGTACTTCGATAATGAGGAAGTTATGAAACTTTCAGTTCCGTGCACTGCAAGTGACACAAGTTTAAGTCATTGCTGACTCACTTTTACGTTAACGGTGTGTCGATGAGAGGTTTATTGCATGATATCTTAAGAGCCTTGTTCTCACCGAGCCTGCACAGGCACAGTCATCCTCCTCCAGCCTGTCGGAGCAATTTGATGTTATGACCATCAACAAACTAAGATAAGCGGTGGAGCAACATCTCACATCCGCCACTCCTATCGCAATCATGTCAACTTCCCTTTTGTAGTTGGTGCTTATTGTCTTCAATGTACCTGGAATGTGTTAGAAACAACACCTTTGCAGCGCACATCACACACTTTGGAGGCCAAGAAGTGACAGACTTTCATCCTAACTTCCGTCGCCTTTCGTCGTTACAAGTGACGCCCGAGCGCTCGTTCCCACTGCTTCGCTGTAGTTACGAGCCGGAGGATCCTCGCGCACATAGAACGGCAGCATAAATTATCTCGTCAAATAAACAAAAGCAGAAAAAAAAAAAGAACAACCAGAGAATTCTGGAGGCACCCTTTCCGGTGTCTTGGCATACTTGAAACTCCTCAAAAAAGAGCTCGCTCATCGTACAGGCGTATGTAAGAGGTAAGTGTAGGGTTTCTCCCGTTTAATTGGACATAGAAGGGCAGATATTTGAAGAGGAAGGCCCGAGATCGTCTTTGTGTTGTCACCAGATCGTCTGCTGTCTTTACGGATCGTGAGAGAGGGCTAAAAGTATAGGTTTACTGCCATCGTGACGTTTTTACCGTCGTCTTTTTGGGGTTCACAGTGCACTTTCTACAACACATGTATATACTTTCACACATTGGCTGGTTTGTCAGCGATACTTAGAATGAAGCGGCAGCGAGGTGCCGCAGCGAGAACATCGCACTGACAGGTGCTATTTATGGCAGGTAAAAGAAGAGAACAGGGAGGGCCTAAGACACGTTTCAGCGGCAAAATCCGGCTTTCAAACATTTGCTGATTCGAGAAAGGTGTTACTTTCCAAAGTAATTTTTGTTCCACGCGCGTAAGCTACCCAGTCCATGCAATGCAACATATGCGTCACCCAGAATTTTGTTCCAAGGCTTGTTTTCTCTGGTAATTGCCACTCTTGTTTCCGTTTCCTCTTTGACAAAACAGCCGTGAGCCTGAGTTGTGCCTTTTCAAGGAATCAATGGCAACCCTATTTATTCTGAGAGGCAGAAGAAGCGAATCTCAAACGATTTATTAAGGAGTATAACCTATAGCTTTCTAGATTTGCCAGCAATGTCATAGACTTGCCTTTGTTTTCGCTGTAGAGAAGCATTCTTACAAAAGCCTTCTAGAGGCACGTAATTACTTACACACAGTAAAAGTAATTCAAACACGCAGTAGAAGCACGTACTCAGAAAAAAGTGCCGCTGAAGAAATTCACAGGAGCCATTTCCAAGCCAGTAATGTAATATGTATAAGAAATTGCTTTGTGCAATAAACGCATATGATCAAATAGAATCTTATAAGTAGGGGTGGGCAAATAATCGATTAACCTACCGATCAATCGATTAATGCTTTAATCGCGATTAAATTTTTTAACTGGTTAATCGGTAAAATTTAGACGAACCAAAAAACTCAAAACTAAACACTTCCATAACGCAGACGTGAACGAATACGCCTGTACGAAGGGTGACCTTTAGGTCAAATTTTAGAACAAGGTAAACTGTATAGGGGCGACATTTTTATAGCATCAGATTAAGTACAGAGGTTACGCATGTCCCCGGCCATTTCAACGTCGTTCGAGTGTCTGTTTAGCGCAGTAGAGATTATTGTGAACAATGAAAGGAAGTTGCTATTTCTAGAGAATGTCAACGAACATCTTTGCCTCACGCGGCAAAAGTAATATTTAGCGAAAGGTCTCTGATACTGTTCTTAACTACATATCGAGATTAATTCATAATCCAAGATGTACATTGCACCGTTTATCACAGATTCAGCAAAAAAAAGAAAACACTTTTTTAATATTTTGCAATGAAATAAACGAGACCGATTAATCGATTAATTAATCGATTAAAGGGTGGCGATTAATCGGGTTAAAACTTTTAATCGACGCCCAGCCCTACTTATAAGAGCTTAGGAAAACCATATAAAAACACATGATAACAATATACGATTATATAAGTTATAATAAATTTATTCTCAGTTTCTTATAACCTCTTATGTAATAGTATAGTGTTGTTATATATTCTTATATGATTCTTGTATGCTCTTATAAGATCATATTTGATCATATGCGTTTATTGGACCAAGACATTTCTTATGCATGTGATATCTTTTTACCAGGGTCGGCTAGAGGCTTCACACTTTCTTATTGGTGCTTTGTCAGCCATACACAAATTTGAAGACAACGGTGATTTTTTGTTTTGCTTGTTTGTGTGTGTGCGTGCGTGTGAGTGTGTGTTTGCGTGTGTGTGTGTGTTTGTGTGGGTGTGTGTGCGAGTCATTTAACTCGATGAATATTTTTTAAACGTAGATTAATCATCACATTTGTTTTTTGCCACGTTCGTTTCAAACGATGAAGGCAGACTCAGAGGGAAAGAAAAAAGAGCGTGTCCTGCGATGCTCACGTGCGGCGCTCTTTCATGGGCCGGGAGGTGAGCGAAACTGGTCTTTCTGCGTACTTGGAAGTCCCGGCTTTTACGACAAGTTCTGGTAGCGCACGCGGGGTGACAGAGAGCACCCACTGTTCCCACGAGCCGCGATACATCACACTTGCGCCACGGCTGTTCTAAAAAAGCACAGCTGGAAGCCCCCCTCATAGAAGGAGCCTGTGACTTCAAAGTGAGTCTTTCTCAAATGTTGTTGCCTTACATGCCATTTTCTCGCCCAGGGGAATGCAGAGCTGCGGCTGCACAAGCTCTAAACGGGGGTACTTGGTGGGTCCCTCTTGTACTTTTTTAGCGCGTGACAAAGCTCTTTTTGCACGAACGCCCGGGTTTGAAGTCTGAGAGACGAAAGCTTTGTTTGGAGAATTCATGGCACCACAAGATGTACGAAATGATCTAGTCATGCTTTCGTATATGTGTTTAAACATTAAAAAAGCGCATAAATTCTCTTTTCGTGTTTTTTTTTTCTTTTTTTTTTGTGGACGAGTTTTTGTTTTTTATGATTGTGTCGCCAAGCGTAAGCGTTTCCAACCGAAAATACACTCTTACGTGAGTGTAGTTTTGAAAGCAGTGTATCACACGAATCAAGTCCTGAGTGTAAATGGGTACTGCAGGAAGTTGGTAACGAATTAGCGTATGCAATGAAGACATCGCCATAATTATAATACGAGATACAAAATTTGTGAAAGTTTCACTGACTCGTGAAATTCGTAGAAGTCATTCTTCGCAAACGTGTTATTTTTTACCTTAACTATCAACTGGATTGGCAGTTAAATAAATTGCAGTCAAATTTATTATCCTGTAAATTTACACCCAAGTTATCGTCTACCAACGTTTCAGATTTTCTCTCCGTATTTTGAATAGTTTTAATGTCATGCAACGTGATTCACTTGGCCTTCATCTGAAATAAACGAAGGTAGACCGTAGGAGTTGAGGTCTGCTTCTAAAATATGGCGACACGGGTTCATGCTGTAGATGAAAAAAATTTGTCGTGGCAGTACGACTGCTCACTAGGAGTTTTTAACCTGCGTCACACAGTCGTGAGTGCAGGAACGCACGCCGGTGCGATACTCATCAGGCGGGGGCGGTCCCCCGTCATAGCGAGAGATCATTTTAGCACCAAGCCGAACTCGATGCTTGTTATCTGTCTAGAAGCTCTGCGGCTTCTGGAACAATGTACCGCCTTTTGTCCAAACATCGCATATGGCTCCAGCGTCATAAACAAAACTGCTTAACCAGCGAAATGCAGGTCCCGCAACGGGGAAAACGAACACACGTCATAGTTGTGATATGTCGGAAGACGGCGTCAAACGGCCGTGTCCTCCCTGAAGCGAGCTACAAGACGTGTCTCCACAGCGTCGACACGCGTCCTGAAGCCTGTGCCCAACGCTGGAACCCCGAAGCGGCGGCTACTGCCCCGCGACATTGCGTCGCGCACTGCTCGTGAGCGATGATCCCGAGGTGCACAATTAGGTACCGTTTCACTCCTCCCGTATTTCTTCTTCCTCTTCTCTCTCCCGACAACTCCCCCTTACACACGGGCGACCCTCGGCAGCCGCCCGAGTCTTGCCTCTTCCGTCGCGAGACGTGTCACAGATAGACAGCGTCGGAGACAAATAGGGCTGTGTTCTGCGCGCAGCGGGGAACGCGCGTGTTATTTCTGTAGCGTATGTCCATTGTTAATTGTTCACTGGCGGCTTCAATGGCCGTTCAGCGGCTGCACGAGCGGCGACGCCGAGAAGAGCACGTTATCGCGCAGCAGCTCCGCGTTTGCAAGAGTTGCACCTCTATTTGCAGAAGCGGGGTTCTCGCTGCCGCTGACTCCCTGTAGACCGACAGAGGGTTTCGGCATGCGCCCGTGCTTGCTCGGCTCGACACAGAGGGCTTCGGCATGCGCCTATGTCCTCACCTGACAAGACGGGCGTGCTTCTTCGTCGGGCCTTTGGTGCCCTTGTGCGCGTCGAGCTGGTTGCACGATGGCGCTGGCATACGTGTCAGATGCGTCGCGTGAGATAGGGTGCGCATCTTGCCCGCCGCCGCAAACCCTCGCCGAGCCTGGTTTTGGAGAGTAATAAAATGAGAGACAAGGGCCTGCACGGAAGATATGAAGATGTGATTGTTTCTCTGAGACGCTCCAGATGTTCACAGGCTATCTTCCAGAGGAGTATAGGTATTTAAAGTGGAGGGTGTAAACACAATCAACACGAACTTAGGGACAAAGAGCGTAGACCACGCAAGTCCTTTGAGAAAGTAGAACTGTTATTTGCTCCGCAAGATCTGACGGCGAATCAGAATTTAGTCATTAGTTTTTTATTAGTAGCTTTTATCGTTACTTTATTTCCTGTTTATTTACTGGAAATTGTGCTACACTTTATTTATAATCAGCAAACCAACTAATAACTTAATCGCTCAAGGTTCGAGGACACTAGAGGGGCCTAAAAGGTGAGGGGGGGGGGGGGAGCTAATGCCGACGTTTCACTCACAAGAAATTTTGTAGGTTGAAACTGCTGTAACAGTTTCAATTTTCCGTGTCCATACTCCTTCTCTCTGTCAAAGGTGTTATGAGACTGAGCACAACTTTCGTCGTGCACGCCGAAAACTGGTAAATACCTTCGCTACCCGTAAGGTGAAACACTGCGACAGCTGATGTGTGACGTCGGAGCCGCTAAGCTGTCATTTCGGAGCAGATGGACCGAATGAACGGTAAAGGAGCGTGCGCACATCATAGAGTCCGCATAAGCGATTCGTGTTAAGAAACTGAGTAACACACCGGACCAAACATTCCATAGCGTTTTGGAACCAATGATGGTGTATTAAGTAGAGACCATTTCGTGAACCTCTTAAGTACGTCTATTGGACACACACTAGGACTGCCTTTTGGTAATTGCAGAACACTTCGGAAATCGCGCGCCCAAGTTTGAAATCTAAGGAGGACGAAACTTCATGTGTATGCATGAACCATTCCCTGTCGTTGGTGGGGCTGTCTGAACGTCTTATGCAATGTTATTGAACACAAACTAACACCGCCTTGTGGTCACCGAAGAACACTTTCGAAATCACGCACTCAAGTTTAAAGCGTGTAACTTCCCCTAATTTCACACCCGTGGTTTCGCCGGCTTAACACCCACCTAGCTTTATTCGTTTTATCGTCCGAGAACCTTTCTGCTATAATTAGCAAAAACGCTTTGCTTTTATTGTGTCCGTTATCAGCAGTTTCATGTTTATGTTTCTACGTGCCGTCATGGTGTCACGTGACGACATATAGTCACATGACCTCTGAATGTCACGTGACGTCACAGTGTCACGTGACGTCATGACATCACGTGACTCAGGGTGTCACCTGCCGTCATTAAGTCGCGTGACGTCAATGTGCTTCATGACTTGACATGACAATGTCTCGTCATGGTGTCAGCTGACGCCAGGTAACAGGTGACGTGATGCGCGGCGTGACGTCAATGTGGAATCTTTTGGCGGAGTGCCGAAAATGGCCCGTCGATATGGAGCGCGGTAGACGTCGCGAAACCCATGAAGTGTCTCACAGACTGCTATCGCTGTAAAATCGTACTTCTGTCGCGCCCACAGGCGCGCACCACAGGAGCGCACACAAAGCGAATCAGTGGCAAAGCGGATCCTGGGGAGAGCTTTACATACGCTCCAATGGGGAGCAAAGTGTTACCTGCTGAAAAAGAACCTGAACTAAAATTTCAAGCTAACCAAACAAGGCTGGACTGACAGGCGGGACGCTGCAAAACTCCAAAACATCACTGATACGGCGATATCTCTAAAGGCCCGTTCATACTCTTGCGACCGAGTACGACCGAGAGGGAAAAGGCCGGTTTTTAAGCCTCTTGCGACGTCTTAGGACCGGATGCGCTGCAGCGGAGCTGGTCCTAAGAGATCGCAAGAGGCTTAAAAACCGGTCTGGTTTCTCTGAGTCGTACTCGGTCGCAAGAGTGTGAGCGGGCCTTAACGGATCGCCGTATTTCGGAAAAGAAGTGTGCAATTGAACACGGCCGACGTGGCCGATGAGATAAGTCACGTCAAGATTCTCATTCCCTCTCCTCCTCGTTTCGTCCCGTCTTACTGGTGAACTGAAGCGAGGACAAGGCCGCTTCCCCTCATTCTCAACTAGTCCAGTTGGACCGTGACGTCATAGACCTAGCTTGATCGCTCCCTTATTTTCCAAAAGTACGGACATCCGTTCGAGATACCGATGTTCAACGCTTCTGCGGCCTTATTTTCGCGAAATCCAAATTTCGGTTGAGTATCCCTTGAAAGGCGGAGGGAGGCGTGTTTTGTGTGGACAGCCCTTCAAATAGTCGGGCGTAAAAGCGTAGCTTCGCAAACTGCTCTGTTTACATGAGCGCCCAGGCAAGGGAAACAGTTTTGAAAGCCACGGATGCGTCAAATGGCTTACCTGGATTGGAGGCTGCAGTCCCATGGGTGCCATATTAAACTACCATGCCACCAGAATGGACTCATCCGTTCGCGCGCAAAACGTATCGTCCACACCACGTTTTTACGCTATTTTTACACTCATCCGCTCTATTTCGTCGCGGAACAATTCCTCCAAGTCTCGTATTGACATATAGTATCAATGACGCTTCGTCTGCATTATCCTGTTATCTTAGATAGGAACACTAATTTCAAAGCTCAAAATGAATATTCAAAATTATTTTCGATTTTATGTTCTTTTCTTTTTTAGCAAGCAATATTTATTTTTTTTTTTCAGCTCTAACTTCGGATTTCTACTTTCCTAACTGTCAATACCAAAATAAGGACCCCCCCAAACGTTATTACAAAACTTTTAAACCTATACTAACAATCACATTGATACCATAGTTCAGCGCTTACAAAGATTACGCTATTAATTAAGTGCAATTAAAATTAACCTACACAATGTAATTGCAGGATGCCCCGACAAACCAGGAGGTGGTTGATTATCTCTCCCCCTCTGCACAATTTTATGGCAGCCCTCTCTTGAGACTGAAGTGTCTTTATCGATATGCTTGTTAGCATGAACTAGATCACTAAACTAGAAAGCGACAAGGAATGAACGATCATGACACACGGCAATAATATTATAATCAAAATGTTCATGATAATTTTGATCATTATTTTAGTACTCCAAGATATTAAGCTGTTATTACAATTCCGAAAGTATCACTGAATTTTAATAACATTCCGTGATAATGCTTTCCCATTGTTTTGGGGAATCTGAGGCACTTGATGTCTATTTTTACTTCAGTGCGGTGGCCTTTTCCCCAAGGTTGGCTAGAAAACGTCATTATAGTGTCTGGTGACCGTTGTGAGTAATATTGCTTAAAATTCGAAAGGGGAGACACGTATTAATTTTTTTTATTGCAAAATGCGGGGGAGTGGTTGTTGTGTCCAGAACTTTCCTCACGATTTTTGAAAGCACTCAATACCAGAATGACAATAATTTCATGGTTATTATCAGCTACACTGCAGCGGCGTAATTTTCTATCCAGCGCTATGCGTTACTGTGTTGCGTTGGCAGCACTCGAAAGTGAACAATAAAGCTATCCGTTTATCTCCACAATCGAAAGTTTATTCACTGTCTATTTACTCCACTTTGAGCATTAAGCCTCAACCCTGGCCGCTGTACAAAACTCGTAAGAAATGTAACTCTGCTGGAAATTGGAGCGAAATGAGAATGTTGAAAGGGAAGCCCGAGAAATTCTAGAATTGCATGTTGCACATGGAATGGGAGGGTGCAAGCTGTGATCGAAGTAAGCCTTTCTCTTGTGGTATTTTTTTCATCCGTGTCCTGCGCATATTCCTTCATTCTTTCCTCCTGTCTTTTCCTCTCTCTTTTTTTTTTCTTCTTCTTCTTTTAGTCTGCTTCTTTTCCGGGGGGGGGGGGGGGGGAGGGGGGGAGGTTTATCAGGTTACGCACCTGGTGACCATGCGACGTTACTGCATGCACTTCATGCTCAAATTGGTCCAAAGAGACTTAGACGAATTTTGTGCTAAAAGCCAGCTTCCATCTTGCTGTGTGATTGCCTTGTTTTTCCTGCGACCGCTGCAGTACTCGTACTCCTTAGCTTTTAACTTAATTCTTAGCTGAACCAGAAGACACTACTATACTCCATTCACCATTAAGCTGAGACTGCAGCGCGGTGTAAGATAATACTCTCCAGGTGAGGACAGCGCGCTCCTCGCGACGTGCCGATAAAGTTCGCTTTTCACTCTCTCTCTTTCTCTCTCTCACTACGGTTTCAAGCGGCGCCGACAGATGACTCGTCGACCCGTGGGCACGGTGTAAGACGCAGGAGGCAGGCAGCAGTGCACAAGACGGCTCGTGCCGCCTCATGCTCCACACGCAGAGAGCTCCAGCGAGGTTGTCGCACGTGCAGAAAGACCATGATGTACCGGGGTGTCATAGCAACGAGATAGTTTTTTTGGCTCTCACACAGTTTCGCCGTTTGGCCGCCGGCGACACTGTCAGCCGCGGGCACAGTGGCCGCGGTATGATGCAGCCTTTCGGATGCCCGTCGAACGAACGCTATCGGATTCCTCGCGCCGCGCATTCAGCCCCGCCGTGTCCTCACCTAAAAAGTGTATCTTACACCGTGGACAGCAGCTACTGCCACAAGCACGAGAGCTCGAGGTCACTGCTTTGAAGACTTCTTCCGCAGAGCGAGCACTCGCGCTAGAAATGCAAGTCTCAAAGCCAGGAGCGCAGGCTAGCTCGCGCTTGTAACTTTGGCTGCATGCAGTCTCAGCTTAAGGGTGAACAGAGTATATCGCCTTGAGATTCGATCGACACGGCTGATGTGGTGAAAAGCAGAACTACGCTTTGTTTTTCACTTGCCTGGAGCAAAACTAATGCTACGCACGCAAGGTCGAGGCCATGGGAGGCGCGAATGCAGCGCTCGCGCACTAGAATCATCAACCAAGAGCTCGTGCTCTGTACCCTTGCCCGTGCTGTGTGCCGCTAGTATGTATGCTTTGTCTCCACCCGCATGGTGGACAGGTGGTATCACCACGTGCCTCATAGAGAACCATGAATAAACAAAAGCACGCTTCCACACAATTCAATCAGGGTCTCGAGGCCAATAACAGCGTTCTATCCTGTACCGCGCACACGCATAGTATCCCGTGGCGATTTCATGTGCATGGCGTATGACTATTGTCGTTCATTATAGGCGTGCGTTTAATTATGCTTTTCTAGCTGACTGATGTTTTACGCTTTTCCTTTTGCGCCTTGGCTGCTTCATTTATAGCATATTTTAATGTGTACCTCTTTTCGTGTTGGTTACATCCGTTCTGTGAAACTACACACCTTAAGATGGATTGTTGCAAGGCCTCGATTCTTGAGCTTGAGACTCGCCTAACACGACACAATACCCCCGTGGTGTGGAAATGACCCCTGCTCTAAGTCGGTCCTCTCACGAACTCAAACTGCGAAACTAAAAAAATAAAACAAACATGACAGACGAGGATACAAAAACGAAAGCTGAGTCGGGAACACGAGCAACCCGCCATTGAGTCGGAAGAACTCACGCGGCGCCGATGGCTGCAACACGTCCGTTTAGGCTGCCCGTGCCTGCGGGCCTTTACGTGCTAACTGCCGCCATTGCGAATGTGGGTTTATCTGGTCATGCCGCGTTATGCCTAGTCGTAAAAAACACGCCGGTCAATAGGAGCCACGACAGCGTTCGAGCAGTCATTGATCGGCGCTCCTGCATCGCTGTCCTGCTTCGGCAATCGTCGCCGAGGAAGCGAGCGATTGATCTTAATCGCACCGTTCGATTCATCAGCGGCAGGTCGCGCCGATCATCGACGTGCTTGGAAGTGGGAACCGTGTTCCCTCCCGAGTTGGCTTTCAACAGGCGGCAAGAGCTTCATCGTCCGAGCTCCAATGGTCGACGCACGGTATCGTGCCCGGGTGTGCGCGCTTTGTGCCTCCATTCCCGCTACTGGGTATCATTCGTCACAACGAGGAGCGAATACCAGCCGTATGCGCACGAATAGTAGCTGCAGCGCCGCATGTGGCCGGCCTGGAATTTGCTGCGCGATAGCCGTTGCGTGATTGCGGTTAACGACCCCGTGCTGTTTGCGCTACGCGTATTCGTGCCTTCCTCCGCAAGCTGAAACAGGGTTGAAGCACTCCGATTGAGACTGTTGAGGTCGCGAAGCGAGAGAGCGTGCCGTGCTTTTATTGTCATTGCATTTCTTCGCGAGTTTGGCTGCGTATTTTGAAAGTCCCATCGGGATTCTAGGGTTGGTATCACAAGTGTGGCTGTGAAGTTAATCGACTAATTGTCGATTAATTTTTTATTCGAGCATTGTATCAAACGTTGACCCTTCATGACCCCTCTTCGCCCCTCCCCTTACATCCGTCCCTGCTTGCATGGAGTGTCATAAGAAATCCTAGGCGCCATTCACTCAATTAAAATGAAAGAAAAAAACAACGTATACACGAAGCGTGTGACATTTCATATTTTCTGGGTCATGACACCACTGTGGTACGCTGCAGTGCTCATACCAGGGTCAGTGAACCGCAACGACGACATAATAAGTAAACAATAATTATATCCACCAATATGCGACTCTTCATTCTTTCAGATAAACCCTCACTGGGCAGGGTGTCAGTGCGTATCCTAGGCCTGAAATATCCTCAACATGAAAATGCAGTGCAAATTAAATTGCAGGTGCCACTCAAGAAAGACCCATTAAAGAGAAGCTGAAGCACTTTTGAAAAAATCTGACTTAGGAGCTGACTTCTATAGCTTTTTGTCCCGTGAATTCAGTTATCGCACTTACCTCGGGGAGAAGTAAACATAAGCCGCGTTTATTTTGAAAAATACGTGCAGCGATTATCTCTTAGGGTGAGGCCGATCCTCTCTCCCCCCTGCTATATGTTCAGAGTGTTGTGACGTCATTGACAGCGTTTCCTAGCCAGATTACTGGCAAGCAAGGCTCATCTGACCTCTCTGATGACGTCCCTTTTGCTAGTTTTTTTCTCCGCTCGGGCTTTCCTACCGTTGGCGCGCCGCTACGGGCGGGTCTGCGTCGAAATTTTAATTGAATATTACGACGTTCGTACTAATAAGATCAAAACTTTGGACACATGATTTTTAAGGTGTCCTCATTGCACCTTTTAATGTTCGTTCTAACTCAAGGACCATCTTCAGCTTCACATTAAAAGAAACAAGATATAAGAAGCATTCAATATGGTTAGGCGTTCTGAAGGAAGGTTTAGTTAGGTTTATTCTGTATATCGAAGAAACAAAGTAAATACTTGAATGCCCTATTTTTCGTGTAAAATCGATGTGAAAATAAATTATGCAGCATTGAATACCACTGTAGGATTGTACGGCATAAAACAACACTTTATTGCATCGCAAGGGCACGATGCCGTGACCTCAGCAAATGCCTTTCTAACGTGAGTGCTTGTGCAAATTAATGCATTGTACAAAATTACCTTACACAGTGTTGCAGGCGTTACCGAAAAAACGTAACAAAATGAGTTAGTCGTTACTTGCAAAATAAAAGAACGCGTTACCGACCTACGTTACCTCAAAATCAAACGACCGCGTAACCGTTACCGTTACCGATAAAAAGTAACGCACGTTACTTTTGAGTAACTGTTTAGTTTTAAATTGACGGTAATAGTGTTGTTGTTGTTTTTGTTTTTTTTTGTTTTTTTGGCGACAGCGTTTTTTTGACACTGGGACAAAGAGCGTGGACGTTGGGGTTTTCTAAAGTGGTACTTTTTGTGTGGGGAAAAGACAGGCACAATCTTGAAGGCATCCGGGATGAGTGCAATAATTAATTACTTCGAGCCTATACTTCGTTTCAGCTTAAGTTCATACGCAGCTGACGCTACGAGCTAATCGGACGAATCCAGTCGCGTCAAAAGCGCAAGTCACTGGGCCTTTTTTTCGTCATGATTGGTTCGGAGATGATTAAACACGTACAGAAACAGGACGGACAACGTGGTGGTGCCCTTTTAAAGCTGTCTGATTGGTCCCATCAGCTCGTAGCGTCGGCTGCGTCTGGGCACAGGTAAAACAAAGTATAGAAATACGAAAAAAACTTTAAGTGTACTTTTTTATGTCTTGGGAAGAATATGTAACGAGTAAAGTACCTGCGTTACCCGTTACTTGAATCAAGTGACGTAATTACGTTACTCGTTACTGTTTTGAAAATGTAACGAGTACGTTACTACGCTACCGAAAACAAAAGTAACACGTTGCCGGTAACGCCGTTACTTGTAACTTGTTACCGCCAAAACTGCCCTTACACCGCCTCTCTTTAGTAATGCTGAATGCACCACGTGAGATGTGCTAAGTAAAAGAGAGTATTGTGTTTCTGGAGTGCTTTGCTGCAGACTACGTCCAAATACGATAGCGTTGCTTGTCTTCTTGAAGGCTCGCTTAACTAGCTCAAACGTCGCTCCCTCTCTCTCCTCCGGCGTCCCTTTGGCACGTCGAGCAGTGTCATGCTCGGCACGTCCCGGCTTCAGTCGAGCTATCTCCTCTTTGGTTCACTACTTCCTTTGGCGATGCAATGTGAAGACTATGAAGCTCAATCCGTGAGCGCCTCGTCCTGCGAGCCATGCATGTACACGATACGAAGAGGAGGACGGCCCGTGTACCTCACTCTCTCGTGCATGGGCACGCTTTTCGATGTTGCGAAATCCTACCGTATTTAACAGATGCCGCCACACTAACGGGATGGTCGCACGCCGTTTGCCTGATGCCAGCTTCTCTTTAGACTTGTTTTGCCGGAGAACACCGATATCTCCCTATTGTCGAGAAGGAATCACTTTAACTTCTGCCACGTTTCTTTCTTCCCCCCCAAAAAAAAAGAAGTTTAATGACAAGTTTCGCATTTGGTGACGTACTGATGTCATGACAACGCTTCGATGAAGTTACCACACGCCGCCTTCGCGCCATTTTCACCTTTGAATTTATGCAAAACGCGCGTTAAATCTAGCGTGGGCTCGATCAGATGGCCATTACGCGTAATTTCAAGTTATGTCACATGACTGCCGCGCCGGCAAAACAGAGTTCAGCGTGGCGTGCTCACTATACGGGACGGCGGACGGCGGTGCCAGTGGTAGGCGTATACCGGTGCAGAACGTTCGCCGCTAGTGTGGTCGCCAACCATCCCCAACTTTTTTCGACATCAACGCCTCGGCGTATCCACTTAGAAGTTCTACTGAACAACAACGAACGTCCCAACGTTCCCCGGAAATATTTTATACGAAAGTAATAAAATATTAATAAGCAGTAATTACGCTTTTGAACGCGTATAGTTTTTATTCCAGGGCTCAGCAATTTTCTTTTATTTTGCATTGAATCCTAAGGGGCCGCATTCGCAAAGTAATCAATTTCTGCTTTTCTTGACAAATGATCGTAATGTTTTCCAGGACTGTAATTTCCTGAGTATCATAAAACGCAAATCACTTATAATTTCGATATTTTCTTGAAAAATTTTTATTGCACGGGATGTCCAAGAAGTTGTCCATGTCGGCTCCATTTATTTTGATTTTGCGGTTAGGGCAGCTTTAGACGAAGCCAGCCTCCCTAAATTCCAAAATGTGATTTTTTTTTAATTTTATTTTTATTTCAGTGTTGTATCTAGCCTTTGTAAATATCTTATCTCGAAGTTTCGTTTCAGAGAATTACGGCAAAAGCAAAACTACCACCTCGAGTGCGACGGCAACACTGGCACTTGGTTATCATGTCGAAGGGTGTAAAGTGACGTCACGTTCGTTCTGCAGTACATTCGGCTTATTTGGCCTGCTCAGTCGCAGAAGCACTTTTCAAATGGAATAAATGTTTCTCTTGACTTACCTCTTGGCTTACACCGTGTATAACTAAACATAGTGCGTGTTAATAAAGTTCCCTAAAAAAAAGTAAAAAAGTTCGTCCGCGCTTAATTAAAAAAAATATAAAGACGTTTAGCGTCGGCGCTATCTTACCTGCCTCGTTATATTCCCGTTATTTGTTTTTCTTGATTAAAAAAAAAAGGGGGGGGGGGGGGGTCAGATGCTTCAATCGGATGAAAATGTTAAAACTATTGCGTCATGTAATCGAGCCAACAGCGGCAACTTCACAACGTTAGCGCGCGGAACCGTAAGGCCGCTTTCATAAGCGAAAGTCCTGGAATTGTTCGGTATTACGCTCAGTTCTTAGTTTTGTCAGCGCTAAATCTCCGATTAGGTTAGCATCTTCGTCAGAGGAGATATGACAAACGCTACTGCATGTTGCGTGGCATATCAGCGTGTCCTGTCAGCCGTTGGAACAACGGGCGGACGGTATACACGAACAGCGACGTACAACTTAATTCTTCACGATAATAATCCCTGGAGTAGGGGAAAAAGAAAAACAAAGGACAAACACAAATGTGCTTGTCCTTTGTCCCCCTTGTTCCCCTTCTCCGGGGATTATTATCGTCATTCTTGTTCAGCTCGCTTGAACCTTTGCATTAATTGCTTCAACATCATTCTTCAATCTCGTGTCTTCTGTAGAGAAATCAGTAGCAGCCAGCTATCCTAAATCTCGCCGTAGCTAGCCGACATCAAGTGATCATCCCAGAGTTTTGATTTGGCGCTTGGAGTACTCGACATTTCGTATAGTTTATCCAGCAAACGGCATCGGCTCGCATCTTCAACTTTGAGTCTTTTGCAAACTCGCCAAAGCGCTTATCCCAGTTGCGACTCGAACTGTTTGCGCTACCCGCAGCACTAATTGTGATTCACTTCAAAACATTAAAAAATGAGGCTGCTCTCTCACGACACGGGTGTGAGTGCAACGAATAGCTAAAACCCGAATAAGTGTACTGCGCGATTTCATAGAACATAAAAATATACTGGGTGTCTCTTTTTAAGCTTACCAGATTTATTTAAACAAAACAAAACAAAAACAATAAAAGAAAAATCCGGAACGCTACATTAATGCGGTGTCCGGAAGTGAGTTACACGGCCAGGAGGAGGCAATATAGGGGGCACATCGTCACAAGAAGTCAAACAAATAACTAAATGTGTTCATTTACTTTTTCATTAGTTCATCAGACCTATGATCCCTTTCCGATTAGAAACTTGCTGAGCGTTATCGAAAACCATGAAATCAGTAATATTTGGAAATGCTTTAATCGCGTGGGAAGCGCAGAGGTGCGCCAAAGTTCCCACTTGTGCAACAGGCACAATGCTGTGGGGCGATGATACGAGACGGAAAAACCGCGCGAGCGGGTTATCGCACCTGCATAGCGCCTTGCTCCTGCTGAGCGTGTGGCAACTTTAGCGCTCCACCGTGCTTCCCACCCGCTCCAAATCTTTCTAATATTGACTGATTGAGTGGTTTTTCGATTACGCTCAGCAAGTTTCTAGTTAGAACCGTACGTTAACTTTTTTGCAATTAAAGCTTTAATTAAAATATCTGAGTTAATTAGCCTACTAATCGTTACGCTTAGCCCCCTACACTATGTACCCTTGGCAGTATAACTCACCCGCACAAATCGCATCAGTGTAGACACTCCGTTTCGGCACAACCTGGCAAGGAGCAAGCGCTACGTGGCCCGTCACGAGCCAATCGGAGCAATGGAGCGAAAATGCACGTGACAGCTTCCCGCTGAAGGAGATGCATCGCGACGGTAAGTTTGTCACGCGCCTCGCTACGGCGCTGCGATTGCCTCCCGGCGGCCGTACCTATTGCCGTCTGTCAAGTTGTGGTGAAAGAGAGTATGCGGAGGGAACGTCGTCTGCGCAGGAGTTGCGGTGAGGTCAGAACGACGCTGAGCTCCGATTCACTTTGATTGAAAAGATAGTGGGTAGACCTCAAGGCTTCTAGCATTCAGCTCTACCCACTATTTTTTTTTAATCAGCCAATAAGGGCTCGGCGTTCTGACATCATCGCAACCCCTGTAAGGAAGCAGACGAATTCACGCTCCGCATAGCTTACACAGATTTTTTTTTTTAAACAAATCTGTCGAGTTCAAAAGGAGACACACTGTAAACACCAACGCAGTGTTTACGAACAAGCCCGCTTTGCCCACACCAGGTTTGGGCACTGCGCGTGCGCAGAAACCAAACTCGGGAGGAGTGAAGCATCTGCGCATGCGCAGTAGCGACAGCAGCGCCACCGCAGAGCGGCGTGACGTCAGTGAGTTGAGTTGGTCTAGACTAGATATAAAAAGCTATACTCCTTGCAGCCGACGATACAATTCGATGAAGGCAATCGAGCAGCGCTAAAAGTGCATCGTCACGGCGCTAGTTGTCTTTGTGCCAACTATATATCAGCCTTATATATGATGTAACAGCCCAAGCTTTTTGTGCGCCAATGTCAGTTAAAATTTATAGCCCATATTCGACAAACGCAGACGTACGTACCTAAGTTACTACGTTCTTCGCGGTACAGTTTTGTTTTTTCTTGTTTTACGTTTGATGGTGTCAAGAAACTATACCGATCTGTGCGAGGCGCTTAGTGGAGTGAAACTCTCGACGAAATTCACCACATGGTATTGTCATTCTATCTGGGTCGTGCCAAAGCTGAGCATTCCAACGATTTACATGTCGCCGTTAAATGCGTAGCGTATAGAAGCTTCTAAGTCTCGTCACGGTGACATTCTCCCTTTAACCTATGACAAACGTCAAGAGTTACGAACACCCCCTCTCAATTTTTTTCTATTTTTTCTGATAAATAAAACAATGTTTCATTCACTCTTTGAACAACCAGCAAAGTGAAGTAACGTAATGTTCAGGTGCGCATCGGTGGCCGTCTTCGAATGCTTCCTTCACCAGCCATCAAAAGGCCGCCATTAACATATACAGATGATATACACTTTGATGATGATAGTTGTCGATGTGGCCAAACTAAATTTCGGAAAATGTCTATCGCATTTTTCGCATCGCTTTTAGTAGGAATTGCGGCATTCCTTTGACGTTATATAGGGTGGTCCAAGTCACCAGGCTCGATCTAAAATGAACCGTAAAAATTGACGCCTGCACGTAGCAATCTAAACTTTTCGTCAAAGGTGTATTTCACAGGTCGGTTTTTCCTTGTAAAATTACAACGCGTAGTTCTCTTTCTGTTAAAAATAAGGCCAAGAAACTTGCCAGGATCTACGGCGGGGAGCGACGCAGTCGACAGGGGTTCAGTAGTGGGGTGTGTTTGGTGTTCGTATTGATAGATGGCGCTACCTCCTTATCGCGACGGCTCGCAACCACCATGGTTTATTAAAATGAACATAATCTTTTTGAAATGTACCATCGGGTAAAATATAAATTCGGACAATAAAAGCAAAACTTAGAGGAAAAGTGCGTCTGCATAACGGCGGCGCTTTTGCTGCCAACGGATTTCGTCTGCGTGTCATCTGCTATATTTCGCTGGTCGGCTACACCTTCAGACGCTGCTCCCGACGCCATCTATCAATACCAACGCCAAACACACCCAGCTAATGAACCCCTGTCGTCTGCGTCGCTGCCCGCCGTGGACCCTGGCAAGTTTCTTGGCCGTATTTTTTTACAGAAAGAGAATTACGCTTTGTAATTTTACAAGAAAAAACCAACATGTGATATACACCTTTGACGAAAAGTTCAGATTCGCGCAGGCGTCGATTTTTACAATCCATTTTAGATCGAGCCTGGTGACTTGAACCACCCTATATTTCGGCTATGGCCCACATTTTGCTTCACTAAGCCCATATCAGAGATTTGGTTTGGTTTCGCTTCTCAAAAAACGAAGTTACCCGTTGGGGTTCATGTATGAAAAACAATACGCGTTGCTATATAATCCGTCTACGACAGTTCGTATTTCTTGGTTTTCTGATTGCATATATTGAGTTCGGGGAAGGTCCAAAGTTGGTGAAGACTATAAGGCAAAAAACAAATCCGTCTTCACTGCGGATAGTGGGAACATACTACTGCGCCAAGGTACGTAGGCGTTTATGAGCGGTGCCTGGACTCGTGCGTGGTCGCCTCCTTAGTTACACTTCGACAAAATATATATTAAAAAAAAATAAAAAAAACGCAGTGTCAAAACAAAGCAAACAAAAAAAAAAGGCTGTTTTATGCTTCTTCGGAGTCCGGTAGAAAAGCCAGCAAACGGATTAGGCTGCCGCTCGTAGCCCAATCACGGCTACACCTGCTTCCTGCCGGTTTCCTCTTCTCCATCTCACGCTGAGACGGCGCGTAGCCTGTGCCACGCTACAGCTCCATTCAAAAGAACGCCGGCACGTTTTGTGGGGTACCCGGATCACAACCGCAGTTATCGCCCTCCGGAACAGGCCGGCTTGTTCGTCCATTGAAGTTTATTAGATTCCACGAGGGTGAACTGGCGTTTAACCCCGAGCAGAAATCGACGTGGAAGGAAGCGGTGCAGCAGGGAAGGAGCCGGACTGCGGTGTCTAATGGTTTCCCCGCTCTGGCGGCGTCCCCGATGATACCGCGGTCGTGATAGTCCCGCCCTCGCTGGCAAAATATGAAAGAGCGGCCATTCGCCCGCGCGAGAGGCGGCCAGCTTTCGACCACCCAGAAAGAGCGCCAGCCTTCGTCACCAGGTCCACTTGAAGAACATCCGGCGAGGAGCACGGGTGAACTTGACATTCCACGCGGTTGCTGCGTTCGAGAATGACCGGCTTCACGTCCTGCGCCAAGTGGCACGGAGCTGTCCGTTTACTCTGCCTCACGTGTTGCGTTGAGTTTTTCGCTTCGCCGCGTGACATTGCAGTCAGGTCTCGTTTTGAAGTTCGGGCTGGCAGTAGCTGTGGACCGGCTTCTTCCGGAAACCCCCAAGATAGAGGAGACAGAAATGCCTTTCTTTTTTTCCTTGTTTCTTATTAATCTTGGTTGGGTTATGTAATGTTGCGTGGGGAGTGGAATATTTATTTGAGTGTTTGACCGGCAGGCAAATGATGTGTATTGTTTGCCGACCGAGAGCAATATGGAAGACATCATTCATTTTTACGGAAAAAAATGATAACGATCTACATTTCGCGATATGAGCGTGAACGTTTTCCACGTCGCCGATGGACACTGGCTAAAGGGCCAGTGCAACGAGCTTTTGCGTTCGGCCCGGTACGTGTAGGAGTTTGTCATATCTGGAATGAAGAAGTGGAAATCATTTTTGTTTGCGTGCGCTATAGTGTCTATTTATATATATATATATATATATTTAATTGACGTTTGTGGTATATATTAACGTTTAGTCCGCCTTCCGAGTCACATCACAGTAACGTCCTCAAGGGTGACGGAGAGGTTCAGGCTGTGTTCTATCTTTAGTACCCCGTCAGCTTTCGCGAACTTCCTTCGTCGTCTGGAGGTCCTGGAGGTTTTCACATTGGATACGAACACTTTCAAGCTCCGGTTCAATCGCGTAGGGACATCATAACCAGTCGGCATCGCCGGTGTTCGTGGACTATAGCCCCCCCTCGGAAGTGCTAGAAAATACAAGTGTACGTACACACGTGTTTTAGTCCTTTCATCACTGAAGCAGCGGATTGGTTAATTGAAAACGCGTCTTTATTCCACTTTTGCATATACCTCTGGTGCTGGTGTGGTTGGTAAGTTGGGACATGGGGATCAGGAAGGGGAGCTGCCTCCATTTTTTATTGAGGTGATCATTCCGGACACAGAGGGGAGGTGGTTTCGTTGACTTTGGTCAGATGGAACCACAAACGCTGATGATGAATTTTCAACTCGCAGATTTTGGCCAATCGCATTCCACTATTGGCCAATCACTTACAGTGACGTTTTATTTGAAATTAATCTTACTTTCATCGACGGAAATAAGCGTAATGTAAGACTTCCGACTTTGGCCGTGTTGGTTTAGGAATGCGAGGACTCCAAGCTTCCAGTTCACAACTCTGGATAAGTAACCAGGATTACGACTCGTGGCGTGACGGCGAGGCAAATCCTGGTCTTGACATCCCGGATAGTCACCACAAGAGGGCGCCACCCAAACGGCTTGGCGCTAACAGTTCACTATGTTAACCACGCTCAGTGACTGCTAAAGGGTACCGAAACCAGTGGTGTAGCCAGGAATTTCTTTCGGGGGGGGTGTGGCTGGAGGTGGCTGGGATGCCCATGACGTGGGGTGCGGAGGAGAGGGGGAGGGGGGTCAAGATGCATGTGCATATTATAGGGTTGGCTGGATTTCGGGGGGGGGGTGGGGGGGGGGGGGGCTGAAGCCCCATAATCCCCCCCCCCTTACGCCCCTGACTGCAACAGACATATGTCACTGTTTACGTCACTTCTCCTTCTCAATGGGGTGAAAAGGGGGAAAACAGAAAGTTAATTTCGGTTTTGTCATTTTATTTGCACGCGCAAATATACCGGCATGGGTCGGGAAATTAAAACCTGCTTTCTTAGATCGCAAAAAAACAAAACAAAAAAACATGCACCGCAGAAAGATGAAACTCCGTGAGAATATGACGCTACAGCAGTGGTGAAAGAAAAAAAAAAAAAACGGAGGTTTGAGCATATGACGTTACTTATCAAAAGATGCAGAAGAAAAGCAAGAATTATGTGCCGACGGTCACCTAAGCCTAATATTCATCAAACAAACAATTTAGGCTAAAGTGGACGTCGTCTGGTAAAGAAATTTGTTTTTATTTGTACCTTTTGATTCACGTAACGCCATGGGCTCATATTTTCACATTTTATCACCCCCGCTAGCGTCACTTTCTCACGGATTTTCAGCTTTCTGCGATGCGTGCTTTCTTTATGCGGGAGGAAAGCCAGGTTTCAAGTTCTCAATCCAACCCGGTATGTCACAAAATCACACAATTTTATAAAACTTTTAGCGGCGTGCTAGCTTCTCAAAGCGACGGAAAAATATCTTTAGGAAAAAATCTTGCTGAAAGGGTCGGTGGAACGATTTTATACTTTCAGTAAATACAGCCTAGAATGAATTCTGGACATTACCAACCTACGCAACGCGCGTTAGTTTTTTTCTTTTTTTTTTTTTTTTTTTTTGTTTCACGCAGAGACAGAGCTGGGAGCAGAGACGTTTTCCCAATGGTGGTATGTCCACATACTCCTTCACTCCCCCCCCCCCCCCCCCCCCCCCTTTCTTCCGCCAGCTCCAGTAGCCCATTCACCTCGCAGACACTTGCGACGCCACTGTCCTTAGTATTTTAAGGCTAAATACCTTGCAATTAAGTCAACTTACAAAACTATAATTCTGCCGATTCGCGGGTGTGGACCT
Organism: Ixodes scapularis; assembly: GCF_016920785.2. Classification (NCBI taxonomy): domain Eukaryota; kingdom Metazoa; phylum Arthropoda; class Arachnida; order Ixodida; family Ixodidae; genus Ixodes; species Ixodes scapularis. The sequence goes on from NW_024609884.1 coordinate 42,175,785, forward strand.
GTGTTTGATCACTTGTAATGCGAATAGAACAAAAAAAAAATAGGAAACAGGAATTCAGCCAATAGAACGTTAACATCATTAAAAATAATATGAAAAAAGTTGAAAATGGCATTTCTATAATAAAACGGGCTCAAAATATGACTAAACTTAATGTTTGATTAAATTTAAAAAAAACAATAAAAATTATTTCGTGACAATAAATTAAACTCAAGTCTTATCAGTCGACAACCTTATTATTGAACTGCAGGCGTACCGTTCTTATTAAGCAACATTTCTGATGAATCCTAAGATACAAGATTCCAAATATGTCACCAACACATCAAAGGTACAATGCTTGCTTTCTGTTTCTGGCATAAAATACATTTACAGCTTAAAAGCAAAACATAGACCGTGCACAATCTATTTATAAGAAAAATTATTTTGAGTGATTTTGTTTTTACTTATGGATAACAAGTGATAGAACTGGGTAAAATAATCAAGCAGCCGAAAAGTGTTATTTACCTTGCTCCACTCAAAGAAGTTTTGTGGAAATAAATTAATTTACTGAACAAATTTAGAAAGAGGTGTTATTTATTAAGGAAATGGGGCTGTTATAGTAGGTATCCCGCGGTGAAGCTTTGAATTAACTGTGGAGCCCTCTTTTTGGTTAGCACAAGCTCACCCGCATTGGCCCTAGCACTACTTTAGCACCCTTCTTTTGGGCAGTACAAAACTCACCTGATTAGGGTCCGCAGGAGCTTCGTTTAACGACTTCATTGTGAGTTTTTTTTTCCTTCTTTGTAGTACTAACGAAC